>NC_141732.1:26931459-27148459 GCF_971803275.1 Cyanistes caeruleus | reverse complement strand
AGAGACTCTCCAAGGTAAAGAGACTAAAGCTATGCACTGGAGCATAGGTGAAAACACCAGCTTCTAGCAGCATGAGAAAGAAACCACAGCTGGGATTTGATCTGAACAAGAACTATCCTGGAGGAGGGAAAGGTATCCTGCCATTTAAATTACTGGAATTCTGTGAGCAAGAACAATTGCGACATTTGTTGTTGGCTAACTAAGCCAGCAGCGCTCACTAAGTTTTGGCACTCTTTAAAAAGGAAGAGGGACCAGCCAAATGGGCCTTGACAAGTTCCAGTGGGTGGGTGGACAAGTGAGCAAGAATCAGTGCTCAGCTAGAATCCCCAGAGACTCTCAGGAAGTTGTAAGACCTTTCCTTTCTACTGCTGCTGCTCAAAAGCACCTCTAGGTCCTGCACCATACTTCGCAAGTGTTAGCTCAGAAATGTCTTCCATAATGTCCTGCCCAGGGTCTCCTCCCTGCCTTTACCTGGCCTCTCCCAGCTGCTCCGAAAGGCCTCGTAGCTCCCGCTCCGTGGCTGCCAGTCGGGCTTGCAGGGCAGCATTCTCTTGTGCCAGCGCTGCCTTCTCGCTGCACACCTGGGACAGGATGTGCCCTTGGCGAGAGAACTCCTGGAGCAGCTTTTCCAGATGCCTGTGAGCTGGCCGCTGAGGGCGGCAAACCTGGAACTGCGGGGGGCACCATTTTTCAAGAAGAACAACACCACAGTCTCGGGCTTAGCTTGCTGCCAGAAGCAACATTTGGGGCAGTCTTGCTAAGGGCAGCTCCCTCTCCCACGGGTGCTGCCTAGGAATAAGGTGAGCATACCTTTGGCACTGCCTGAGGAACCTCTTCTTTCCGCAGATCTCTCTGCAGCTGTGATTCCTCCTCTGGCTCTGCTGCCACTTCAAACACCCTCTCCAGTGAGGAGGGGCGGTTTCTCCCAAATGCAGCCAACTCCTTCCATCTACAGCAGGGGCACACACAAACAAGCCTTTCATAGCAACACAACCTCCTTGCAAAACCATGACTACATACGATGTCCCACATAGGCCATCCTCAGGGACTTGCAACAGCCCTCTAGATCCACCTCAAGAGAATGCTGGAATGGCCTGGCTAGAGCAGCATCGCTCTTTGTCATTCCTGCAGGTGAAAGAGTCACCACTGAGGAAGTCAACAAGCTTCCAGAAACCACAGAAACACTTCCAGAAAGCTCAGAATCTCTCAGCTGAACAGCTTCCTGCCTGCTAGGCCTTGCGCTCCTCTCTGATACACTGGCTACTGCATTTGCAAAAGTTCTTTGGCTAAGTCAGGCTTGCTAAGTCCAGATGAGGACAGCCACAATTACCCTTGCTTTCACTAGTGCAACAAGGAAAGAGCCCTGAGCTCATCTGCACTTCCAAGTCACTCTGCAGGGGGACAGAACACAGTGTTCTCCTGGCTGACTCGTCAATGTTTAATGCCAATCATAGGGTACCTAGAGATACTTCATTTTCCAGAGACTCTCCAAGGTAAAGAGACTAAAGCTATGCACTGGAGCATAGGTGAAAACACCAGCTTCTAGCAGCATGAGAAAGAAACCACAGCTGGGATTTGATCTGAACAAGAACTATCCTGGAGGAGGGAAAGGTATCCTGCCATTTAAATTACTGGAATTCTGTGAGCAAGAACAATTGCGACATTTGCTTTTAGCTAACTAAGCCAGCAGCGCTCACTAAGTTTTGGCACTCTTTAAAAAGGAAGAGGGACCAGCCAAATGGGCCTTGACAAGTTCCAGTGGGTGGGTGGACAAGTGAGCAAGAATCAGTGCTCAGCTAGAATCCCCAGAGACTCTCAGGAAGTTGTAAGCCCTTTCCTTTCTACTGCTGCTGCTCAAAAGCACCTCTAGGTCCTGCAGCATACTTCACAAGAGTTAGCTCAGAAAAGTCTCAAGATTTTCACCACGACCCTCAGGCTCTGAGGGAGGAGGTAGGTATGAACTTGCAATCCAATTCCAATAATCAAAGGATCCCTGCATGGTTTAGGTTGGCAGGGATCCCTGGAAGCTTCTAGCCCAGACTTTAGCTCCAAGCACCTGGCATCAGCTACGGCATCTGGAAAGGCTGCTCAAGGCTCCATCTAGCTGGGGCTTCCAAATTTCTAGAGGTGAAATGTGCACAAGCTCTCTGAGGGGCTTCTTCTGCTGCATGATTGCCTTTGGGGTTCAGTGCTTCTCCTTAGGCCCAGCCTGAAGCTCCCTTGCTCCTACTCTGCTCCAGTTTGCAATGCTTCTTGTCAAGCTTGGAGGAGCGAGTCCCAGGAGGCAGCTATGCTGCAGCTCAGTCGGCTGCAGCCAGACCTGCCCATGGGCTGCCTTCCCCAGCACTGCTGAGCCAGTCAAACGATGACAAAGTCAAATTGGTTCTTTGACGCTGGGCCTCCTAAAGCCCAGCAATGCCCAGCCCTGATCACAGAAAGCGAGAAAGCCTAGCACACACCTGAACTCCAGGGCGCTTTGCACCTGATCCCTGCTCTGCTGCTGCTCCACCTTTCTTGCCTGGGCCGAGGAGTCCTGACTGGCAAGAATCTCTCCTGTTGGGGCCTGCAGGGAAGGAGCAGGGGAAAAGCACAGACAAGCAATAAGAGCAGGGATGTTGGCTCCTGAGAGCTGGCAGCAGCAGCAAGCGGAGACACAGGTCACCTGGGGGCAAAAGCTGTTGTGTCTTGGTGTTGATGGGAGTAACAACGTAAGTCTTGCGTTGCTGTGAAAGTGTCTGAATAGAAGCAGGGAACATTTCCCTGCTCAGTTCTGGTCAACTGGCTTCCCCTCAGGATTTCAGGTATTAGGGAGAAGCCAATAGGAACTGCCTTCCAGTCTTTCAGAGACAGACATTGTCTCTGCCATGCAGACACTGACATGGACTTTCATTTGGCCTGCCAGGCTGACATTAGGCTGCAACAGACCAAGCCCAAAGCTTGCTCCACTATTCTCTGACACCAGGAATGTCAAGGGTGCCCTTCCCACTCACCAAACCATGGACTTGGCTCCTTCCACGTTTCAGGCGACCTGCCGGAGGCAAAGGAAAATGAGCCAGGTGCTGTTGGAAAACTCTCTGATCCTTAGTAGTCAGTGCCTCCATTGTAGCTCACTGTCCACCATGCAACTAAAGCAGCTTTTTTGTTTCCTCCCTTTCCTAGACTGTTTTTTCGTTTTTTTTCCTAAACTGCATGCAATATTTCCCTTTTGCACTTTCTGGAAACAATTCCTCAGAAAAGCTTCCCCCAAACGCCTCTCAGCGCTTGCACATCTCTTTGGACACAGCACAGGCCCAGCCCCAGGGTGCAGGAGCACACACAAAGTGCTCAGCTTTTGGCCCTTCAGAGCAAAGCCACTCACTATTGTAGCACACTGAGGGGGTCCAGTTAGACAGGCACATCCCTTGTATGTATCCTTATGGCATCTTTATGGCACTTTTGTTCCAATATGCAGCCCCAAGGGAACAACTTCTACTTACGTCTCAGACCACTAAATAGTTTGCGGCATGACACAGATGAAAAAGCCCTGCCGACTGCTCTGCGGACTTGCTCCATCTCTTCAGCAGGGCTGCTCGAGTCCGCAGACCAAAACACAAAAACAGAGAAAACTCTCTGTTGCACAGACCGTGCAAGGAAGGGGGAAAAAAAAAAGGATACCCGCAGCAACCCGCGGACTGTATAAGAATAAGGGAAAAATCCAAAAGAAATGTACACAGGTGTGCAGGCTACACCACACGTGTAACGTGTCTGCACACCCTACAACTACAGGGGAAAGAAAAGGATGCCTGCACGAGTCCACAGACTCATACAAGAGCAGGCAAAGAAAAAAAGACTCCCTTTTCAGGGCACAGACTGCTGCCTGAGAACACCACAATACAGCGTCCTCCTGCAACGAGCACGCCAAGAGCCGCTCTGGACGCTGAGGCCTTGCGTGCACCAGGGCAACTTCCCCTTGACAGCGCTGTGACGTGGCAGCCCGCCGCTGACATCACAATAGCAGCCGCTCTAGGTGGGTCTGTGAATTCATGCATTGTGGGAAACGGAGAAATGGAAAATTCCACAGATGCTGAAGGCTTCAATCTGCAGCCTTGGAAAGAGCTTGGGGTAATGTCATGATGAAGGTACACAGACATTGGGTAGAGAAATTATAAACTAATGTCTCTATAGTTAGAAGTAAGAATATGCCTAGAGTAGGTCAGAAATTATATTAGGTAATAAAATAGTTTGAGGTTTAGGCTGTAATAATGTGTTATAGATTAGGCTAAGGATCTAGAAGCGGTGATAGAGATGTGTGTAGGAGTACGTGACCTGTCAGCTTAGTGGCTAAGAGACAGACGCAGTGCAGCAAAATTATGCAAAGGTGATAGGAAAGAAGTAAAGAAGTAAAGAAGTAAAACAAGTTTTGTGCCAACTGTCTATTGGACCAAAACCTTATATATTGCTGTGTGAAAAAGAAACCCGTGGCTACCTTGAGCTATGGCTGACTTGTTTCTCGTTCAAATCTCATGCCTTGGAGACTGCTATCTTATCTGGCTTGCTTGAGCAATAAATTGTCTGAAAGCCTCGTGGTCCCATGCCTCGTTTTTCATCTCAACAATGCATGCTTACCAAACCTTCTCTACAGCTAATGCAAAAGAAAGCCCAGAAACTTTTCCTCTGTCCCAAAGCAGCACAAACCCCCCCTTGCAGTCTACAATCCATAGCTCAAAGGATCCAAGAATAACACAAAACAGGCATCAAGCACACAGCCCGAGTACTTCGGCCATCATGTTTCTGACTAAAACAAGGAACACTTGCTCCAATTCTATGGATGAAATCACGCTTTGCTAATATCCCAGAGAGTTCCCTCCATTGGAAAGCCTCTCATTCCCACCCATTCACTGCATGGCTAACATTGATCAGCAAATTGTAGGGCTTGCTGAAGGAGAAAGGATACCTTAGTGGGGAGAAAACGCTGAGTAACAAACTAGCCATATGTGTTTGCATGATACTGAAGCAGTGTTTGTGTTCCCAGTATGGAAGGGACAGATCCTCTGCACGGGCCAGTGCCCAGGTCCTGTGCATGGCAGGGGGAGCCCTTGGAGCAGCCCTCACAGTGTGGGTGTGCTATAAATGAACTAATTTCTAGTGCTTAAAGTTACAAGTTACTATTGTTTGGTGATGGTGCTAATGTATGGGTTTAAGAGGATGTAAGGGTTGGTTTGGCCCGTGTGGAGGGAGGGAGGTAAACTGAATAGGACGAATCTTCTAGAAAAGCAGTGTCATGGAGGAAGAAAGCACCTTGAAGTCTGACTGGAGGAAAGACTGACCCATAAGGTGGAGAAAATTGGAAATGATTGGTCCAGGATGTTCATCTGTAAAGACCAATGAGAGGACTGACAGTGAGTTAATCAGCAGGGGGATCGAAGAAAGCACCAATCACAGACCCCCAGAAGGTACAAAGACTGCTTGAAAGTTCTGCTCGAGGTCTTCTGACAGAACTTGAGTCCTGAGGAGCACCCAGCTGCTGTGGTGTCCAGGCTGTACCAGGTTTCATTGTTATCCAGTTTGCTGGTGCAGCCTTCTGGGCTTACCTCAGGGCCTCGCTTTCAGCCATTCTTGGTTTTTTGCAATAAAAGAGTTTACTTTTATTAACAAAGAAAAAAGGGATTGGCCTCGTTTACAACAGGTGCGTGCACCCATGGGCACATTTTCCCAATCTCTCCACATCCACCAGCTCCCACATCTGCCCTTCCCCAGAAAAACTTCTCTGTTCAACATTGAGCTCCTGGTGCCTTTGTAAAAACCCACTGTCTTTGGCTTGTGGGAAACGTGCCAGGTCATATTCCTCCATGGATGTGGCTTGGAAATCTCTATCCTGCCCATGGTGGATACGTGCTGCATAGGACTGCATGTCTCAGTCATTTGCTGCCCTCCAATTTCTGGCCTGCAGGGGTTGAGTAGATTAATCCTGGTTTTCTTGAGCTAACTTACTTCTTTCTTTTATGGGTGGCATAGCTCACAGAACTGCAGATTCCATGTCGGCTGGGTACAGCTGCAAGCACAAAACGGGGAATCAATACAATGCGCAGGTTCTGTGGAATTCTCTGTCATTTTGTTCTTGACCTCTTCAAGACGTGCCACAGGAAGGAGCAAACAGGCTCCAGTGCCATGGGCAACAGGAGAAGGCTGCAGCTCAAGAGCAGGAGTTCAGCCCATGGCTACTGGAAGCAGAGGAATTTGCAAGGCAGGTGAGTGCTTGAGATGCTGGAGGCCTGCCAAGCTGTCCGCTCTTGTCTTGGTGCTGAAACGCTGAACTTCAGTGCTCTTGAGAACACCGCTTCCACCTAAATCCCACCGGAATCAGCATTTCTTAGAGGGACTGGCATTTGCTGAGGAATGGCTTACACTGCTGTAGTAGTTTAGATTGGCTAATTTCAATTTCCCAGCCAATGCACCAAATAAATGTTGTGGTTTTAAAGCATTAGCTAAAATAAATCTCTAGAAAACTTACTCATTTCTGGCTGTGAGAATGGATTAGAAGAAAAAGCAAACAGAAAAGCAAAACAGGCTTAAAACTTAAAAGGAATAAAGGAAACTTAAAGGAATAAAGTTTATTAGCAAAACTACAAGAATGAGAAACCAGAAAAAAACTTCCAGAATTCCTTTTTCCCCACTACCCAACCATTCTCTTGTTTACGTGGCAACTTAGAGACAAAAAACACCTGGTGGTTAAAACTGTTCTAACTTTGCTGGGGTCTTTTCATCAGTCTTTGTAGAGAAAAAGAAGTTATTTTCTGCCACTCGATGGAGTTTTTCACAAGAAAACCATTTTTTTATGGTTTTCTGTTTCTCTGATGCCAGCTGCCCGGAAAACCCTGTCATCAGTTCTTTCCTCCCATTTCACACCACTCTGAGGTGTGTTATGGGTCATAAGTCCAGGGGTGTAATTTTAAGGATGAGTTATTCAAAGGCAAAAGTTCTCTTCATCTGTCTCTGTCAGCCCCTCTGGAAACAGAAGTTTCCTCTTTGCCTCTTAAGGGCCACAAATCTTCAACTATTACTTCTCTTTTCTGTTCCAGCATCTTATAGGATCACAACTACTTCACCATTTGCTTAAATCCACAATTTGAAATACTCTATTCCCCCAAAAGTACACTTTAATGAATTTTTTCATGAGTTTTTTCAGAACATTATTGTCCATCTCCATAGATTTAACAAAAGACTCTTTCAGCCTATTAAAGCATCTCCTTATTTCTCTCTCCATCAGAAGCTTAATTCCTTTCTTCACTGTTTTTGATAGTTGATGTTGTCTCTTTACCTGTTGATCAGTCTCTCTTGCCTTCTTCCCAGAGAAAGGATTAAATCTGCAAGTCTCATCTGGGTAGTGAAAGGGTGAAAATCTTACTCAAGCCGCAGGTGTTCATGGTGCCGGGCTTCAGCTCAGCGGCGCTTAGAGCTTGGGGACCTCCCCGGGAAAAGCTTCAGCCACCCCAGAGGCTTCCCAGGAGGCTGCAGCAGAATCCGGCCTGGCCTGGGGCGAGGAGAAGCCCCACAGGCTCCATCTCTCACCCGGGGACTGCGGCAGGCCCAGCCCAGCCCCGCACCCAGGCCACATGGCCTGGGCAGGGGAGGGGAACCAGCTGGAGTTCTGCTACCTTTCACAGCTGGAAAACAAAGAGACAAAGAAATTCCTGGGCTTAGGTCTTAAGGTGGTGTTCACAGATTGATCTCACTTTTCAATGGTCAAAACTGCTGTCAGTTCTCAGAAATAGCTAGTTGTTGGCCAGGAGAAGAAGCTCCCATCAGCCTCCAGCAGCCTAAACTTCCTTAGGTGTTTCTTTTTTGTTTTTTAAATGCTAATCCATCACAACTGCTCATCTTTTGTACAATTAACCCAGATCATGTTTTGGAAAGGAGTTACCTAAGTGAGTCTTTGGAGTTTCCTGAAAGGAAGAAGCCCCAGGACAGCAAGCAGCATTCCCAGGCTGCTCTCGGGGGGAAAATCCCAACAAGCTGAGGACTCTGGATGAATGGGTGAATATTGATTGTGAGCTACACCGGCCTGCAATGGCAAGGTTCTGGCCACAAAAGTAATGAATGGGTGAATATTGATTGTGAGCTACACTGGCCTACAATGGCAAGGTTCTGGCCACAAAAGTAAGGGGCACTTAGTGTACTTGTGTCAAATTTCTGCATCTTTCTGGGAACCAGAGGAACGCTGCCTCCTCCTGTGAGGAACTCACTTGGGAAGCAATCCTTCCCTCTGCTTTGGGTTTTGTCTTTTTCATTCTGGACAGCAGCTGTTTGTAACACCAGCCGAGCCTGCCTCCAGCCTGGCTGACTGGATCCTGTCAGCAAAGGAAGAGCAGGAAGCCTGCAGAGGAGGCAGCGGTGCTTGAGGAGGCTTTGTGCCCTGCCAGCTCAGCGCAGGCCTGGCAATCAAACGCCCTGAAGCCTGCCCTCCATGGCAAGATTCCCTTGCTCGCCGGGCTGCGCTTAAGCTGTGAGTTGCCCTGGCGCTGTGCGTTGCTCTGGCGCTGTTGCGGACGGACGGACAGACGGCCGGCCGGGCCCGTCTGTGGCTCGGCCCTGCTCCGCAGCCGCCCGAGGCTCTCCCCCCTCACAGAGGGGCCCCGCCCCGCCCCGGGCGCCCCCTGGTGGCTGCCCCGCCCCGCCCGCCCCGCGCGGGGGCGCCCCCTTCCCATGGCGCCCCCAGCGGCAGCCGCCCCTCCCTGCAGGCACGGAGCGGCCTCGGGCCCTGCTGCTCATCCTGGCACTTGTGTCCCTTCTCTGCCAACAGCCAGAAGGCTTGAAAGGAAGTGCTCAACAACCGTTTCCCTCTGTGTCAGCTGCCCCCTGCCCAGCGAGGCAAACATTGACTTTCAGATAAGCACTGGACAAGTGACAGGTGTGGTTCTTTAAAGCCCGGGAAGAGTGGATTCCATCCCCATCTGCCTAGGGGGATAATCCCAGGAAGAATTGCCCCACCCTGGACCCTCCAGCAGTGGCCTCGTGGGGTGGCAGCCCAGGGAGTTCAGATTGTGCTTGAGCCCCTGGGGTTTCTCCCTTGCTATGTTCCTATTAGACCCCAACCTTAAACTCCACCCTGGTTCTGTCCCATAAACCCACCACCTTGTCTCTGTTTGGAGCTCTCTGTCTCTGGATCTAAGCTGAGTTTGTTCCTGTGTTGAAGAAATGATTTCCTGAGCAGGAGATCATCTTGTGGAGTCCCATGCTGGTCACTGGTAAACTGTAGCCTCCCTGGACACGATGCTGCAGCCCCAGAACACTACACCTCAGCTTTGCTTTGTGGGGGCCCAAGCTCTGCCCTGAAGGTCACCCTACAGCATCCCTAAGTGCCGGTGCCAGAAGAGCCCCCTTCGTTCTCCCACCGGTTGTCATTACTGGCTCAAAAGCACCGCCCAGCTCAGGTAGGAGAAACAGCCCGTGGCACAGTGGGTGCCTGCCCTGCCCAGCCAGGGCTCTCTGCCACAGCAGCAGCAGCAGCAGCAGCAGCAGCGCTTGCCTTGGCTTTACCTGGGAAGCCAGAAGCCTCTGTAAAACTTCCATGTCCTACATCAGTAGGAGTAAAAGTACGTGGTCTGTTTTGAAATATTCCATTGCAGAGGCTTTAATCAGATAAAATTGAGATCTTTGACGGAAGATTGGTTGCTGATTGCAGCCAGGCTGGAAGATCTCCTTCAGAACTATACACAGTACCATCTAATGGGTGTCATCAACACATCTGAAGTTTGTTTTAAAGACTTGGATTTCAATTTCTTTCCACATTTATTATTTTTCCTTTGGACAGCTGGGGATAGAGCTCAGGAGAAATAAGGTTCTAAATGACAACTTACTCCCTGTCCCTCATGCCCCTGTCTGTCTGCAGAGCAGCACACCAGCAGCAGAACCTCCTGTGGCTCGCTCTGTGCCTCCAGAGGCTAAAGGGGAGCCAAAGGACAACAATCCCGCACGTGTTGTCAGTCCAGGGCCTGAGCATCCTGAACCAGTAAGGGGTAGCTTTGGTTGGTCCAGTGCAAAGCTCTGGCGCAGTGCAGAGCTGCAAGCTTCTGATCAGGCAGCATTTGCCCTTAGTGGCTGAAGATGCTGAGGGCTGGAGTCCTGCCATGACCTGGCTCTTCAGCCCTGCCACTGACACGTGGGAAGTGGGGTCTGAACTTTCACATGCAGAGAGGGCTCAAGCACCCGCTCCTTTTTCCCCCTGCGTGTCCCTGCAGAGGAACATCTTTCATGCAGTTACAGAAGCTCAGTGTGCTCAGTTCCTGATGAACGTGTGATGCAAAGGGCCTTGTTAAGAAGGTCAGAAGCACAGGCAATATATTAGAAAGTCAGAAGAATTATCCTTCTTATAGATCAAGATAGCCAAGTCTTTCCCTGCATATATTCTCCTCAAATTCTTTCAGTCGTCTACTCTCCTAGGTCATGTTTGTTCTGCTGCTTTGAATGAACTGATTGTACTCGATTCGTATGAAAGGCTGGGGCTAGAACTGCTTGGCACTGATAATGAACCAGCCTTAGACATTAACAAAGACCATGGGAATAGAGCCTGTAGGCCGGACACTAGCATGTCTGTGTCCTGGGTTGATTATGATGTTAAATTGTATCCCCATTCATCCACCTAACCCAGACACAGGTTTTGTATTCTTAAAATTCCATCTGAGAGTAAAAGTGAGTGGAAAAGAAGCACCAAGTCTGTTATCAGACTGTACTTGCTCCCCCCGCATCGGGAGTTTTGACTACAGCACAGACAGACAACAAGACACAGATCACCTTGGCTTTCCAACTAGCTGGAGTGGAGAGGTCTTCCTGGACTGTTTTCTTTCCCTTTTTCTGAAACGAATCGAACCTGCTCTGGACTGGGGACTTGGGGGAGCACCGGGAGCTTGCACCCGTGGACTACCGGGAGCCCAGCCTGGGCAGTGGCATTTTCCAGTGCCAGAGGGACTGATAACAGAACAAACACCCACAAGAAAGAGACACTCTGAAGTTCGTCATCTCTTCTGAAGGGCGAGAGGTTTTGTAATTTGATATCATTCATTTTTGTGCTAGGTAGTGTTGTGCCTGTGAAATAAACAGGTTTTTTCCACTTCTCTCAGAGAAATCTCTTCCCGAACTGGTTGAGGGGTGGGAGAAAAGGGCCACGTGGGTTTGCTTCCTGGGGGGAGCCCCATTGGAAGTTTTCTCCCAAGTTTGCCCTAAACCAGGACACTAGGTTATGAATATGTATTTGTATTCAGTATCTCGGTAAATAAAAAGTGTAATCGCCTGTATTCGGGGCCATGTGTATTAAGGGATGACCCTTCACATCAGCCCAGCGCTACCAATAAACATATACTCTGTAACCCTAATCAGTTAAAGAGTCTTTGTCCGTTGTAGTTGGATACTGATACTACATCATATCCATATTTTGGTAAATCAGTTATGTTATGAATTCACTCAAGAGAGTGATATGGTTCAATCAGAGAAAAGTTTTATTAATTACAGCAAGCAAGCAATAAGCAAAAGATCAGCGCTGGGCGACAGGGGAGCAGGAGAGTTCCCGCTCCGCGAAACTACCGCACCACTGGTTTCCGTATTCCCCCTTTTAACCCGGCTTCCAGGTTATGTGTCCTTTCTCTGGCGTCTCTGCGCATGTGTCTCCAGTTGCTACGGGGTCTTTTTCTGCCTTCTGGTGGTCGCGGGATGAAGATCATAGGTCTTCCTCAGTCTTACCCTTTTGACCTTTCTTCACTGTTTTCTGTTAAGGCTTATCATTGGTGACTTTCTTGAATTCAAGGAAGCTTGCAAGGCCATTAGTGATTTATGCAAGCGTCAGTAGTAACCTTCAACCTCATCCTGATTCCACAATGCATAGTTTTGCAAAGCATCGTATCTACATGTTTAGGTGAACAAAAGGGTCTCTGCTTATCACAAGTTAGATAGCTGTTTCTTCACTACCCCAGGCATCCCCTGAAAATTTGAGTTCTGTTAGTTTCTGGAATGCCATTGGGTCAAAGTTAACCATTTTAGCTAATCAGGTGGATAAAACAGCATTTAAGTTAATTTGTCTTTTTGTTCTGATTTGGTCAGCCTTAGTTGAAAAAGGGGGGGTGGAGGGACAGCCATCTCAGTTATCCCCAGTTTCCCTATCCCAAACTCCTTCTCCCTCTGTCCCTACGTGGGGAGAGATGTGTGGCAGAGCAGCAGTGAGGGTTTACGTCTCCTAGGCCCTCCACGTCTCCCTCAGCACCCCTGCCCTGGCAGCCCTGCGCAAGCTGCCAGGGTCCCTACCGTTCTCCTTTCTTCCCCAGTTGATGACCCTAAAGTTAGTGATGTTAAAATTTCCCAGTTTTCACCCCAGACCTTTTGTTCACCTTGAGTGTCTCGTCCTTCCACTGCTCCCCAAGATGGCCCCTGGAGGGTACAAGATGGCAGGGACAGCATGGTTGGGCCCCTCCCTTGTGCTTTTCATTCCCAGAATCCCTTTCTCTCCTCACCCTTCAACCCTTCCTGGTTCCCTGACCCCTCCCATTTGCTCCCCTCAGAAGCCTCCTCCTCCTCCTCCTCCAGGGCATGCCCTATCATCTTCATACCCCTGGGTCCCACACCTTCCTGCTGTTGCTCCTCCCAAATCTCCTCCCACTTGGCTGGTCCTCCAGAAGTACCACCCCTTTCAGCTTCTGGTTCCCGTGTCCCTCCTCCCCCTTCCCATGCTCTGGAGACCAGAAGTTACAGGCTTGGAAACCGGAACCCAGAACGGGAAGCCGTTCCCTTCATTACAATAGTTAGCTATCATGACAGGAGAGGGAGAACCCAAAATAAGAAGGAGCTGTGCAGAGCTCAGAAGGAATTCTGGAGAAGGAGTGAATATTTTAAGAGTTTGTTAAAAGCTACCCTCTACTTAAATGATTTGGTTCCCTCTAATCTGAAGGAGTTATTTTCCTGCCTCCTTTCCTTGGCTGCATACAAGCTGCGGAAACGGGGAGAAGAGATCATTGCAGGCCATCCTTCCAGAGCTCTTGTGCAGTGAGACTGCAGTTGACGCAGATGAAAATCTCCACACCATTAAACATCTTTGTGGCAAAGGGTATTGGGCAAAGCCTCAGGAACAGGCCTGGGGAATATCCAGGCCTGTCCTCAGTAAGATTGCAGAGGCTGCCAAGAAGGCATTTAATTTACTGCCTGTAGAGGAACGCCATGACAGCTTTTTATCAATCAAGCAGTTCCCTAATGAATACTTTGTAAGATTTATCGATAGGCTGCAGGTGCAAATAGAGAGACAGGTGGAGAATGCAAGAACTCCATGAAAACATCCTGTTGGAAGCGGCAAAGAGCAATGTGAATGAAGTGTGCCGTCAGGTGATCCTCAGTGAAATGAATGGGCAGGACATCTGGGTCCTTTTTGTGCCTTTATTAAGATATCAGTTCCGGGGTGGGGGCTCGGGAGGCTGCATGCCGCCATTGCTCCCATGAGGTCATCAGGTAGGAGGTGTTTCATTGCTGTTGGTCATCTCCTGGGCAGACCTGGTCTTCTGTCCTCAAAGGAATGCTGTGGAAGACCTCTTGTGGCTCATTTGTGTAGGGGTGTCATCCCGGTCAGGCACTTTCCTGGTGATGGCGAGGATTCCAAGTCAAGGCTGGGAATATCCTGATCTCTCTGTCAGTTAGGTTATGAGGCTCTTTTGTCTCTCTTCTATCTGGTTCACTTGCTCTAGGGGCTACCTCAGCACTCATAACCCTTTTTGCCTCCTTTGTGTATCGAAGCTGGTGGTATGCCATGTTGGGGAGCACCGGCAGTGACCCAACTGGAAGGGATTACAACACTTGGGTAAGAGATGAACTCAAGACAATTGACATCAGGGTAGAAACAGCACCAACATTATTAACTTTGTGGTAGACCAGCATCACACTGCAACACCAATATTATTACATCTTAGCCTGCCTCTCCACCCACCTCCCACTTTGGAGACAATCATGGAGGCATGTACGAAGAAGGTCCCAATGGTGGAGGTAAGCAGAGCAACACCAGCACCAAGGAAGATACCAGCAGCAGCCATGACACGATGTTCACAACAGGCACCACTGAGCCACCTGCGGTGTTTCCACTGTGGATAATTGGGACACTTGGCAAAGGAGTGTCCAGATCCAAACCCTTGCCCTGGGGGTGTGCGAATTAGCATGGGAGGGAGGATTCCCCCTAGTGACATCGGGGGAATAAAGACCTAACAAACAAACAAAAATATCTTTCTCCAGTCCCAGCACTGGACATTAGTTGTTGTGAACTCACTGGATGGGACTTTGATGGACTCAGGACTAGCTTGTAAATATATTGTCATCAGGGACCACACACCCCCCCAGAGATTGAGATTTCTCCAATCACCTTCCCAGGTGGTCCGGAGAACCTCATTCTCTTGCTGTGCTGCACTCACCCACCCTTCTTTTTGGCAAAGAGCCAGATCATCACTCAGCTCATATCTATCCCAGAAGATATCCCAGTAGATGACCATGCACCAGGCATCTACTAGGTGGAGGTTGTGGCTGAGGATAAACCCATCATTACATGCAGCGGCAAGCAGGATGCAGACACTAAACATGAAGAGGCTGCTTGACACAGGAGCGGATGTGACTATCATTCCCAAAAGGAGGTGGCCGTCACACTGGGAGTTTGCAACCCGTGGCTGGCAAGATCCAGGGTATAGGGGGTACTCAATTGCCATGTGTATCAAAGAACACGGTACAAATGGCGGGACCAGATGGGCAGTTGGCAAACTTACACCCATTTGCTGCTGATTATCAGATTATCCCCTGTGGGGGAGAGACCTCATGTCCCAGTGGCGGGTAAAAATTGAAATCCTGAAAATCTTGGGATTTTTAGAGGCAGCCACTCTGGAGCACCCTGTCCAGAAACTTGATTAGACTACAGATTCAGTGGTCTGGATAGATCAGTGGCTGCTAAGAAAAGATAAATTTAGGGTACTCAACAAGCTTTTGGAGGAGCAATTGGCAAAGGATAATATCATTGAAACAATTAGCCCTTGGAATTCCCTGGTGTTTGTAATTCGTAAACCGAGGAAGGACAAGTGGTGACTCCTCCATGACCTTTGTGAAATAAATAAAATCATTGTGAACATGGGACCTCTCCAACCAGGGATGCCTACTCCAACCATGCTCCTACGAAATTGGCAATTGGCAGTCCTAGACATCAAGGACTGCTTTTTCCAAATTCTCCTACATCCTGACGATGCACTGCGGTTTGCCTCTCGGCGCCCATCCTTAACCAAGAAGCCCCAGTGAGGAGATTCCACTGGCGAGTGTTGCCCCAGGGCATGAAGAACTCACCCATCATTTGTCAGTGGTATGTCTCCTCATTGCTGTCTCCCCTATGTGCCGAGGTGGGGGAGGCACATAGGGGAGACAGCATCATTATATGGATGATGTCCTTGTGCACACTCTCCATGACAATGTATTACAGTGTGCACTTGATCTGCTGGTTGGAGTTCTGACCTCTGCAGGATTTCAACTCCAGGAGGATAAAGTTCAAAGGATGCTACCCTGGAAATACCTGGGTCTGCAGATCGCTGAGAGGACCATTGTTCCTCAGAAATTGGCCATTAACAGTGATCTGAAAAATATGGCAGACCTTCACTCCCTGTGTGGGACTTTGAACTGAGTCAGGCCTTTGTTGGGCCTCACTACTGAGGACCTAGTTCCCCTCTTCAGTTTACTGAATGGGGAGAAGGAGCTTAGTTCTCCCAGGTCCCTGACCCCAGAGGTGCAGAAAGCACTAGAAAAGGTACAAGAGGCAATGGTGGAGAGGCAGGCTCATAGGTTTGAGCCAAAGCTGCATTTTGAATGTATTATCCTGGGAAACTGCCAGATCTTTTTGGATTGATTTATCAGTGGGACAAAGACCTAAGGGACCCACTCTTGATCACAGAGTAGGTTTTCCTGAGTCATCAAAGGTCCAAAAGCATCACAAGGCCACAGGAGCTGATAGCCCAGCTCATCAGGAAAGCCAGGGCTGGGCTTCAGGAGCTGGCTGGATGTGATTTTACATGCATACGAGTACCAGTTAGTTTGTCTCAGGATAAGGCCTCCCCAGACAAACTGAGCAAAGAAATGTTTGATCAACTGCTGCAGGAGAATGAGATCCTCCAGATTACCTTTGATAGCTGCAGTGGGCAGGTTGCAGTCCATGCCCCTGCGCACAAATTGTTTAACACCCAATTCAATTTGATCCCAAAAGAGATTAAGAGCAGGAAACCGCTTAAAGCCTTGACAGTCTTTACTGACCTGTCCAGAGCATCCCACAAGTCAGTGATGACTTGGAAGGATCCTCAAACTCAGCTGTGGGAAACAGACATTAAGTATGTGGAAGGGTCTCCACAGATAGCTGAGTTGGCCACAGTCTTCAGGGCTTTTGAGAGGTTCCCTAAACCATTCAATTCAGTGACCCATTCAGCATATGTAGCAGGGGTGATAGTGAGAGCCGAGAATGCAGTTCTCCAGGAGGTCTCAAATCCACAGCTCTCTGAGTTGCTTTCAAAGTTGATCTATGCTGTTTCCCACTGAAAGCAACCATTCTTCGTAATGCATGCAAGATCGCATAAAGATTTAGCTGGCCTGACAGAGGAAGGGAATCAAAGAGCAGATATTCCCTCACTGCCCCCGTGGAAATGGTTAGGCTTCCAGATGTGCTCCAGCAGGCTAAGCTGAGCCATCAGAAATTCCATCAGAATGTGCCTGGTCTGATTCACCATTTCCATCTGAGGCAAGATGATAATGGCCAAGGCCATTATGGCTACATGTCCCCAATGTCAATCCATGGTGATGCCAACGCTGGGCTCAAGGGTTAACCCCCGGGGCCTAGGAAGCTGCGAGGTGTGGCAGATGAATGTCACCTATATCCCAGAATTTGGCAGGCTGAAATATGTGCACCTCTCCATGGATACCTTTTCCAGTGCTGACTACGCCTCTGCCCACACAGGGGAAAAAGCTGAGCATGTTTGTAAACATCTCATACAGGCTTCCTCTGTGCTGGGGGTTCCCAGAGAGATAAAAACAGACAATGGCCTAGAATATATTTCCAGGAAATTTGAGGAGTTTCTGCAAGAGTGGGGAGTGGGACATAAGAAAGGCATCCCCCATTCCCCCACAGACCAAGCCATCATTGAGCGAACCCATCAATCGCTCAAGCTAGTCCTAGCCCATCAAAGAGAGAGCATGAAGGGCTGCACACTTCAAGACCAGCTGTGTAAGGCCTTGTTTACCATCAGTTTTTGAAACTGCTCTTTTGACAACCCCAACTCTCCAGTGGTGCAGCACTTCTAGTCCACAGGCAACAACTGTCAACAAGAATATCCGCCTGTGCTGGTGCAGGACCCAGAATTTCAAAAGATCCTTGGACCCTTCAAACTGGTGACCTGGGGGCGAGGTTATGCCTGTGTCTCTATGCCCCAGGGATGTGATGGATTAGCATTTAAAAAACAAAAAAGAAACACCTAAGGAAGTTAAAGCTGCTGGAGGCTGATGGGAGTTTCTTCTCCTGGCCAACAACTAGCCATTTCTGAGAACTGACAGCAGTTTTGACCATTGAAAAGTGAGATCAATCTGTGAACACCACCTTAAGACCTAAGCCCAGGAATTTCTTTGTCTCTTTGTTTTCCAGCTGTGAAAGGTAGCAGAACTCCAGCTGGTTCCCCTCCCCTGCCCAGGCCATGTGGCCTGGGTGCGGGGCTGGGCTGGGCCTGCCGCAGTCCCCGGGTGAGAGATGGAGCCTGTGGGGCTTCTCCTGGCCCCAGGCCAGGCCAGATTCTGCTGCAGCCTCCTGGGAAGCCTCTGGGGTGGCTGAAGCTTTTCCCGGGGAGGTCCCCAAGCTCTAAGCGCCGCTGAGCTAAAACCTGATGCCATGAATACCTGCTGTGGCTTGAGCAAGATTTTCACCCTTTCACTACCCAGATGGGACTTGCAGTTAATCCTTTTTTCCAAAAAGTGAGAGAAAGAGAGTGATCAACATGTAGAGAGGCAACATAAACTACCAAAGACAGTGAAGAAGAGAATTAATCTTCTGAACGAGAAGAAAAATAAGGAGATGCTTTAATAAGCTGAAATATTCTTTTGCTAAAACTACGGAGATAGACAATAGTGTTCTGAAAAAAACTCCTTTAATTCAGGATAGAGTATTTTGGGGGGAATAGAGTATTTCAAAGTGTGGATTTAAGCAAATGGTGAAGTAGTTGTGATCCTATGAGATGCTAAAACAGAAAAAAGAGAAGTGATAGTTGTTGAAAATTTGTAGTCCTTAAGAAGCAAAAAAACCCCTTCTGTTTCTAGAAATGCTCACAAAGATGAAGAGAACTTTTGCCCTTTAATAACTCATCCTTAAAATGACACTCCTTTACCCATGGCCCATGAAAACACCTTAGAGTAGTGTGAAATGGGAAGAAAGAACTGATGACAGTTTTTCGGGCAGAAAAATAGAAAGCCATGAGAAAAATGGTTTTCTTGTGAAAAACGCCCTAGATTAGCAGAAGAGAACCTCTTCTTTCTCTACAAAGACTAATGAAAAGACTATAGCAAAGTTGGGACTCTTTTAACCACCAGGTTTTTTTTGTCTCTGCATTGTCATGTGAACAAAGGAATGCTTAAATAGAGAAGAAAAAAGGTTTCTAGAAGTTTTATTCTAGTTTTTTATTCTTGTAGTTTTGATAATAAACTTCCTTTGTTCACTTTAAGTTTTAAGCCTGTTTTGCTCCTCTTCTAATCTATATCTCACAGCAAGAAATGAGTAAATTTTCTAGTGATTTTTTAGCTAATACTTTAAAACCATGACAAGGGACTAAGGTCCTAACAAAAAAAGGATGTTATTTAGGAGGCGGAAACCCCAAGTCTCCGTTTTACCCTAATTTTCCTTTCTTAAATATGTTTGTTGATAATTATTAATTTGTGATTTCCCATCCATAGAAAAGACCATCCTGAGGATGTGGACCACATTCTACATCTGCTTGATTTATATGGTGACTCCTCAGGCAGCATGGATTGTGCCGCAGCCCAAGAAAAACGTGTGGGTGACACTGGCAGAAACCCTGCACCGAGATGATTTGTGCCTATCCACTGGAGCATCAGGAAACCCGATGGCCACCTGCCTAGTGGGGATCCCATTAAAGCCCAATGAATTTCCATCCAGCTTGGTCTCCTTGTTTCAGGAAGCCAACAAAGGGAAGCCTGCTCATTGAGTTGCCTGGTCATTTGCGGCATATAAAGTAACGCAGACAGTGAATATTCCTCTCCTATTATGGAGAGACTGGTAAAAGGAACTGGCCAAGGCAACTGATGAGCCACAAGGATTTGATTTATTAAATTCCTCTCCTGCCTCATTTTGTGTTCATTTTGATTTCCATCCCTCAGACCCTATCCTTTATTCTTAGGTTAGACAAGTTAACAAACAATTCCAAGCTGCTAATTGATGCAAAAAGATCAGTCATGTTAAAATGTCATACACCTCAGATGCTGTCCCCCAAAAATTAGAAAAGGGGTTATTTTTAATTTGTGGAGACCGAGCGTAAGCAGGCATCCCCTCTCGCCTCCTAGGAGGGCCATGTATGTTAGGCCGGTTGTCCCTGTTTTCCCCCAACAAGACTCAAATTGAAAATTGTATTTCTAAAAATAATTTGGCTATATGGAAGTGCAGTATTGACAATTTGGACCCTGGCTAATGCATAAATTTCTCATTGGAGCAAACTAAAATAAGCCACAGTATCGTTGTTTTTGCCCTGGGTGGCCGCTGCTAAAGCACTCGGAGAATTAGGCCAATTGGAATGTTGGGTGGTAAAAAAGGAGAATTTGATGTCAACCATGCTAAGCGACCTCCTAGAAGACGAGAATACTACTAGGCAGGCCATGCTTCAAAATTGCACAGCCATTGATTTCCTGTTGCTCCACCTGCACAACCACAAGTGCAGGGAATTTGAGGGCCTATGCTGCCTGAACCTCATGACTCGAACCCCAAACATCCATAAGACCATCAGTAAGATGAAGGGCATGATCCACCAAACAAAGCAAAAGTCGGAGGATTGGGTCACCAACCTGTTTCCAACTGGGGACTCTCAGGATGGCTTTCTTCAATTTTAAAATCAGTTTTATGGACTGGGCTTTTTATTTTTCTAAATTTGTTTATGCTTGCCATTCTGCGCAAGTGTTTAGTTCAGAATGTTTCTAATCTTTTATCCTCCCCACCCCAAGTTAATCACGTTGATGTTAATGCTGCTCCCTCTGACTCCTGGCCTGGTTCCTAGAAAACTCTGTGCCCTCTGCTCCCCCAGACCCTGCACTCTCCTCTTTTTAAAAAAAGAAAGGGGGAAATGTTGCAGTGTGTTTATTTAATTTTGTAAAAGTTGATAGGATTGAACTGTTGGTTGGTATGTTCCTTTTTTTTTCCCCCTGGATTAAATATATTGATTCCTAGCTGTTATTATCCCTCCCATACCATATCCGTCAAAGTACAGCTCTCCCTTCCTTCTCAAAAGTTCCTCATCCATCACCCCAATCCAGCCTCTACTGCCCTGTCCATCATTATAAACCCCAGCCTATCTTCCAGATTGCTCCCTGATAATCATTTGTCCCTTCAGGCCCTACTGGTTATTGTATCTTGCTCCCTCCCTCTATTGGTTTTGAAGTTGCAATCCCCTCCCCTTATGCCTCCCCTCGGGATTCCCTATTGGTCCACTGTTTGTACCCTCCCCCGGAGATCAGGCTGTATTTAACCCCTTGCACAGCAGTGCTCAGGGCTCTCTTGGACCTGACCCCTACTGACTCGAACCCTGAGAGTGGCCCAGCCAGCTCAGTGAGGAGGTTTCTCCTCACTCTGGCTTCAAGCCAGTATGTGTTGGATTTGTGGCTCTCTGACTCACTTCTGAAATTCAAGTCTCTTGAATGAGTAAAGAAACAAAGGGTGGAATCCCTCCCTGGGTTGCATTCCACAGTGTATTTCTGTGAAGGGAAATCCAGAGGACGAGACAAAGGGTTTGGGGTCGGGGCGTTTCTTTTAACAGGGTTTTTTGGAGGGAGGGAACATCGAGAGAGAACCAATTATTTTGTATAGCTGACTCATTAACAAACTTTCTACAAATCAAGGTTAAACACGCTAAGGTAAGAAAATAACAGACACAAACTTCTTCAAATGCCCACAGAGGTGTAGGAGTAAACTCCCAGAAGAAGCAGAGCAGGAGAGAGAGGGGGAGGGAATGGTTTCCTGGTAATGCAGGAGGGAAAGAAAGGGAGGGCAAGAACACCCTCTCAGCTTCCATAGCTAGGTCACAGGAACTGCAAAGTGCAAGGAAACTCAGAGGCATTCTGGGGCCAAGTAAACAAAGCCACGAGCTCTCACACTGGAGAGCGGCCCCTGTGCTTTCCTGGGCTAAAGAAACTCCAAGCAGCTGGAAATGTGGTTTTTTTCTCCACTCCATCGGGCTTTTTGTGGCTTCTCACTGCTTCCCGCTGCCGGGCCGAGGGGTATGGTAACTTGCTGGGAGAAAAAGGGAGAGGGGGGTGGGGAAAAATTCTGCAAGTGGGAGAGGGGGAAAAATACATTCCAAGCTATCAACTACTAACATAAACTAAATTAAGAACATTCTAACAACTTCTACCACAACACCTTCCAGTGCAGATCCCTCGCTTCCCTCTCCTCCGTAAACCATTGCTGGGAACTTCAATCCAGAGAGACTCCTCTGCTTTATTACTTCCACCCCTGACGCTGTGCACCACAGAGCTTGGGGTGGCCCAAGTCTCTGGAGGTTTCACTGTGGGAGAAGCTAAATCCCCAGTGATTTCCCACTCTTGGTGCTTGCCTGTGCCAGAGTATGAAAGAACACCATTGTTCTTACCACTCTAGCCAGAGTTCCAGTGCAGAGCAGTGTCAGCAGGGCACTTTACTCACTGGTGCCCTGAGCAGCCTGGAGCTTGTTCTTCTCATGGTCAGAGCTGAGGCTTTGCTGGCACTTTTCCTTCTGACAACAGAATCACTTTGTGATCACTTGTGGCCAAGAGAGCTGCTCATCTCCACTTTGCTCACAAAATACTCTCTGATGACAAGCAGCAGATCCAGGAAGGCATCTTTCTGAGTTGGTCTCCCTAGGACCTGCTCCATACGGTTGTCATCCAGGTTTTTCAGGAATCTTTTGCTCAGGTTGTATCAGCTGTTTGATGTGTTCAACCAACAATGATGGAATGCTCTACCTTGCTAGTTTGAAACTCCCTGAAGTAGGACAGTTGGCTAATACAGTTCCAGGCAGGGGAGCAAGGGATGAGGATGGTGGAAAGCTGGCTATTATTTCAATGGGATGAATTTTGGATAAGACCAGAGCGAGTCTAAATTAATCAAGGTAAGTATGTTCTGTTACCGAGTAATTGTCAGAACAAGGTTAAACACAGGTTTATTTTAAGGTATTTCCAGTGCTAGAGTGTCCACATCATTTTCTATCAAGCCTCTTACCTATTTTTAACAAATGAAATTTCCTATTTCCTTGAAATGAAAAAAAAATTCGGGAATCTTGGTTCCCATTAAAGACAGGTTCATTACAACTTTGACATGAGCCCAAAGGAAACACTGGCAACCCCACACACATACACAGGTGTAAATGTGCAAGCATTTCACAACTTGACAAGCTGATTGACAAGCTGATAAGTGTCTGACAGCTGACAAGCAAGCAAACTGTTAAACTACTCCAGCTAACTAAGAGACTGAGACGGGAGAGTACCCGCACCAACGCGGCAAGAGGCCAGGATGCGGCAGGAGTGACAGCCCCACCCGGCTGCTCACAGTGTGCACTGACCCCAGGGTACCCACAGCACTGGTGCCGCTCACGGGCCAGTGACCCGGCATAGCCATCCTGTGGCTGCCAGGCAGGCACCGCCCCTGTGCAGCCGGAACTACAGGGCTTGGCACAGGCCGGGGAGACCCCTGGGCCTGTGCCCCGTGAGGGCAGCAGCCAGCCTGGCCAGCCCGCCCCTTCACCATCCTCGTCTGCCGGCTGGCGGCTTCCGCTCCCAGGGGCTGCTCCTGCGAAGATCCAAGAGTGTGTTGATACTGGAAGCTGCTGTACCTTTGGAAATCTTACCTACATTTCCAACTGGCAGTGCTTTCTCCTTCCGGGCCTCACAGGCTCCTGCCACTTGTGCTCTGGCTGGTTGCCGCTCCCAAAGACATCCAGGCTAGACGATCCCCCAGCCTCTCAAAGGTAATGCACTCCAGTGCTTCCTGATGCTCACCAGGATTTTGGGCTTGATTCCTCATCTCCAGCCTGAGCATCTTTCCAGCAGATGCCACTATCTAGCAGTCTCCCCTCAGGGTGTGCTGGCAAGGGCCTGTCCTCATCCCCTGGATGTCTTCCAATGGAGCTCAGTGGGCTGCTGCACCCTCCCCAAGAGGCAATACCTCTGACAGGTGAGGGCTGCTGGCCAGCCCAGGAGCTCAGCAGAAAAGTCAGCCTGGGAGGAAAAAGGCAAAGGATCCATAGGTAGACACACGAGCCCCGTGACACACTGTCAGCACCTGTTGCTCATGGAAAAAGGCATTCAGGAGAGGGAACAGACTAGAGAGCAGGTTATGACACATATAACTACACCAAACTCTGGATCTCTGGAAGTGGAATGGGGATCTAGCAAAGCCCCAGTCTTTGCCTCCCACCAGGGCTGACCTTGGCCCAGACCCCACTGTGTCACTGCTGGGCCCCTGCTGTCCCCTTGCCCCCACCATACCCCCAGCCTTGCCATCCTCTTGGGAGCCCTGCAACTCCACCATTCCTCAGCAGCTCCAGTTCCCCCATTCCCCACCACCTCCCACAAACCCTTCTGGACTGCTCAGCTCCTGTGTGCTGGTTTTGCCTGGGGTATACTTTACCTTGTTCACAGTGGCTGGTATGGAGCCATATTTTGTACTTACGCAAAGTAAGTACACAACACAGGGCTGATAACACCAATGTTTCTGTTACTGCTGAGCAGGGCTTACACAGAGCCAAGGCCTTCTCTGCTGTTTGTACTTCCATGCTGGGGAGGAAGTTGGTGGTGCCTGAGAGGCTGGGAGGAGACACAGCTGGGACAGGGGACCCCAAGGGATCAACGGGATAGTCCAGACTATGTGACATCATGCTGTCCTGGTTTAGGGCAAATTTGGGAGAAAACCTCCAGTGGGGCTCCCCCACCCCGGGAAGCAAACCCACGTGGCCCTTTTCCCCCCACCCCCCAACCGGTTCGGGAAGAGATTTCTCTGAGAGAAGTGGAAAAAACCCGTTTATTTCACAGGCACAACACTACCCAGCACAAAAATGAATGATATCAAATTACAAAACCTCTCGCCCTTCAGAGGAGATGACGAACTTCAGAGGGTCTCTTTCCTGGGGGTGTTCGCACTGTTATCAGTCCCTCTGGCGCTGGAAAATGCCGCTGCCCAGGCTGGGCTCCCGGTAGTCCACGGGTGCAAGCTCCCGGTGCTCCCCCAAGTCCCCAGTCCAGAGCAGGTTCGATTCGTTTCAGAAAAAGGGAAAGAAAACAGTCCAGGAAGACCTCTCCACTCCAGCTAGTTGGAAAGCCAAGGTGATCTGTGTCTTGTTGTCTGTCTGTGCTGTAGTCAAAACTCCCGATGCAGTGGGGAGCAAATACAGTCTGATAACAGACTTGGTGCTTCTTTTCCACTCACTTTTACTCTCAGATGGAATTTTAAGAATACAGAACCTGTGTCGGGGTTAGGTGGACAAATGGGGGTACAATTTAACATCATAATCAACCCAGGACATTCCACCCCTTATCCCCATATCGTCGACTTACTGCCAAAACTAACATTCCAACTCTGCACACATTTCCTTCTGTTTCGTGTCTGCGTGATTTAAGGTACAGACAATGGCAGTAACCTTTTACCCAATGATCAGGTCTCCCTGAGGTACACATCATGTTGTTCCATCTCTCTGCATTATCCACCATGTACAACCTGGTCCTTGAGCAAAGATAACCCCACAAATGGGTTTGTCTGTGCCCGAGGTAGAATTGACCCAAACGGTCTTCCCTAGCACACCTCTGACATGTACCACTGGGACTTTGTCTCCGTCTACTACATGTAAAGACTCAGACTGGGCAGGACCTGCTCAGTTGGTGGAACCTCTGGTGTTGACAACCCAGGTGGCCTTTGCTAGATGTTGCTTCCAGTTTTTAAAAGATCCTCCACCCAGTGCCTTTAAGGTGATTTTTAATAGTCCATTGTACCTCTCCACTTTCCTAGCAGCAGGTGCATGGTAGGGGATATGGTACACCCACTCAATGCCATGTTCCCTAGCCCAGCTGTTTATAAGGCTGTTCTTGAAATGAGTCCCATTGTCTGACTCAATCCTCTCAGGGGTGCCATGCCTCCAAAGGACCTGCTTTTCAAGTCCCAGGATGGTGTTCCGGGCAGTGGCATGAGGCACAGGGTAGGTTTCCAACCATCCTGGTGGCTTCTACCATCGTGAGCACGTAGCACTTGCCTTGGCGGGTTTGGGGCAGTGTGATGTAATCAATCTGCCAGGCCTCCCCATACTTGTATCTGGACCATCGCCCACCGTACCAGAGAGGCTTCAACCGCTTGGCCTGCTTGATCGTGGCACACGTCTCACAGTCATGAATAACCTGAGAAATGCTGTTCATAGTTAAATCCACCCCTCGGTCTCGTGCCCACTTATAGGTGGCATCTCTACCCTGATGACCTGAGGCATCATGAGCCCATCGGGCTAGGAACAACTCTCCCTTATGTTCCCAATCCAAATCTATTTTTGACACTTGTATCTTTGCAGCCTGATCTACCTGCTTATTATTTTGGTGTTCCTCATTAGCTCTACTCTTGGGGACATGGGCATCTACGTGGCGGACTTTCACTGGTAGTCTCCCTACTCTGGTAGCAATGTCCTTCCACTCTTTGGCAGCCCAAATTGGTTTTCCTCTACGCTGCCAATTAGCCTCTTTCCACCTCTCCAACCATCCCCACAGAGCATTGGCCACCATCCATGAATCCATGTAGAGGTAGAGCTTTGGCCACTTCTCTCTTTCAGCAATGTCCACGGCCAGTTGAACAGCTTTGAGTTCTGCAAGTTGACTTGATCCACCTTCTCCTTCAGTGGCCTCTAAGACCTGTCGTGTGGGGCTCCATACGGCTGCTTTCCACTTCCGGTTCATCCCTACGATGTGACAGGAACCATCAGTGAACAGAGATTAGCGTGTTTCTTCTGCTGGCAGTTGGTTGTATGGTGGAGCTTTTTCAGCCCTTGTCACTTCCTCTTGTTCTTCATCTGTGGGACCAAAATTTTCACCTTCAGGCCAGTTTGTAATTATTTCCAAAATCCCAGGTCGGTTCAGTTTAGCAATACGGGCGCGCTGCGTGATAAGAGCAATCCACTTGCTCCATGTGGCACTGGTTGCATGATGGATGGAAGGAACCTTTCCCTTGAACATCCATCCTAGCACGAGTAGTCGGGGTGCCAGGAGGAGTTGTGCTTCAGTGCCAATCACTTCTGAGGCAGCTTGGACTCCTTCATAGGCTGCTAAAATTTCTTTTTCTGTTGGGGTGTAACGGGCTTCGAACCCTCTGTAGCTTCTACTCCAAAATCCTAATGGTTGGCCTCGAGTCTCCCCAGGCACTTTGTGCCAAAGGCTCCAGGACAGACCATGGCTCCCGGCTGCAGAATAGAGCACGTTCTTCACATCTGGTCCTGTTCTGACTGGGCCAAGGGCTACTGCATGGGCAATCTCCTGCTTGATCTGAGCAAAGGCTTGTTTCTGCTCAGGGCCCCAATGGAAATTATTCTTCTTCCGAGTGACCAAGTAAAGAGGGCTTACAATCTGACTGTATTCAGGAATATGCATTCTCCAAAACCCTATGGCACCTAAGAAAGCTTGTGTTTCCTTCTTATTAGTTGGTGGAAACATTGCTGTAATTTTGTTAATGACATCAGTAGGAATCTGACGCCACCCATCTTGCCACTTTATTCCCAGGAACTGAATCTCACGAGCTGGTCCCTTAACTTTGCTCTTCTTGATGGCAAAACCAGCTTCCAGGAGGATCTTGATGATTTTCTCTCCTTTCTCAAACACTTCTGCTGCTGTGTTCCCCCACACAATGATGTCATCTATGTACTGTAGATGTTCTGGAGCCTCACCCTTTTCCAGGGCAGCCTGGATCAGTCCATGGCAGATGGTGGGGCTGTGCTTCCACCCCTGGGGCAGTCGGTTCCAGGTGTACTGCACTCCCCTCCAGGTGAAGGCAAACTGAGGCCTACATTCTGCTGCCAGGGGAATGGAGAAAAATGCATTAGCAATATCAATTGTGGTGTACCACATTGCTGCCTTGGACTCCAGCTCATACTGGAGCTCCAGCATGTCTGGCACGGCAGCGCTCAACGGTGGAGTCACTTCATTCAATGCACGATAGTCCACAGTCAATCTCCATTCTCCTTCAGATTTACGCACAGGCCAAATGGGGCTGTTGAAGGGTGAGTGGGTTTTGCTGACCACCCCTTGGCTCTCCAGTTCTCGGATCATCTTGTGGATGGGGATCACAGCATCTCGAGTTGTTCTATATTGTCGGCGGTGCACCGTTGAGGTGGCAATTGGTACTTGTTGTCCTTTCACCTTCAGAAGTCCTACTGTAGATGGATTCTCAAACAGTCCAGGCAAGGTGTTCAGTTGCTGGACGCCCTCTGTCTCCACAGCTGCTATTCCAAATGCCCACCTGAATCCTTTTGGGTCTTTGAAATACCCACTTCGGAGGTAGTCTATGCCCAAAATGCATGGAGCCTCTGGGCCTGTCACAGTAGGGTGCTTCTTCCATTCATTTCCCGTCAGGCTCACGTCTGCTTCCACCAAGGTAAAATCCTGCGATCCCCCTGTCACACCAGCAATAGAAACAGATTCTGCCCCTACATATCTTGATGGGATTAGGGTACACTGTGCACCAGTGTCAACCAAAGCCTCATATTGTTGTGGTTCTGATGTGCCAGGCCAACGAATCCACACAGTCCAAAAACCACGATTTTCCCTAGCCTCTACCTGGCTAGAGGCAGGGCCCCTCTAAGCCTGGTTATCCTTTCCTTTGGTGTATGTCTTGGATGTTCCTTCAAGGGGGTCAGACATGTCATCATCATCATACCTGGCAGTTCGTCTACATGCAACTGGAGCTGCTTCCCTTTTGGTGGAACTTCCTTTGTGACTCTTCTCCTCCTTCAGTTCGCGCACCCGTTGTGCCAGAGCTGCAGTAGATTTCCCATCCCATCTCCTCATGTTTTCTCCGCAATCACGCAGGAAGAACCACATCTCAGCTCGTGGGGTATACCTTCTCTCCCAATCTGGGGAATGCCTGCGTTGAGTGCCAGGACCTCTGATCTGTACTGCTGAGATTTGGAGAAGGTCCTCTTTAATCTCATCTCTAAGTTTCTTGTGATTCTCCTCTATCTTATCTTCTAATCTCTGCAGACGTGTTTCCACAGCTGTGATTCTTGCATGTGTGGGGACATGCACGGCATCTGCGTATGCTCGAAGCTTCTTCGCCATATCCAGCACGGTCTCCTCCCTTTCATCCCGTTTCATCATTGCTAACGCAGATGCATATTCTTGTGGCCTAAGTTGTACCAATTTTCACCACATCACGGATGTACATGGCACCAAGTCTGGATTCTTAGTTGGTATGTCATCTGAAAAAACACTCTCTGCCACTGCCATTTCTCTCAGTCGTTGGATCCCTTGTTCGATGGTTTTCCATTGTGTTTGCTGCATGTAAAGATCATCTACACACAGATATCTTTGGGCTACACTTTCAAGGACCCGTGCCCAGAGACTGCGAGGGTTAGCTCCCCTCATCATCCCCTGGTCAATAACCGGATCGTGTGACAGGGATCCCAGATGCCTCGCTTCAGTGCCATCCAGAACTGTAGCTTCACCTGCGGCATCCCACAGACGGACTAACCAACTAATAGATTCATCAGGTCGTTGAGTGTAGTCCTTCCTTAGGCCACGAAGATCTTTCAGGGAAAAGGACTCAATATTAGCCTCTGATCTTGTGCCAGTTGCTTTGACTCTTGGTTTTGTGTCAGGAGGTGTTGAGGGTCCTTCTCCTGCGTCATCATCATCATCATCCACTGGTCGATCGGTTTTGTCTGTGCACTTTCCACTTCCTGTGCTAGTAGCAACAGCCATGGGTTGAGGCTTGCTGTCTGGTTTAGCTACCACCTTTGTAACTGGGAGGTTGGCTGCAGCCTGAGTAATTGGGGTAACTGTTGATTTCTCTCCCTGTCCCTTTTCTCCTGTCTGCTGCCCTACAGTATCCAGCAATGTGCGATAAGCATATGCCAGGGCTCAGCTTACTGCAATGATCTTTTTTTCTTTGGAATTATCCTGACACTTCTCTTTCAGGTATTTCCCCACCTCAGCTGGATTCAGAATTTGCTCATGTGGAAAGTCCCAACCTACAGGGTCAGAAAATTCCTTCAGGATTTGGCCCATATCCTCCCATTCTCCACCCCACTCAGGATTTTCCGTGCTTGGTTCTGGGGTCTCATCAGTCCCTCCAGAAATCTCAGCCCTCATTCTAGAGAGGCTGAAGACTGTATAGAGGAAACTTACCAGATTAAATGCCAGAAAGATGGTCTCTTTAACATTCAGGGGAAACTGAACACCCTCCAATAGTGATGTAACCGATTCAGAGGAGAAGAAGGAAAGGAAAGGTTGAAAAGCCTCATTCCCTACTCCTCCTCTAACAAACTCGGTGCGTAACCATACCCATGAATCCTTTATATTTGGAACAGACTGCAGCACTTGAACAAACTTCTTAGAAATCATAATCACTAGGCCCAGCCCAATAGCTATTCTAATCCGTGCCCCTCTACTGTAAAAGCTATGTGTTAGGGACAATACCGGGGCTAGTTGTGGATAAGAAAATAAACCAAGGGACCATAAAGGTATTAAAACCTCAAAAAAGCCTAGAGACCAGAAACACATGAAGGCCTGCACCCCAAAAGACATTATTAATTCAAGCAGCATGGCTGGATGGCTAGGGACTGCTTTATCTTATCACAATACAAAGTAATTGCCACTTCAGTACAATCAGTACAGGGTTTTTCCACTCTCTCGTGCCACACGCTGGGCGCCAATGAATGTATTTGTCCTGGTTTAGGGCAAATTTGGGAGAAAACCTCCAGTGGGGCTCCCCCCCCCCGGGAAGCAAACCCACGTGGCCCTTTTCCCCCCACCCCCCAACCGGTTCGGGAAGAGATTTCTCTGAGAGAAGTGGAAAAAACCTGTTTATTTCACAGGCACAACACTACCCAGCACAAAAATGAATGATATCAAATTATAAAACCTCTCGCCCTTCAGAGGAGATGACGAACTTCAGAGGGTCTCTTTCCTGGGGGTGTTGGCTCTGTTATCAGTCCCTCTGGCGCTGGAAAATGCCGCTGCCCAGGCTGGGCTCCCGGTAGTCCACGGGTGCAAGCTCCCGGTGCTCCCCCAAGTCCCCAGTCCAGAGCAGGTTCGATTCGTTTCAGAAAAAGGGAAAGAAAACAGTCCAGGAAGACCTCTCCACTCCGGCTAGTTGGAAAGCCAAGGTGATCTGTGTCTTGTTGTCTGTCTGTGCTGTAGTCAAAACTCCCGATGCGGGGGGAGCAAGTACAGTCTGATAACAGACTTGGTGCTTCTTTTCCACTCACTTTTACTCTCAGATGGAATTTTAAGAATACAGAACCTGTGTCGGGGTTAGGTGGACGAATGGGGATACAATTTAACATCATAATCAACCCAGGACACATGCTCAATACATAAAAGTGGGGAGAAGAAAGAGAAAGGGGGAATGTTAGGAGCCATGGCATTTGTCTATCCAAGTAAGTGCTACACATGATGGGGCCCTGCTCTCCTGGAGAATCGCTGAACACTTGCCATCCATGGGGAACAGCGAATTAATTCCTTGTTTTGCTTTGCTTGTGTACATGGATTTCGTTTTCCTTATTAAACTGTCTATATCTCAATTCGGGAGTTTTCCAGCTCTACCCTTCCTACTCTCTCCCTGGTCTCTCTGCTGGGGAAGTGAGTGAGCAGTTGTCTGGGGCTTGGTTGCTCTCTGGGGTTAAACCACGACACACAGCCTTTGCCCTCGGATCCCACCAGTTCCTTTAGCTCCACCATCCCCCACAGCTCCAGTTCCCTCAGTGCCCACAATCCCCCTCTGACCCACAAATCCCCTTAGCCCTGCTGCCTTCTTTCAGCCCCATTCCCCCACTATCTCCTCCATGCAGCCATCACCATTGTCCCCTCGGCTGTCCCCAGAGCCCTCAGACTTAGCACCTCTTTAGTAGCTCCCCGGTCCCTTCAATGTCATCATCCCTTGCAGTCCTGGTGCCACCAGGAGCTCCCGCTGCTCCTGTGAGGGTGGGGCCAGCTGGGAATCAGAGTGAAACATACTGCTTTGCCCAGACCAGCAGAGCCAAAAAGAACTGAAGGCAGAGTAGGGAAAGGTTAAAAAGGCAGCATGTACTTTTAAAAATATCAACATACCTGCCTAAATAGTCATATACCTATAACTAACTAACTGACTAACTAAATAGAACTATATACATATACAAAAATAACTACATAAGCATAAAACTAAAACTATGTCCTTACAAAAATATATATATCTAGAACTTCAGATGGCAGCTGCTGCACATTTTCATGTGCTCTGTTTTTGCTTTATTGGCAAATTACCCCTGCTTGAAAAGCACATCTGCCAGCAGATGGAGACTGAAGAAGTAAAGGGAACACAGACTAAAGATCAGTCCTTGTGCATGTTTCACACAAAGCAATTATGAAAACTATGAAATAGGGCCTGAAAAGCAGATTCCAACCACAGAATTTGAGGCCTGCCCTTTAAAAATTAGGAATTATTCTAATGTTTCAGAACTTTGAAAGAGAAAACCACAACCAAACCAACTGAAGCAAAGAGTTCCTGTTCTCCAAGATCTTTATTTACCTGTGTGCTCTGTACTGTGGAAACTAACTGTCAAATGTTCATTATTCTAAACCCCTGGCAGGATCTGCAGAAATGCCTGTTCTGCTTGTGCCATACCCTTTACTTTATCCCTACAAGACCCCAGCACCTCAAAGTTACAGAGCTATTGCCAAGAGTCTAAAGAAAACTCATAGTGTGACACAGAGGAAAAACAATAGACTCCTTTCTTGAAAACTGCCTCGATCCACAGCAAAATTAGGATATTTCCAATATTAAGCCAGATCTTGCAGGTCAAGAAAGTGAACAAGTCCCTCCATAAAGTCACAGCACTAGCACTGCTAATGGCATCCAGGAGAACTTCAATCTCTCAACAGAGACATTCCCACCTTAGGAAAGGAACTCCAGTCCTTGTTCTTTTTCCCAGCCATGCAAGGAAACTTCAGTCTTTAGGGTTTGAACCTGATGGGCATTATGAGCTGAATTATTAAATGGCATCATTATCTGCAACCAAGAAACTGCCCTTTGAAATGAGCAGCAGTTTTTCCAACCCTACAATCAGCTCTAGGATGAGCAGCCGGGAGGGAAAGAGCTCCCTACAAGGTCTGCAGGCTGCACCAACTTCTGCACTAGGAGGAATCCAAAGTGCTCTCTGTGTCCTCATAGGTCTCACTAATCTGGGGACATCAAGGCCTTTCCTTTAGTTACCAGATTCGTGAATTGTGAATTCCTTGGCCTCATGTGTTCTGCTGCTTGTTCTTCTTGTGTGTCTCAGAATAGACACCAGAAGACTGGTAACAAACTCTGTCAGGGATCTGAGAAAAAAATGGACTTCTACACTGGCATTATCAGCCCTGTTGGTTCAGTAGTGATCTCATTCTTCAGTGTTGTCTGTGTAGAACTGTCACCCTCCAGCAAACACATTGATAGATATCAGCTCAAACTTGTGGCATACAGTTTTCTGACACAACTTCCAGGACATCAGGTTTTATTTACTAATCTAATTTACACCCTGTTGCAAAGAAGGGTAATTAGCGTAAGCAGATCTACAGAAGCATGTTGGTAGGTACGCTAGAGAACTGCACAAGTGTCATATTGTAACTGAAGGCACAAGGAAGCTCTGGGACTGCAAACAACTTACCTATTCTCATCTTCCCTTCCTGTAATTTAAGTCAGGCTCAGAGAAGCTGTTGCAGCAATTTAGGAAAAAAACAGAATATCTTCTTACCTGGGACCTTGAGTTTGAGGGAACTTTTTGTGCAGCAGAGTTTTACAGAGGAATCTCTCTGCATATAATTCCTTCACAAGCTGAGAGCCTGAAGATTCAAAGATCACAGCAAGATTCTCCTTAAATAAAAAAAAATAAAAATTAAAAGGGATAGAAAACCAAAGATCAGTTGTATTTTCTAGTATCACTTCAGGGACAAAATAATAACTCTTCTTCTCCACTCCAAAAGGACACCAAAAAGATGGGAATACTGCTTGGATGGCTTATATAAAACCTAGATTTTTTACACTGCACCTGAGACATGCAATTATGTACACAAAATTCTCTGGGTACAGAGAAAAAAGGGAGTGGATTTCCTGTGTTTAATTCTACATCATCTGCATCATCACTGGAGGCATGATTCCAGCAGGAGGGCACCAGTCCCAGGATGAGGAAGACACCAAAGCTGAAAGAACAGTGTGCAGTTTTTGCCTGGCTCTGAAGGAGAGGGTCCAGGACAGTTTCACTGCTGCACTGCCACTGCTGCAGGCTCACTGGAGAGAGATGCTCTGCACTGGGACTGCAGGGCCTCAGTGGGGCCTGAGCACTGCCAGGTGCCACAGAGTTGGCACTTCAGCAGCATGATTCCTCATTGTAGCTTTCTGTTGTTTTCAGTCTATGGAGGGAGGAAAGATAAATTGTGAAAGCTCTCTTTTCAACATACAGCCTTTGTTGGACATCTTGAGTATTGCCTGGGGAGAGGTTTGGTGGTGAACACCCTTTTTTGGTTTAAAACACCCTCTCTCTCTGGTGCTGTCTTTGTTATTAATATAGTTGTGGCTATTGTGATTTTCAGTCAATTGTTATTGCAGTTTATAATCTTTCCTAGGGTTCTTGTGTTATCAGAAGGTGTGGGGGAAGGAGAGCATCTTGAGCGGATTTAATTTCCCAGCTGGATTTTAAACAATCACATTTCTTTCATCCTGTGTGGGGCTTGGGAAAAGAACAGAAACTCTGTGCCCTCAGAGGTAACTCTTCTCAAGTGTGAGGGAAACATGCTTTTGCAAGAAGACCTTGCAGTACATCAAGGCAAGTGGAACACATTCAAGCAAAATATCTGGTACCTGAGATTATCAGATGTGCTGGAGATAATCCTTTCATATAACAAGCAATTCCATAATAATTCAGACAGCATCCAGTGTACCAAAACATGCGGCAGAATTTAATGTTTTGAAGGTGCAAGAGGGCATCATTGGGCTTTTTGGAATACCTGTTACAGAAACAGAAGAAACTAGACAGTTGAATATTTTGCTTAGCCTCTCAGAAGCCCCTTCTGCTGAGGGACTGTTGAAGGTTGAAGAACAACAGCTACCAATGCTACCACAACAGTGCAGTGTTGGCAAAACCTCATCAGCTGAGAATCTATGATTCTATACTACCTCACATAATTTTCTGGGGATGGTGGAAAGGTGTCTCTTCCAAAGAAAAGGGGTTCCTTTCAGTCAAGTGTGTGTGGTGCTTGTTCCAAGCTGAAGAAAGCACTTGGGGTGGTGTAACCACAGCTCTGTGATGAGCATTTTGCCTGTGAATCACTCTTTTATACACTTTTGTTATTAATATTGTTGCTATTACGTATGTATGTTTCCTCATCTCATTGCTGTTTCCAGTATATTGTTCTTATCTCAATATGTGATCTTTATCTTTTGTGCCTTCATTTCTTCTTCCAAGCCACCCACAGAGGGAAGGGAAGTGGGACAGGAAGGAAGCGAGTAGCAGTGTAGTTTAGAGTCTCACTAAACGCACTAAGTTGGAGAGTACTATTCCTAAATCATGACAGTTGAGTACACTGGATGTCACATGGATCTACATGGGGTTGCTTTTTACTTGACTCCTTATAGATTACCTCTATAGAGAGATAATTCTCTCAGGCACCAGGTACCTTTCTCCATGATGTTCCACCTGTTTTGCTGTATTATATCATCCTTCAAAGAATACCTTTTCCTGATGCTTGACAGGAGTCACCTCCAGAGGATGAATATTTCTGTCCTATTCCCAATCCCCTTGTCCTGCGTCAGGGATCCCAGTTGCTTGGCTTCATTACCATCTGGTTTCATATCATCAACCGTAGTATCTTGGCATTGGAGGATCCAGGTCCTCAGGGGTGTGACACAGTCACTGGAGTCCTGGCTAGTTCTCTGTGCACACCGGCACCATGCCAGATGTGGGGAACAGCCTTGGAGAAGCAACTCCTGAGGCTGAACCTTTGGAGCCACTTGCTCTATGGAAACAGGTGTCAGGGATAAGGCAAAAGAGTAAGGAGGAAGCTCTCTGTATGGGTTCCAGCACCCTGGGTTTACTGAGGCTGAAAGGGTCAGGGACAGTAGAGCCCTGAGCACCTCTGTGCTTGGGATTAAATACAGGGAGGTTTCAGGGGGTGTGTACAAAATTTTAACCAATCAGAGATAAACAGGGGAGGAACATGAGGTGGGGTTTACAATACACTGACCAATAGGATAAGTGGGTGGAGAGAGCATGTCACATGGGCCAATGGGGGCATCAAGGGTTAGGGGATTTCCAGACGGGTGGTACAATCAGAGATTGGCCTAACTGGGGATTGACAGGGAAGGACCTGGAAGAAGGGGCAGGGTCACAGTGACAGGCAGGGAAGGTTTGGGAATAACAGGATGGGTCAAAATGATAGGCAGCATAGGGGAGGATGCAACTTAGGGATATACCAACATGGGGAGAACACAGGGGAACATTGGAATAAACCAATAACTGCACTGCAACAGCGGTTCAGCTGGCTGGTCGCTGAAATCTATTTACATAACTTGCAGCTCACCCAAGGATAGGGACTGGGAGATTATCTCTGACTCTGACTCTTGCTCCTCTTGTGAGGGCCCCACTTCCTTCTTGATCCCTCTCTATGCAAAGTGGTCTTGAATTTCTTCTTCTAAGACTGCTACCAGCCCGAGTTGCTCCTCTGGTTCACCTGCAGTTTGGCCACAGTGCCTGCTGGTCTGCTTGCCTCCTCTTCCCCCTGAGAGTGCTGTCTAGTATTGAACTATATCTGGTAAAGAGTAGCCAGGACCCAACACACTAGAATAAGTTGCTCCTCTCCAGAGTTGTCAGAACATTCTCCTTGCAAATATTCTGTCACTTTATCAGGGTCCTGTAGTTTTCTCAGGGGTGAACTTCCAAACCATTGGAGAAGTCCTTCAAATACCATTTTCTCCCATATTCCATGCCACTCACAACTATCCACCCCCAGGGCAGGTACCTGAAAGACCTTGCTAAAAGCCTCTTTCATAACTCCAAACATGATGTGGACTGCACTGGGGAGACCTAGTAAACTTAGTGGCAGAAACATTCTGTCCTTAACATTCAAAGGGAATTTAAAGTTCTCAAAAGCTGTTTTAATAGGCCTGAAGAGAGGAAAAGGAGGTGAAAAGCTGGAGAAAATCATCCTGCCCTGTTTCTCCCACAGATTGGATGCTATTATTAATGAATCCCCAGAACTAGCAGGAAAACAACATTGAATACACTGACCCCCCCCATTGCCCTTGATATTATCATGTTATAAACTGGTGTCACAGAGTATAGCAACAGAGCAATCCTGGTCCCTCCCCCTACTCTAAAAAAGATCATTGGGAATACTTGCAGGGTCATGCATAATTTAATGCTCCATTGTAGTGGGTTAAGCGCTGGCTAAAATCACCAGTGCACCTTCTAGATGTATGTACTCATTTCCTGCTGCGAGATATTAATTGGGAGGACAATAAAGCAGGCTCAAACTTTAAAGGCATAAAGAAAGGTATAAATAAAACTTTATTACTTAATTATAATATTATTTATTAACAGAACTGAAAAAAAAAAAAAAAAAAAAATTTAAAAAAAGTCAGAATAAAACCTTCTCCCCTGTCCACAACCTCTTTTCTTTCCTATGGACAACATAGAGACAAAACATGAGATTTTTAATCACTTACTACTCAGAGGAGTTTCTTTTGCCATGCCACAGAGACTTCTCCACAAGGAATAGTTCTCTTGTGGCTTCAGTGTCACAGACAATCAGCTGCCCAGGAAAGGAAAAAATGTTCTCAGTGGGAAAGTCCCTCCCATGCCTTGCAGCTTTCCCAAAGCTGCTTTCATGGGCCATGTCATGGCCCATGTCAACTTATGGAGTACTACTTTATGAGTTGTTCTAGCAAAAAAAAAAAAAAAAACTCTCAAAAGTTTTCTTATCTCTGAGAACAGAGACTTTTTTTCTTTTATTCCTGGGGCAAAGTTTCTCATCTCTCATCTCTCTCTGTTCATTGGATCACTCTCTGTTCTCACTGGATTACAGCTTTTCAGCATCCACATACTCCAGAACAAGTGCCCTTTTCTCATGGGCTGCAGGTGAATGCTGCATCCCCCCATGCAATTTCTGAATTACAGGGAAAAATCGAAGTCTGATATATCAAAAATATATCTTCACCATACCCTTGCAAAGAGAATTTCAGCCCAAGATCAAGGCATATCCTCAATCCCCTCCTAATTAGAATTTGACTCCTTCTCTACTGACCTCAGTGTCCCATATTGTTTTCTTTCCTTGTCTTCACCCTTTCCTTTCTCCTGATTCAGGAGAGAATTGGTGTTGGTAGGTTCATTTGTTCTCAAGCTTTATCAACTGAAACAGTTTTTATCGAGTTCTGCAGTGCTGAAAGGTGGATCTCATCCAGGCTGTGCATCAGGGAGATCGCTCACCCTCTCACGGCTGGTCACTTGGTCTTTGCCAACGCCACGCGAGCTGTGTCGGCCGCCAGCTCCACTCAGCATTTTTCTTCATGCAGAGCACCAGAAACAAGAAAAGCTGCTGCTGCCACTGTTTTTGTCCTTCTCTCTGCAGCATGGCTGGCTAAAAGCGGCTAAACAAAGGAAGTCCATTGCGAGCCATGCCAAGGCAGAAATGGCCCCATGCTGCTGTCCTGGTTGCACTGATTCTTCGGCCTTGCAGTCCCGGACACGTGGCTGCTCCCGATCCGAGATGGTGGCGGTCATGAGGCTACTCCCCTGCCTTCGGGGCTGCCCCCAGTGCTGACTGCAGAGCTACTCTTGGCACTGGTCCCGCCTGCATGGCTGCTCCCAGCGCTGGTATAGCTGCCGGCTGGCATGGCCCTGGCAGCACTGCTGGAGAAAGGACTGGGGAGGTGGGAGGGAGGGCCTGCTGGCATGGGACCCAGAAGGCTGCCTGGGAAAGGGCCAGCACAACAGCAGAGACGCGGCTCAGCCCCGTCAGGCCGCGCAAGCATTTACCTGTTCAAGGATGGAAGCCAAGAGAAAGATGTCCTGGGCTTGCCCGTCTTTAAAATGTGAATCTCACAGATGCAGACCCAGCTTCCAAGTGTTTCAATAGGTTGTCATTTCTCAGAGCTAGCCAGTTATTGGTTTTTGCTAGGAACAGAGGAAGCTGTTAGCAGCCCCTCCCAGAAAAATCATCTCTGTGGGTGGCTTTTTCCCTGCTCACCAAATGTCAATCATGCAAAACCAGCCCATCTATAATTTAATGCTCCCTTCTGAGACTCTCCAAACCATGCTTCCTGACCCATCAATTACAAGGAAACAGCAAAACGACTATTCAAAACAAGAGTTTAATTTTATTTAATCCTATTAAAAGAGAAAGGTGCATGTGGAAAGATGATTTTATCAGTAGGTGATTGTGTGTCCGCATCCCAAATGTTTCAATGTCACTGCATGAAGAGCTGAATGAAACAATAGAGACAACAGGGAGATTGCTGCTGCACTGGTAACTGGCTAGGAGCAGTTCTCAATGCACCTGGGTTTTCTTGTCAGCTGGCTAACCAGACTCTTTCAGACTTCGATAATTATTATAATTGTGGTTATTTTAATTTGGATCATGATCTACAGCAATAAGAGCACCATAATAAAACCAGTCTCCATGGTAAAACGCCCTTAAACCCCACCTGTGACAGTAATGTACCCTGAAAACATGTGCAGTTAACATTCTTCATCCGCCTCCTTTTCATGCTAGATGTCCCCATACAACCCTAAGATGGTACCCCCATCCCTGTTTGCCTATTACTACTGTTAATTGTTTCTACAATGTTGGTTATTACTGTGCGCTTATTGTTCTTATTGTTGATCAGTTGTTCATTGCTAATGGCACTTGAAGAATGATGATCTATGGAGGCATTGCAACTCAGTAACATTGCATCTCCTTTTAACTTTGGAAGCACCACCACTCCAAAGACACTGGTCAGATCATGACTGTGATTCTGGGGTAGAGCGTGGCAGAGACACCCACTATCCACATTCTTGGAATTGTCACCAGTGTTGATGCCTTGCTGAGGTAAAGGTTTTTCTGGCTTGTGCTTGTACTGTCCTTTCACTGTCTACAAACAAGGTGAGTTTGATGTGATAAGTTTTGTTTCCCGCTCTCTTTGGACTGTAGGATGAGAGGCCTGGGAGGTTACAGTCTGACCCACTGGGACAAACATGAGAACCCTGGAGGATGAAGACATAGTAGCTTGAGAAAGATCAGACAGAGAATCCAGAACCTGATAGAGACATCCAGAACATTGGTAGAGACATCATCAAAGCAACACATGCCCATAGTTCTGACTTCTATATGAGTATGATGTCTCCATGAATAAATATATGTCATATAATTCATGGCAACCACCCACCATGATATGGGCACTGACAATTGGATGGTACACGCCATGGACCCTTGTGTGACCCATTGTGATATAGGCACTGCCAATTGGATGTCATGTGTCACAGGGCCCATTGTGACCCACCACAATATGGCCACTTTGTGACCTGTCTCTGTTGCCAAGGCATCCACCCACATAAGCCCAGAGGATAAAACAGGACATGAGGGAACAGAGCAGGCCTGCAAAGAGGCCCTGTATACCCACCTCATGTCTTGCTGATGCATATATTTTCCACTTTTCCAAGGTATCTTCCATCCCTGTGGCTGCAGCCCTCAAAGTCCAAGCTCCAGCAGGATCGACCAGAGAGAACCCCCAGTGGAGAGAACCCCAAGCATGCCCAGATTGACCTCAGTGAAAGGGAGGAAAGGGGAGGAGGGGAAAGAGGAGGAAAATGATGATAAAAGCCCTGGGGCTACTCCAATACAGCGGCCTGAAGAGGTGAAGAGACTCCAGCAGCTGCAGAAAGGTAAGTGGCTGAGCTGGGTCATCCCATCCACTGTTAACATCCTCAGGGAAGAAGGGTAAATGGGAATGGGGCTGATTTCCCCAGTACTCCTGCACCATCCACTGGGGGAATCAGCCCCAGGCTGCAGCCAGAGAGACAGGGATTGGTGTCTCCACAAGCTATTGTCTGAGAGCTGGCCCTTGCTGGGGAGTGCAGGGCTCAACTGTGTTCTCCAGGCCCTCCTGCAGTCCCTCAGGTCTGACTGTGCTTGCTTTTTGCAAACTCCAGTTAAGAAACTGCCAGAAGAGAAGAAATACACCCATTGCCACTTCCACAGAAGTGCACAGGTACTTGCAGACTTCCCTGCCTGGGCTGGACCTGCTGCTGCACCTTAGCCAAGCACTGCTGCAGAGCACTAGATTTGACATCCCTCTTTTTCCTGCTCTAAGATATTTCAAGACGACCATGAGTCGATTGATAGTGAAGACAGCAGCATCCTGGCCCATGAGGGCATGGCAAATTCTTGCATCTATAAAGCAAGGCATTGTCCTGATGTGCTGGATGTGATCATGGGAAACAGCACCCCCAGACTGAAGACAGTAAGTTGTCAATGGCAAGGGCTTGGCCAATCAGCAAATGTGTACATACTCAAACTGTGTCTGCTGAGAATCCAACAGACTTTTAGCTCACACAGTGTGCTAGAAAAGGAAGGCATTTCATGGGGTTAAGCTGGGTAAATGGCTCACTGTAGTGGCACTCCAATTCTCTGCCATGTCTCCTCCAGGTGCCGACCATTGTGAGGGACATTTACCAATGGCTCTCATGCATTACGGATGTATCTATTGAATACAGTCTGGATGAAACCCTGCAGGAGATGACCCTTGAACATCCCCATGATGTGGTGGTGACCCTCCTGCGGTGTGCCCCATCGTGTGACAGGTAAAACACCTACTGGCCTGGAGGGCTCAAGACATAGCAGCTTGAGAGCCCATCAACCTGTACACCCTGCCCCACATGTGCTGGCAGAAAGGGGAAGATTTTCAGGCCACTCTGACGCCCTTCTTTCCCAGTCATGGCATGATGAGACCCTGCTGCCATGCTCCTTCACTGCCCATCGAGGCACCATCCTTTGGCTGTCTGCTACTCACAGTAACAGTCTGGATGGGTGCTGCTGGATGGGTGCAGTGGGCAGAGGCAGAGATGGGGACCAGCTGGAGATTCTGCAGCTGCTCAGGCCACTGTGTTGTGGCCAAAACCCCACTGACACAGAGTTCTGGGCCTGCAGTGTTGCTATGACCATGTGGAGGGCGATTGTCTCCTCAAGAAGAATTGCAGATAAAGTGCTGCCAGAGCTCCTCTGTGTGCTGGAAGACTGGCCGCAGCACAGCACATCCACCTCTGATAAGGACAATGCAGATGTCTTTTCCTTGGCCGTGAGTTTCTGGACTACACCCAAGCACATCCTCAAAGGCTGCCTCTCTGGCACCTCTCCATCCTTTGTCCCCACCACTGCATCCCCTGCCCCACTTGGTGTGCTAGAAACCTGGGTTCATGGCAGGTGCAGAGGCAGCCAGGTCAGATGCTGCTCCCCCTGCATCTGCCCTGGCACAGAGCAAGGCCTGAGCTTTATCCTCCCACAGCTGGGCCCTGCCACAGAAATGTCTCAGTGGGTAGAGAAATGTCTCCTGGTCTCTGGCTGTTTTGGTTTTTACAGGCAACCAGAGCACTGTGGGAGATCATTCACCTGCCCCAGTGCCCAGAGATATTGATTATGTATTTCCCGCGCCTCTTTGTGGCTCTGCTCTTCCAAGTTTTCTCCAGCACAGACCAGCTGCCAGTGGAGGTCAAAGCCTTCTGGAGGCAATGCCAGCACAAGCACTGCCTGCCCAGCAACCCCACCAGGTGCTCCATTCTGGTCCTCTCATCTCTCCAGTACCCTTGGAGCTGGGGCCAGGATCTGTGGCATGACCTGAGCTTTGCTCTGCACACAGATTTGCATTGGTGACCCTGAAAGCGCTGCTCTGTCACCTTGATTATGAGGATGTGGTGTCTGAAGTTGAACGTGAGTGTGGTTGGGACACACTCCTCAACCCTGACACCCACCACAATACAATGGGTCTTCTGGCCAGGTGAGAGCCCCAGTCTCCCTGCTCCAGCTGTTACTTCTTCACAGTATGTACATAATCCCTGTGGTCATGAGTGAGAGGGACTTGTCATGGATGGATGGTGCAGCAGAGTGACAAAGCCTTGAAAGGCTTGGGTGCATTGGAGCAGCCACAACCCAAAATGCCCGTGTGTCTGTGCTGATGGCACAAAGCAGGAGTTCTGTCTGCAGGCAGCCTCACTAAGGACAGCTTGCTGGGTACAGGGAATTTGCATCAGGGGGACAGGACTGGCCCGTGGGCAGAATGGGTTTTCAGCCTCTTCATTCCTGAAATGAGCCTGCTGATGTTCACCTTCCTCCTTGCAAGAGGCAGTGGTGAAATATGAGACCTCTGTGAGTCAGTCACAGGAGAGATTTGCCTGCCCTGCTCATAGTTGAAGATGTCTTTTTCCCCTGCCAGAACAATGCTCAGGACCTCAGAGTCCTCTTGTTACCGGATTGCACGCTACCTGTTCAGGCTGCTCCGCAGAGAGGAAGCCCGCTGGGAGGTCGCTGCCATGGCTTTCCTTGTTGAGGTGAGCCTGATGGTGAGCACTGCCTTGCTGAGCTGTGTCCCACCATGTTGTTCCGATTGGGAACGGCTAAAAAGAACAACATGGACTCTCAAGGGAGTCTCAACATGAGAATTCTCTGGTTTATTACTTCAGGCCTGTTTTATAGACTGGTACGTGGAAGGTACAGAAAAGAAACTCTTATTGGTTAGCAAAGTGCTACATCACTATCATTGGTCAGGGGCACACTACCCCCCTGACTTTCTCCTGCAAGGGAAAACAAGAGGACAGACAAACAGCACCTGGCAGTTGTTTTCTGTCTCTGAGGATTGTTTTGAAATCCTCCTATGAATTTCCCAGGCTAGCTTCTCAGGCAGGACTGAGAGGCCATGGGCCTGCAGCCTGCTCCAAAGCTAGCATCCATACCACCACTCTGCCCTTTTGGAGATGCAGCTGTAGGGGAGTCCAGCTGGTGAAAGAGGGGTAGAGGTGGGCTCTGCTTTATGCTCTTTGTCTCTTTTTGTTGGGGTGATACTTACGACACCTATGGTTTGTGCTATCCTTGTGACAGCTCCTCCTCTTCCCTCATGCTTTTACAAGGCCATATTGCAGGCTGGGGGACAGAGTGGAGCAAGTGAGCAACCTGTGCATGACAGTGGAAACACAGGGGTGCTCTGCAGCCTCTACTACCTTTGGGGTCTGCTGCCATTGATCTTGCATATGCCCTTATTGTTGTTCGTACCTAGCCCTGTGCAGTGATAGGGTTGTATCAGCTGTGCATCCCTGTCACTGATTTGTGTGTTTCAGATCCTGCCTTGCCTTACCACAAAGCAATGGGGTGAACGCATCCTACAGCTTTTCCCAATCTACCTGTGGAGGGAGTCCAGAGTGATGCGTCTCCTGGTGCTCAGATGCCTTGTGGCGCTCTGCAAGAGACCCTCTATGGTGAGAAGCAGGCAGCCAGCCAGTCAGTGGGTGGCTGAGTAGAACAATAGCTTGCACTTGGATGGACTTGAGAATGGCAACTTCTTCCAGCTCTTCTGGCTTCCCATTCATCTACCAGATCCCATCGGAACAGGCCTTTGGCTTCTGGGCTCTGAGGCAGTAGCATGGGATTGAACTGCTGGAGTGGTTCTGGCCATGCAGCCTTTCATGGCTTCACAACATTGCATTGTGTTCCACACAGGCCAACACAATGTGGGCCCTGACTGAAAGCCTCACAGAGCTGCTGAAAGAGGAAGACAGGGAGGTGAGGGAGATGACCCTCTCTGTGCTCAGCGACATGCTCCTGAACAGAGATGCGCCAATTGCTACTTCCATTGCTCTGCACCTGATTGAGGCACTCCAGACACTCTTTGTCAATGTAAGGCTCTGTGCCCCCCACCACATGTGCTGGGTGCTGGCAGGAAACTGTTTCATTGTGGATTTTCAGTTCCATGCCCAGGTGGGCCTGGAGCAATCAGTTCTGAGGTTCTTGCTCTCTTCCTTTTTACTAGGATACTGGTCCTGTGCAGCTGCTCTCTATTCGCCTCTTTCAAGCAGTGATGGAGTTGGTAGAGGAAGGGGGTAAAATGTCCCTACAGAGGAATGTACGCCAGAGCCTGTTCCCACTGTTCTGCCACTTGCATGACAAGAACCAGTTTGTGGCAGAGGTTAGAATTTCTGAAATGCTGGTGACCAATCTGGAGGTGACTTGGCTGCCTCCTGTGCTGATGCCTTGATGAGCCAAAGGCCCATGCATCTTCCTTGTTTTAGCTACAGAGCAGCAGTTCTGGGGTACCTCTATTCTGCTGTCCTGGCGGTACTAGGTGCCTGAGATGGGTGTTGACCTGTCACTCTGCCCAGGCAACAAATTGACTCATGGTTTCCCATTTGCTGCATCTTCCTACTAAGGGGCAGGAAAGGCCCTGAGCGCTGCCCAGGTGCAGGTGATACAGGTTTTGTGCTCTCAGCAGAGGTTAAATCTTGTGTTATCTGCTGCTCTACAGGCCTCTTGGGAAACTCTGCTTCAACTTAACACATTTCTGCAGGAAAGTAAATTAGAGGATCTGTTGGAAAGCAAATGGAGAGGTGAAAAGTGCATGGTAAGGATGGACTCAATGCTTTTTAAGGCCAGCACAGTGTATTGCAAAGGAAAGCACTTCATGGGGATAAGCTGGAGAAGTGGCTCACTGTAGTGGCACTCCAATTCTCTGCCATGTTTCCTCCAGGTGCCGACCATTGTGAGGGACATTTACCAATGGCTCTCCTATGTCAGGGATGTGGCTGCTGAGCACAGACTGGATAAAACCCTGCAGGAGATGACCCTGGAACAGCCACATGATGTAGTGGTGACCCTCCTGCGGTGTGCCACATCATGTGATAGGTAAAAGACCCACTGGCCTGGAGGGCTCAAGACTTAGCAGCCTGAGAGCCCATCAGCCTGTACACTCCGCCCTCACATGTGGGCAGAGGCAGAGATGGGGACCAGCTGGAGATTCTGCAGCTGCTCAGGCCACTATGTTGTGGCCAAAACCCCACTGACACAGAGTTCTGGACCAACAGTGTTGCTATGACCATGTGGAGGGCGATTGTCTCCTCAAGAAGAATTGCAGAAAAGGTGCTGCCAGAGCTCCTCTGTGTGCTGGAAGACTGGCCGCAGCACAGCACATCCACCTCTGATAAGGACAATGCAGATGTCTTTTCCTTGGCCGTGAGTTTCTGGACTACACCCAAGCACATCCTCAAAGGCTGCCTCTCTGGCACCTCTCCATCCTTTGTCCCCCACCTCTGCATCCCCTGCCCCACTTGGTGTGCTAGAAACCTGGGTTCATGGCAGGTGCAGAGGCAGCCAGGTCAGATGCTGCTCCCCCTGCATCTGCCCTGGCACAGAGCAAGGCCTGAGCTTTATCCTCCCACAGCTGGGCCCTGCCACAGAAATGTCTCAGTGCTAGCATGGTCCCTGGCTGTTTTGGTTTTTGCAGGCAACCAGAGCACTGTGGGAGATCATTCACCTGCCCCAGTGCCCAGAGATATTGATTATGTATTTCCCGCGCCTCTTTGTGGCTCTGCTCTTCCAAGTTTTCTCCAGCACAGACCAGCTGCCAGTGGAGGTCAAAGCCTTCTGGAGGCGATGCCAGCACAAGCACTGCCTGCCCAGCAACCTCACCAGGTGCTCCGTTCTGGTCCTCCCATCTCTCCAGTACCCTTGGAGCTGGGGCCAGGATCTGTGGCATGACCTGAGCTTTGCTCTGCACACAGATTTGCATTGGTGACCCTGAAAGCGCTGCTCTGTCACCTTGATTATGAGGATGTGGTGTCTGGAGTTGAACGTGAGTGTGGTTGGGACACACTCCTCAACCCTGACACCCACCACAATACAATGGGTCTTCTGGCCAGGTGAGAGCCCCAGTCTCCCTGCTCCAGCTGTTACTTCTTCACAGTATGTACATAATCCCTGTGGTCATGAGTGAGAGGGACTTGTCATGGATGGATGGTGCAGCAGAGTGACAAAGCCTTGAAGGGCTTGGGTGCATTGGAGCAGCCACAACCCAAAATGCCCGTGTGTCTGTGCTGATGGCACAAAGCAGGAGTTCTGTCTGCAGGCAGCCTCACTAAGGACAGCTTGCTGGGTACAGGGAATTTGCATCAGGGGGACAGGACTGGCCCGTGGGCAGAATGGATTTTCAGCCTCTTCATTCCTGAAATGAGCCTGCTGATGTTCACCTTCCTCCTTGCAAGAGGCAGTGGTGAAATACGAGACCTCTGTGAGTCAGTCACAGGAGAGATTTGCCTGCCCTGCTCATAGTTGAAGATGTCTTTTTCCCCTGCCAGAACAATGCTCAGGATCTCACAGTCCTCTTGTCACCGGATTGCACGCTACCTGTTCAGGCTGCTCCGCAGAGAGGAAGCCCGCTGGGAGGTCGCTGCCATGGCTTTCCTTGTTGAGGTGAGCCTGATGGTGAGCACTGCCTTGCTGAGCTGTGTCCCACCACTCTGCCCTTTTGGAGATGCAGCTGTAGGGGAGTCCATCTCGTGAAGGAGGGGTAGAGCTGGGCTCTGCTTTGTGCTCTTTGTCCCTTGCAGCTGTGGCGACACTGTCACTGCTGTGTGTGTTTCAGGTCCTACCCTGCCTTAACTTAAAGAACTTAGATGGACGAATGCTACAGCTTGTCCAAATCTACCTGTTGAGGAAGTGCAGTGTAATGCGTCTCCTGGTGCTCAGATGCCTCGTGGCACTCTGCAAGAGACCCTCTATGGTGAGAAGCAGGCTGCCTAGCTGAAGCTATGCAAGCAAGCAGTGTGTGGCTGAGTAGCACAGTAGCTTGCACTTGGCTGGACATCAGAAGATGGGCAGGTTCTTCCATCCCTCTTAACTCCCAATTTGCCTGCCATAGCCTTTGGCTTCTGGGCTCCGAGGCAGTAGCATGGAGTTGAACTGCTGGAGTGGTTCTGGCCATGCAGCCTTTCATGGCTTCACAACATTGCATTGTGTTCCACACAGGCTGAAAGCATGCAAGACCTTACTGAAAGCCTCACAGAGCTGCTGAAAGAGGAAGACAGGGAGGTGGTGTGGCTGACCCTCTCAGTGCTCAGTGACATTCTCCTGAACAGAGATGCACCAATTGCCAGTTCCCTCGCTCTGCAGCTGGCTGAGGCACTCCAGCCACTCTTTGACAGTGTAAGGCTCTGTGCTACCCCCTGACTCTCCGAGATGCTGCCAGGAAACTATTTCCTTGTGGATTTTCACTTGATTCCCAGGTAGGCCTGGAGTAGGCAGTGCTGAGGTTCTTTATGTCTTCACTAGGATGCCAACCATGTGCAGCTGCTCTCCATTCGACTCTTTCAAGCGGTGATGGAGTTGGTAGATCAAGAAGAACGAAAGCCCCTGAAGGACTGTGTGCACCAGAGCCTGCTCCCGCTTTTCTACCACATGCATGATGAGAATCAGTCTGTGGCAGAGGTAAGGACACTGGGCTACTGGTGTCCCCTGAGAGGAGGCTCAGCTGCCTTCTACTGTAATATCTCAAAGAATGCAGTACTCCTGCCTCCTTCTGGCCTTTGGCTGGTCCTTTGTCCTGGGATGCTGTGCCATCTCCCAGTGTCTGCTGCTCTGCAGGCCTCTTGGGAAACCCTGATTCAAGCAACGATATTCCTGAAGAAAAGGAATCTTGAGCAGCTGCTGGAGACAGAAGAGCTGTGGAGGTTTGGTGAGCGCCTGGTAAGGGTGACCCCACACCATCTCTGAACAAGCCCTCTACCCTCAAAACCCACTATGAGGGGCTGGCAGCTGTGGCCCCTGCATAGTGCTGCACTCATCACCAACAGCCTGTTCACCACATACTACTCCCCTTGGGTGTGTGGCCCAGCAGGCTCTTCTCCAGGCTTCTGTGCAGCCCTGAGCCAGGCTGCCAACAAAGCCCCAACCCAACAGTGCTTTGTGGCATCAGGACAGCACTGAAGTTACCTGTGGAGTAACCATCTCTCTGCTCCCTCCAGCCCAGCTGTTGGCTGGCCTTCAGGGGTTTCCATGCAGGGATGTCAGTCCTGGATGCAGGGGCTGCCCATCCAAGGGGGAGAGTCATTTCCAACCCTTCCCTCTGTCCCCTTGTGCTTTCTCCAGCTGGAAGAGGACAGAGACAGAGCAGATGGGTACCTGCGCCAGTCTGTGATGTACCTGCAAAGCCCACAGAAGTCCATGCGAGAGGCAGCCATTAGGCTCACTGGTGAGCCAAAACCCTCAGGGTCTCTCGCTGCCCTACTGCAGTTTGGCCCCAGCCCCAGGAGCAGGACTCAGCCCATTAGCTCTGGTTCCCTGACTGTGCCTCAGGACTCCCTGCCCCTCCCACCCTTGCCCTTGTGCTTTATACATGGGGCTCAGTCCTACCAAGAGGAGGAGGACATGTGGCCAGGCTGGCAGCACTGGTGCTGGGGAGCTGTGCCACTGGGGTGATGCCAGGCTTGGAGTCCCAAGTGCTTAGCAGCTGCTACTTGAGCAGGCAGCAGGAATTGTTCCAGGTCACCTGTGAGGATCAGTGAGAGCAGTGGGATGTCAGAAGGGACAGGTGTGAAGTATGAAAGATCCTGGGCAGGGTTCTGCTCTCTGTCCACACAAGGAGTGGTGTGAACAGAGCAGACAGATTTAAGGGACACAAGAGGTATTCATGGCAAGCACTTTAGAATTTATCCTCTTCCAGTTCCCCTGTGTGCATGGGAAGATCTGCGATTGGGTGGGGTGGGGCAGCCCTCACAAAAGAGATCCCTGGAGTCCCTGAAGGTCTGGGCTCCGACCTTGTCTCTATTCCTCTCTGTTCCAGCTCTTCAAGGCACAACAAATAACTTTAGCCCTTCCATCTCTAACCTCGTTACTCAAGCCCGGCACTTTCTAAGAACTGCAGAGAGAAATCCTTACTCCAGATTCAAGCTTCTGCAAAACCAGCTCTGTGAGGCATGGAAGAAGCAAACTCCTGTCTCGGGACATGGCAATGTTGGGTTACGCTGCAGGAAGTCCTTGCACTACTGACCCCAGGAGCTCTCAGGGCCATATGAATGGAAATATTAGGTGGCTTCTGGCCTCTCCCAACACACAGAACATCTCTTCTCTTAGATTACTTTTCTTCACCCCTTTTAAAGACACTTTTAAAATGCAGAAACAGGCACTATTTTTTGTGAACTAAAGGTTCACAGTCTCTTTCTTTGGGCTCCTGCCAGTCAGAGCCAAATCTACAGCTGGCACTGCAGCTGAACACTGACCTATCTGCACTGACCATGTATCTCAACACTCCCACCCATGTTTTAATTGAGCATATCTGATAATACACTAGGAGAGAAAAAAAAAGTTTCAAAGCATTTAACCACTGCTCTTACATACAGCTTTATAACAAATAACAAACTTAACAGAGTTAAGGCTAACAAGAGTGTCATAGGACAGAAATATTTATCAATATGAAACCACAAAGGACCCTCAAAAATCAATTACTGATCAAGAGATTGATCCTTCTCTACTTGTTAGCATATTGAGTCAGGCAGGCATCACCATCTAACAGAGAATATTCTGAATTGGAAGGGACCTGCAATGATCATTGAGGCCAATTCCTTAAATAAACAGTTCATATGGTGATTGAAGGTGCATGTGACCTTGGTATTATTAGCAAGCTGATTGATTGTATTTGATAAGGATGGTAGAACAGAACAGCATAGCCTTGGAGAAATAGAAACAGGATGTAACTTAATCAAGCATAAGTCATATAAGACACAAGCAGGATGCCAGCTAAGCTCTGCAAGGTTGACAAAGCAGGAGTTTTAAACAATTCTGCACTTACTCAAAAGTGGGGGTCAAGGAGCGGCCACCTAAAAAGGACATCAGATGTTGAAGACCACAGAAGACTCCCTAAGAACCATGTAAGGACTTCTGATAAGGGGTGTGACTATGTAACATAAAGTAAAACATGTACATCAAGTAAGTGGTGAAATCTAACGATTATGTAAATCAGCGTGGCATGAAAAAAACTCTGTTTACCCAACAGTCAGGGCAATTAATTAGACGAAGGATCCTCCGAATGACCAGCATGCTTCAATAAAGAATGTCTGTTTTCTAATTCTCAAAGCTGTTGTAGAAAGTTTCTATCTGGAAAATTTTGGTATCATATTTGCTATATATATACTGGTTTCTTTATGAAGGCTTCTATTCTTCCTCCTGAATAAGTCTTTCTTGTTGGGAAGGCTTCTGCCTAGCCTGACAGTTGGTCTACTACCACCCTGCCACAGGTGACATTTCTGTGGGGTCTCTGCAGTCCCTGAAAAGGGAAATCAGTCCATAGTCACCCGCCCAAGCATGAGCTCATTCTGCTACTTGAAAACTCATGTCATGTTGGCCAGCCATTTGTGATTCTCTTTTGTGGTGGCATAAATTCCTGGGCTGGCCATATTGTTTTGTACTTCGATAACTATTGCCTGTGTCCCTCCATGAGATTTATCATGAAACCACATAGCCAGAGTGACTAACTATTCTTTGTCAGAATTGGTATTCCCCTAATTGCCCACATCCCATCATAATTCTGAGTTGCCTTTCATTTTTCCCATTGTACCTCTTCTTCTGTAGAGAAGTCCTTCTTTTATATTGTCTTAGGGTTTATAAAATTCGGCATTTCCTCTTGTCAGCCATCAGAGTCACAACAGTACGTTATACTGGGTGATGTGAAAACCCATGTTTTTTCCCACAACACCCCCATTGTGTGACACAGCCCAAGAGCATACCAAGAATCTATACAGACATTCACTCATTTCCCTCTTTCCGTAAGTGCTGCATGCATTAAAGCTACCAGTTCTGCTATTTGTGCATGCATCCTTGCTGGAAGTGGTTCTGCTTCTGTTACCTGTCCCCAGCTCACTACAGCACGCCCAGCCTGTTGCTGTCCTTGGAGGGAGTAGCATGAGCCATATGCAAATAGAACTACATCTGGTTTATGTGAGGGAACATCACTTAAATCAGTCTGTGCTTTACTTGAAATTTGCATCACTTTCTCACACTGAGGATGTTTTTCTCCATCATCAGGTACTGCTATTAGGTTTTTGGATTAAAGGTGTTAAGATGCAGTATCTATGTGTCCGTTGTGGCATTAGGACTTCGGGCTCCTCCTGCTGCTGCCGCTGAGTTAATACAGCCTGGTGCTCCTGCTACAACTGTGTGTAGTTGCAATAGATTTCTTATGAGGTCCTAATTTCTGCATTACCTCTCCATTAGCTATACTCTAAGTTCTCAGTGGTCTCAGTCAAAGACTTAGTCTGTTCCCCTAACCTAGGAATCCATGGATTTCAGATCCCACAGCTCTGAGAAAACCTCATGCCTACTTTTTGTGCTCAGACATGAGAGCTTAATTATGGCCTCTCTTTGTTATCATTTATTGTCCCTTCCCCATAATGCAGCCTAAAGATTTAAATTTCCTTTTGACACATCTGAAGCATGGATGAAGATGCACTCTGTTCCCTTTCTGCTAGGGCAGCTTAATCTACCAATTACAAACATTCTTTCTCATCACAGTTTTCTTAGAAGTTATTTTCATGAACTGTTTGTACAAGAGCTGATTCCAGTAATTTTGTATCTTAATTGCAGTGCAATAAGTGCCAAAACCTCTGCAGATTCAAGGGGCCTAACATACTTCCTAAAAGTAAAAACACTTTCCCATTCACAATTTTTTTTTTTTAAAACAGCAGCTTTTCCTTTTGTTTTTCATCAAAGGGGCAATTAAAAACACTAGGCAACAGAGACAGTTCCTTGCTCAGGCAGTACTCTTTGCATATTATCCTCCTGGAAGAAAATGAAACAGAATTCCTCAAGTTAATAGATATAACATTGTTTTGAATACTAAAAAGATTTCCTGCTCCTGTGACCATGCCAGTAAACCAGGCCACTAAGAATGCTCTTTGTTTATAAATAGCAAATCTTACCAGATAACTGCAACAGTTCTCCATATTCTGGAGGAAGTCTTCAAATATTTTTTGCAAGCTTACTATCCTCTTATTTAAAATAAATGTACACATAGAAAAATGTGGGTTTATAACTATATACACACACAGACACAGAATTATCACCATTACAAGCACAAGTACTAGTCATGCACATACAAAAAATGGAGCAGCATTTCAGCATGACTTCTGAAGTACCTCCTTTTGGCATGGTATTTCAAATTTACACCACAACAATGAATTCAAATAGTCACAAACAGCACATGGCTTGAAAATGAGCATACCTCTACATCAGATCTTTGTGGGCACCACTCTTTGAAGAGAGGCTATGTGCACATAGCAGCAATCTGGAGTGAACAACTCCTTCAGTGTGTGTGCTTTCCAGAGATGTGGTCCATCTGTGCACAAATTGCCTATTTGTTAGTTGCAAAATAAACTCTTGAAATGTATTGAAAGAATCGCCACACACTAAAACACTATCGCTTGCACATGATATAGCACAGATCTTTAAATTGTTTCCTACTTCGTCTTTTAAAATTCTTTAACAATTCTCCTACCAATGTTTTTTTGCTATACAAGTTTAGTTAATCCCTCAAATCATCCGTCAGTGTTCACACAGCAATGCTGGGAGATGGGCAGTTCACCTTGGAGACCTGCTGTGGATATGGGTACAGTCTGACACGGACTTTTCCTTTCCCATAGGCTGGTGAGAACTCACTGGGCACTGTCAGACTGCTCCCTGGAGCATCCAATGGCTTCTCTGGGATAGGTTTCATCAACACACTGGGTGCCTTGTGACACCCATCTGTGCCACTCTGGATTTGGGCATATGAATTCATCTCCTCACTCCAGTTGGTGAAGACCAGCAGAGATCATGAACCATCTGTTCTGAACAGCCTTTGCCTGCCCGTTTAGGACTGACTGACCCCTCTTCAACAGCTGTCCCTAAACCTCAACCTCCCTGCAGGTCTTAGGGGACCACCGCCCCTGCATGCCTTACTAGGGACTCCAAAACCCCTGCATGCATCACAGGGGACTGCAGCCCACACATGCCTTAGGAGAGACCTCATCTACCCTGCACACCGTACAGGTCACCTCAATCCCCTGTGCAGCTTGGGAGAGACTCTAAAAACCCCTGTGTATGCGCCTTTTGCAGAGGAGGCTGTGCTCCCATACTCAATGCACTAACCAAATTTCACCAACTATGGACACAATGCTGCAGCAAGGAAAAGTCTGGAATGAAGAAGTTTATTAAAAATAATTTTAGACCATTACGGTTTATATTGAATATATTTGGGGAATTTTAGCATTCATCCTTTGTATCCTCCCTGCTTCAAAGATCTCAGGTCAACTCACACAGTTCCCCATGGACTCCACAGCAGTTGGATGTCTGAAGAAGGGGGACTGTGAAGATGGTGGCCTAGGGTCCCTTTTGGATTGCCAAACTTTTAAGAAAACTTCCCTATCTGACTATATCACGACCCATTTGTTTGGGGACATGATGTTCGCTGTGAATTCTTTGTACACTCGAACAAAGACAGCAGTCCATGTGTCAGGGACTTTTATCCTTTTACTATACAGTGACCTGAAATCCAGCAACTGGCCCTTCCAGCACTTCTATGGAACAGTGGAAGTGTTGGCTAACAAGCTCTCATTTACAACTAGCAACCTGCCAGTCCTCACCACAGACTTTGTTACAAAGCAAGGGGTAAATTATGATAGCCATACTTTGCCAAGACATAACAAGAAAGGAGAGACATAAAGATGGAAGAGAGAGAAACAAAATCTTGATGACTCCGTAAAACATTCAAAACAAGGCTGAGGACTGCGATATTACCACCTGCACTTAACGCCATTCAATGAAATGGCATGATTCGCGACCTGGCAGGTATCAGCGCTGCTTCTCCAGGCACGGCCGACTGTGATACTATTGCGCAACACTGCTTCCACAACACACACCCCTACACCCTGCCGGGAACAAACATGCCCAGGCAGGCGCTTCCTTCCGTTCGCAGAGCGGCTCCGCCTCCCGCAGGCCCCGCGCCGCTGCCAGCTGGGCCCGCTGCCGCCCGGCCCTGGGCAGACGTCACGGCGCCGCGCCTGCGCGCTGCTGCTGCTGCTGCTGCCGCTGCCGCTGCCGCTGCTGCTGCCCGGGGGCAGCGCCTGCCGCCCCCCGCGTGTGGCGGAGCCCCCGCTCTGTGGCGGAGCCCCCGCTCTGTGGCGCAGCCATGTCGCGGCCCAGGAACGTCCCGCCGCGGCAGCACGGCGGGGCCGCAGCGGGCTCGGGCGCTCCCGCCGCGCCGGGCCGCGGCCGAGGCGGCAAAGGTCTGAGGGATATCCGCGTGGACGAGGAAGTGGAGATCGCGGTGAACCTCGCTCTGGAGCGGTTCCGCTACGGCGAGGACACGGGTGCGTGGGGAGCGGCGGGCAGGGAGCCGGGCCCGCGGGCTCTCCCGGGCTGGAGCGGCCGTGTCCCGCACGGGTGCCAGGGGCCAGCGCTGCCACCAGTCCCGCTGTGCACGGGAAGAGTGCTGGGTTTGGGGACCGATAAACTCGCGGCACCGAGGGCATACGTCAGGGATGCTGCCGGTTGAGTTTTTATGTTTGGGTTTTTAGTTTCTAAATTATCTTTCCAGAGATGGAATTCCCATCTTCTTTTACTAGAACCGAAAGAGCGTTTGTTCACCGGCTCTGTCATTCTCTTGGGCTGATATCGAAAAGTAAAGGGTAAGTTTGACTTTTATTTTTATGTATTATTTTCTCTTTTTGGTGCAAATTATGGGATTTCGTTATCGGTGTTAAAACTATCTGTACTTTTAGCTTATCCTGCAGTGTTTTCGGGAATGGTACCAGAGGAGAAACTTTAGATATAAAAATAAGTGTCTCTGTGCTTTGCTTGATGTGTGAGTTAAAAAAGTGCATGCCATGCTAGTTTGCAATGCAGTTTTGAGAACTTCGTGTGCATAAAAAATACTTCTCACAAAGATCCTTCCTTTTTTTTTTTTTTTTCCCCTGTGCTAATATGTTTTTCAAAGGTTTTACGTAGAGTCTTCTTCATTGACAGAAATGTAACTTAGAGTAGCATGTTGGAAAGAGTGCTTCTGTTGGGAAGCATAGAAGAGGGTTCAAGTATGACTAGCTGGCAGAGGGAGATCATCCTTCACTGCTGCTCAGCACTGATGAGGCTACACGGGGAGTGTTGTGGCTGTCCAGTGCTGGGATCACCAGGAGTACAGAGGTCTAGACTGTGGAGGACCAGCAAGTTGCTGAGTGGCATGGAGCATCTGCTGTATGCAGAAAGGGACAGAGTACTAGGTCTTTTCAGCCTGGAGAAGACAAGGCTCAAGAGGGTCTCAGCAGTGTATTTCAGTTCTTGAAATGAGGATGTTTAGAGGACAGAGTCCTTTTTACCAGGAGCTGCTGGAGGTGGCTGTGCCTCTCCTTACAGAGGCTGTCTTTGCCAGCACCTGTGTACCTGCACCAGTCTTACACTCCTGCCAAGGACAGGCCACTGGGCTCTTAGTGTGGCCTTCTGTTCTTACCCTGAGAAGTTGTTTTGAAAGTATTAATATGTTGGTTATAGCCCAGGCACAGTTTCAAATATATTTACAAAAATTCTATCCATTTTGGTGTCAAGAGTCACTTTTTTATACACAGAGTGATGAGGGGAAACAGCCCAAGCTTTCGACTAGTTTTTCCTAGAATAATTGAACCTTACACAAAGATCCATTTTCACACAGCCCAAGAGTTCTAACTCTTGGGAAAGATAAGGGGTCCGTTGATCCCGTAAGCAGATCAGTGATATGGTAAATGTTTTGGCTCCATTTCTACATAATAAATTCTTGATAATGAACATGCTGATACCTGATAGGTTTTGCTGGATTGTGTTAAGGCTTGGAATGCCACTAGCAGGGAGTTTTTTTGTCTATTCTGCCTATTTGTGGTTTTTGAACTTAAAAATCTTTCTAGTTAGTCTGAAAGTCAGTTTGGTGTCGTAACTCTCAGTATTGTTTGATAAAATGATTGGTAGTATTGATAGGCTGTATTTTGGGAGACAAATGCAGTGATAACTGGGACATGGTTATCAGATGTCCACAGTGTCTGTTCTTTACTACCTTGCATGAATAGAAGGTGCTTTTGATGATGACTGTTGTGAATGTTGCATTATGCTACTTAGGACATTATTTGGAGGATTCTAATTTTGTAATTGTATTTGAAAACAAGGTGAAAGTCATCTTAAAAGAGTTCTTGTCAAAGATCATTACATAGAGGTAGCTAGTATGTTTATTCCTGAAATGCCTTTTTTTTCCTTTCTCCCAGAAAAGGAGCAAATCGATACCTAACTGTAAGAAAAAAGGATGGATCAGAACTAAAACGTGCAGTAATGACTTGTGCCTTAACTCCTGGTACAAAACGCGCTGTTCATACTTTAATTCAGAATTTTCCTGTCACAAATAAAGAAAGAACAGAACTTCTGCCAAAGACAGAACGAGGAAATGCCTATGCTGTTGAATCTGGTATGTTCAGTGTATCTTGTGATATGGACTTGTCAATCAACAAGAGTACTTGAAAAAACAAACCACAATTCAACCCCAGAGAAGCACCTCTTATTTTCTGTCTCTTCTTCTGTCCCAACTGAAACTCCTATTTCCAAACAAACCTAATAAGTTTTCTGACTTTTAATTCTTTATATAGGGTCTTTTAAAACCAGTGTCATAAGGTGCTCAGGCGGACATGTCACCCACATTTTCCCTGTATTAAGTTAATTTTGATTCTTTGAGCCAATTTCAGCCAGATTTTTTTTTAAAATTTTTTTTTTTTAAATAACAATTGTGAAATATGGACTCTTGCAAGTTCCATGGAGTAAGACTAAAGAGACAAGTGTTACCATCACTCTGTGTAAGAAAACCCTTAAGTGATAATGAGACTGGCTGTTTTGCCTTTAGGAATCCATGTCCTTGATAAAATAAGGAGTTCATAGTTTGTTTTGTCATCTAAAATAGGTTCGGTGTCTAAGAGCTATTACGTAAACTCGGACTATTATATAAACTTCTTGATTTCTAACGTATATAAAGTTCTCTGGAAGACAAACTTCTGATACAAGATGTTTAAAAAACAATGTTTTCAACATGACTGTTGCCTTAACAGTTATGTTTGTGAAAATTTTGTTGTGTTTCTCTGTATAACTCTAGGTGTAGTGAACAGAGAGCATAGCAGTGTGCCTTGTTTAAATGGATATTTCTGATTCCTTGTGTTTGTGCTTTAAGTGCTTGCTTTGCTAGTTTTCTTTCTCAGTTGTTTCATTTGTTTAATAGGACTGTTTAGTGGACAGAGGGAAGCTATAATAAAAGTACAGAAAAGCAATTTCTTGTGGATGTAGGGTACAAATGAATGAATAGTGTAAAATTTATCTTTATTTCTTTAGAATGGTCTTTAGCTCTTTTAATTTGTTTGTGTCTGTCTTGGTAAAACAATGTTTGTCACTTAATATATGAATCTGTTAATTGAATGAAATAATTGCATTATGTCTATATAATTGCATTAAAATTGCATTTATAGTGACCTTCTGATTCTTATGAAAATAATTATTAAGGAATTTCAGAATAGCATTTAATGTGCTGATGTTGAAGTAGCATCCTCAGAAGACTGCAGGGTTTTAGCTACTTACACATTGCTTTCTGATACATCACACTGCTGTGTGGCTCCAGGGCTCTCAGTTTGTTAAGACAAATCTCACAGACTAGGCTACTAGGTTGTGTAAGACTGACTGAAAGGAGGTCTTAAAAGATCAATAAGGATGTGGAAGAAGGCATATAAATCACAGTAAAATTGTCTTTTTGTTGGAGAACACACTTTTCAGTTTGGACTGACTTAAGTGTTTAACTCTGTGGTGGATTTTTCTAGGCAAACTCTTGAGATGAGAATGTGTAAACAGATACAACGGCCAAAGCTTTTTTTCTCTGATTTATTTTATATTTCTCTTTAAGCTTTTCATACCTTTTTTTAACTCGAGCATTGTGCTGTGATAATTCTGCTCAAAATTTCTATGAAAGTAAAAAAATCCTTTGAACTATGTTTATTTCAAGCACCATAACAGGATGTGTTACTGTGAAAATCACTTTTAAATATGTCATGGGTTTCTCACTTTATCAACAGGCATGCTAATAAAATCAGGAGTGTTCATTTTTAAGTACAATTTTAACCAGTGTTTTAGTGACCTTCCTTTATAATTTATTGGCTTCTTTCCACAGAAAACAAAGAAGTGAACAAGACAAGTGGACGACTTAGTGATGGTATCCCTCAAGTTCCAGTGAAAAGAGGGCAGTCAGAGTTTGATTCCTTCAGGCAATCACTCCCAGTTTTTGAAAAACAGGAAGAAATTGTTAAAATAATAAAGGACCATAAAGTTGTTTTGATTGTAGGAGAGACTGGATCAGGAAAAACTACTCAAGTACGTTTCTTAAATGAAATAAAAAACATAACAATATTTATACCAAACAATATATGATGCCAAATCTGTGATAAGAAAGTTGTTTTTTTTTTTTTCTATTTTTAAGGCTTTTGTTTTTCTATGTAGTTCAAAGTGTAGTGTTCCAGTTAACCTTTTGCTTTTGCAATAATAAACCAGCAGATACATATTAAAATTTATTACTATTTAGAAAAATAAATTATTCTGCACAATTATATGATGGATATCAGTTTTTCATTAAAATCATAGAATATTGAAGGGAAAGCAGCTACGGTTTTGTATACCCCTTTACTTCTAAAGCTAGTTCCTAGTAACTAGAGGATTAGTGTGTTACAATGAAAGATTATCTAAAGGTTTTTTACAGAAATTTTCCTGAAGCAGGAGAGAAAAGCTGCAACTTCTGTTTAGTTGGTTGGGTGTTTTTGTTGTATTTTGTTAGAAAGAGACTAAACTTAATAGCTGAAACTGATTTTTTGGCCTTTTTTGCCACTTCAGGTACATTGGCAATGATGATCGTATTGTGAATCATTTTGCAATATGTGAGATACTGAGGTGTAGTTACTTGTTTCATTGTGATAAAAAAGTTATGAGCCCATCAAACTAAAAAGTAAATTTAAACCACTTCTTTACAGATCCCCCAGTTTATTCTTGATGACTGTCAAAAAAATGGAACTCCCTGCCGTATATTTTGCACTCAGCCAAGACGTTTGGCAGCACTTGCTGTGGCTGAAAGAGTGGCAGCAGAAAGAAGAGAAAAGATTGGCCAGACGGTTGGTTATCAGATTCGATTAGAAAGCAGGTACTGATGGCATTTCTTAAAGTCAGTTGATCTAGTGTTGGTGTTCTGTATTTTTAGTCATGTGATTACTTAAACTATAATGTATTTGGGATGCAACCCAGTAAAATATCACTGTGTAAAAAATGTAAGTAGGATGTGTAATTTTGGGTAATGAATGTTTAAGGGTTGAAAAGGATGTTTTTTTCTCCTGTATTTTGCAGTTTCATGCATTGAGTTGTTCTATAGAACTGAAGTGCTTTCTCTTGCTACAGAGTATGTGTGTGGATATTCTTGTCCTTTATGCTTTTAACAGAGATGAATACAAAAGTTCTGCAAGCTTTGAAAATAGGTAGGAAGACCAGCATGCTGTGACAAAACCTATGTAGGGAGAGTTGATCGGACACAGAAAAGGGAAATCAACAAAATTGGAAGGTGAACAATGCTGTTTAGTATTACCAATCCACTTTGGGTTAAATTTACTCTGTTCTGTCTTTAAAGCAAAAGCAGAAATTCTAGATGACCTAATGAGTTTGCTCCTAAAGTAGGGCAGGGGTGGGTGAAAGTCTGAAGATTGTGTGTGATTTCTAAAATCTTTGAATTGTGTAAATAGTAGGATTTTCAGGAATGGGCAGCAGTTGGAATACAAGTGAGAAGAAGGTGGCAAAAGGTGTGTCTGGTTATCTTGCTTCTATGGATAAAGATAATACATTTCTAATGAAAATGAATGCACTTGAACAGCAAAACCAAGTTAAAGAATTTTGATATGCATACCAAAGGTCACACAGCTATTAACCAATTAGAAGAGCAAGTAAAGGTGAATTGCAAGTAAGGTGAATGAATATTGTGTGGAAGAATTATGCTGAATGAAGAAAAACAAAGTATAGGTCAGATGAAAGAGTTGCTGGAAGTAGTAGAGAAGAGCCAGCATTCGCTTGAGAAAGAGTAAAAGGGAGGGATGGCAATGTTTCCAGTTTGTCAGAATGTTGGATGGAAGTGTTTGTAGTAACACAGAAATCTATTTTTTTATCTTTTAGTGTCTGTTAGACAGTAATGGTGATTTCTAGAAGGCTGATGAAAAAAACAGAAGAGTAGAGATTAAAAAAGTAAAGCACTTCCATCTGGTATGTGTTTGGTGAATTCAACATGTATGAGTATTTTTGAAGTGAAGAAAGAATTCCGAACTTGAAACACAGACATATGTATGTGTGTTCCTTTGTATAGTACTCTGCAGTTTTTTCTGGAAGCTTTCAGTACTTCAGGTGTCAATGCTGGAGGAAGTAATTGCTGTTATTACTTTCACAGCTAGCACTGCCACAGGTAGTAGGTAGTTTTAAAGAGTTTTAGGTTCAGCTGATTTCTTTGAGATTCAGTCAAGTATAGTGTATTGTGTTTGTATGGCAATGTTTTGATAGTGAGGGGGGTGGTTTTTGTGAGAAGAAGCTTCCCACATGTCTGATAAAGCCTCTGCCAGTTGAGAGGCTGTTAGAGAGACCACCTCTAGCCAAGGCTGAGCCCGTTGGTAACAGTGAGCATGACTCTGGAACAACATATTTGATAAGAAAATCTGTGCAGCAGTACAAAGAGAGGATTGCCAGTATTTGAGAGGAGTAGTTCTGCAGACCCCAAGGTGCCAAAGAAGGGGCAGGAGGTGAGGTGAGCTGCAGGTGCTGAGGCAGAGATTCTCCGGCAGCCTGTGGTGAAGACCATGGTGAGGGAGGATGTTACCCTATTGGTCCGAGTCAAGATCAGAAGCCAATTTTATTGATTATACAAGGGTTATATAGGGTTTAACTTGTATGGCACTTAAATAGGGTTCTCTATTTGGGAACAATTTCCCATTGGTTACACACTCTTCATGACATCAGTCACCTGGTAATCACTACAAAGTTTCACAGCATGTCTCTTGGTCACTTCTACCCCAGGGATTAGTTCTCTGTGTCTTTCTGCCATGGTTTCTGTTTGATTAGGCCTAAGACACTAGGCTCCTTTATCAGTTCCATTGTACCTCTCTTTTATTCCCCTTACTTCCCCCATCCCTTTCAACCAAAAATACCCTCTTAAGTGACTTGTCTATTAATTTCTGCAGGCACTGTAAAATACAAGGACTAACTCTAACTGCATAATATAATGCCTAATACATATAAGCTTATTTTAATTAGATTTCTTACCTATCCACTGAATCTCGGGTCTCCCTGATGTTGACTTAGCCAATCAAGTCTGTCATCTACTTGCAGTTTACACCCTCTTTCAGGGTTTGAATGCTTGTGTAGATTGAGAGAGTAGTTGGACAAGTTCATACAACACATTCCATCAAACTCATCACATCCATGTCCTTGTGCTAAAAGCAAGAAGTCTATTGCTGCTCTGTTTTGCAAAGTAGCTTGTAGAATAGAACAAAATCAACATCAGTTAAAAGTCCTGTTAATGCTGAGGGCATAGAATTACTTTGTTTAGCTAGTCAGCAACATAATCCATTAAGTAATCCTAAAGTTTTTCCTGCTGCTACAGCAGGGGTAAAAAACAATGCTGCCCATCACTGCCCAAAAGACCAAAAATCAAACTGGTCATCACAATTATTGTCAAAAGCATGTAAGGTTCTTAGTTCTAAAGGGATATTTACGTTGACAAATCATGGACGTGTTTGGGGTTAAAAGGGATAATCTCCCAAGGCTACATAGTTCTCCTTTGATATTCAATGGGATGGCAGGCCAAGCCCTATCCCCACAGATTAAAAATACCCCAGGAGGCAAAAGTAATGGAGCATTGGTAAAGTGAGGAACGATAGTGGATGTATAATTAATTAACACCGAGCACTCACATTTTCCTACACATCCCAAGCTTTGGACTGATTTTTGCTAGAATAATTAATCCTTACACAAAGATCCATTTTCACCCAGCCCAGGATTTCTAGCCCTTGAGAGTCAAGGGATGCCAGGGAAAGATAAGGGGTCCATTGGTGCCAGGCTTTTGCATGATTGATGTTTTTCAACATTGCACCTGCATGAGTCAGGCAAGGCCAGTTTTCTGAGGGCAGAGCAACAAGGCATCTTGAAAAAGGATTGTGAGGTGATGCAGTGGCCAAACACAAGGTGTCCTGTCCTGTAATATTTGCTAAGGTTATCTAAACATTTGGTTTTGGTTAGCAGACCATGTCTGAGCACTAGAAACAATTCCCAGTAAATAACATAACATTTGGGAAGGCATTGTTTATCCTTATTTTCAGTAGCTACAAGGAACTGCTGTTCCACGCCAACTGGATTTTCTGTTTTCCAGGTTAGTTTTAAAGTGACATGCGTGTCAGTGACCACCATTAAAAATCTGATTGAATCCTAAAACCCAGTGAGAGAGAACATCCCTTCCCCTTAGTACCTCTGGCACTGGTAACACAAGTGGTTTGACTGAGGTGAGGTGTCCTTCAGGACCTGTGATCTGTATCAAGTGGAGGCTTTGATAGCTCTGGCTGCATCCCCCGGTGCCTGAAAGCACCTGTGTCATTTCAGCAAGGGACCATTGTGGGGCCATTTGGCTTGAGAGATAGCTGTAAAGTCAGCCTCTGTGTCTATGAGGCGACAAGTGTTGTCTTTTGTCTTTTTAATGTCAGGATACTATGGCATGTGAGGCATGGTTCAAATATAGGTTGTACTCAGGGTATTTGGGGTGTTCCAGTGGTTCCAGATCTTCCTGTTCGGTTATGTCTGTGACAGGTGTGCTCATGGTTTGGGGAAGTAAAATTAATTGCGCTATTCAAGGTCCATGGGGCACACTTCGAGGGGTGGTCGAGGTGTCCAAGCCATGATCGTTATCTCATTGTCGGAGTCAGAGCCTGTAACCCCGGGAGAACAAACAGTCCCCAAAGAGGTGGATGACTAACCTAAAGGCAGTGCATGCATACACTGCCCTGGTGGTCCGAAAATTCCTGTGGGAAGCAAATGAAGAGATCAATCAAGTGATGTTACTGATGGAGGTTGCCAGATCCAGTCCTGCGCTCCCTGCTGTAGCAGGCTGTAAGTGGGTGATGGGCTGGTGAAGGCTGCTTGTGGTGGCCAGGCTGAGGCTGGCTGTGTTCTGCTCTGAGGCATCGGCTGAGGTATTTGTATCTGTGCGTGGTGCCTCTGGCTTCAGTTCCCCAGTATCGGATGCCCTTCAAAATCATACTTGGAATGACATGGATTAGCAAAATGCCTTCCCTTAGGGCACTGAGGGCAAATACCGGGAGCTTTGGATCTTACCTTCCCCTTTTTCTATTTTTGCATCCAAAATGGCATAGTGAGTTGGGGTTAATAATAAGTTCACCAGTCACTTTAAATCACGAGGAGTCATCAGCTGAGTTGACAACATAGACTGTAAAAGATTAGCAAAATAGAGAGACCCCAGCCCTTTATCAGTTCCATTATGGTCTCTGGTTTATTCCCCATATTACCTGTAGCCCATGGAGGTCTACACTGGAGCAGTCCACCTGCAGCCTGTGGGGGACCCCAATACCAGAGCAGGTGGTGCTTGCCTGTAGGAGGTTGTGACTGTGTGGGAAGCCAGTGCTGGAACAGGCTCCTAACAGGACATGTGGCCCCACGGAGAGCAGAGTTTTCACTTGAGCAGTTTTGCTGGTGGAACTTGTGAACCCATGGGGGTCCCATGCTGGAGCAATCTATTCCTGAAGGACTGCACCACATGGGAGGAACCTACACAGGAGCAGTTTGTGAAGAGTGTAAGAAATCCCCCCCATAAGGAGGAAGGAACAGCAGAGACAAGATGTGAATTGACCACAGTCTCCACTCCCTGTCCCCTTATACACTGAGGGGCAGGAATGAGAGAAAATTGGAAGTTAAACCTGGGAAGAAGGGCAGGGTGGGGGGAGGTGTTGTAATGTTTGATTCTATTTCTCATTATCCTACTTGGATTTAATTTGTAATACTCTAAACCAAGTTGCACAAGTCAAGTCTGTTTTCCCTGTGATGGTAACTGGTGAGTGATCGCTCCCTGTCCTTAACCTTGACCCATGAGCCTTTTATTGAATTCCATCTCCCCTGTCCAGCTGTGGAGGAGAGGGATAGAGCAGCCTGTGTGGGTGCCTGGTGTTCAGCCAAGGTCAACCTACCACATGTAGATAAATACAAAGACTGTATCTGAAGTTATTCTGAAGAATTGTGACCTGTTCCTTCAAGGCAGTCCACGCTGAATTTTCCAGTAAACTAATAGAAAATGGTGGGGTTCTCAAGATTCTGTTTTCCTTGCTTATTAATTTAGAAAAAATTAATCTCTTATTTTTTATTAATCCCTTGTCTGAAGTTTTGGAGCATCAGCTCTAAGAATCCTTAGGAGCTCTTAGGGAACAGGTATAGTTTATAAACAAATAGTATGTGTGAGCTCTTTTTGGTGACAGAACTGTGATTCCACTTCTGGTGAGCAGCTGTTCAATCATTAATTTTCAGTAAATAGTGGAAAACTAGCAGCATTTAAATGGTGAAAAAAGCTGAGGCATCTTTGTTCACTGTTCTCTAGGGTTTCTCCAAAGACACTGGTAACCTTTTGCACTAATGGCATACTGCTTCGCACACTGATGGCAGGAGACAGCACCCTATCAACTGTGACACATGTAATTGTGGTAAGGATATTGTATTTCTTGTGAGATAGAGCAGTAGATGTTGTTTCTCAATTGGAAGATGAGACTCTAGTTTTCTGTATTAATTTGATGGAAGTTTAAGTTGTTTTTGTTAAGTTAGAATCTGAATTAACTTTAAAGAGTTACTGATTTTTTTATTGTAATGTGCATATTTTTCTGGGGTTTGTTGCTTGTTTTTTGTTGTTTTTTTTTTTCTTGTAAAAGCATCTTATATTAGGTTTGTGTCAACATTAATTTTGGAATTGTGATGTGATTGTGGAGGCCAGAGGTCAAAATTTTTCTCAATTTCCTCTGTTAGCAGAAAAGCCTTAGGAAGGCTTATGTAGATATGGTTGGTTCAGTGTGAGTATGTCAGAATTTCTGTTTTCATGTACTTGATTTTGCAGTACCAAGTTTTCAGTGCCTTTGTTTGTGCAATGTTTTCGATATGTAGTCTTAATTTCCAGCAAATTATTTGTGTTCATTTATAATTATGTGAACTTCCTATGGTGGAGTTTGATAAGTCAGTGAAAGCAGAATGTTTACTGTAATTTCTTCATTGCTGAAAACAGAAAAAAACAAGGTAATTTTAGGTGCCTGTCTGTTTACCATGGAGGAAAAAAAGCACAAGAATGGTTTGTGCATTTTTCACTTCAGCCTGCAAATCTTGTTGATTCATACATTCAGGATATAAAACTAAGCAGAAGATAGACAAAGATGATTAATCAGACATGTGCCTTAATGATAAGCTTTGTGCACGATTTAATGGATCTAACAAATCTACCTTTTTTTTTTTCTCTGTATGTGGTATCATACAGTTCTTTTAATGCTTATTAGTTGTGAAGGGGAATTTTATTGACAAAAGATTTGTCAGATTTGTAGTTTGTGGTATTATCTTGAAAATTAGTTTCAATTGCAAGAATTTGTTTCATATACTCTTTTTGATCTCTGAAATTAAGATTTGTGGTGGGTTATGCATTACAGTGCAGTCTGCTCTGATATCTTTATAAAACTTTTTGAAGTATTTTTGACTCCTGGATAATTTTAAAAAAACCCTTCTTAAGCTAAACTTAAACATTTTAATACCTCTGTAATGTACCACCAAGTTACACGTTTTAATTTTTAAAAACACATACGTGTGAAAAGTTATGGTCTTGGATCTGTGATACTTACATGTTCTTTTTTTGATTTTCTTTTCTTTCATACAGGATGAAGTACATGAGAGGGATAGGTTCAGTGACTTCTTGCTAATAAAACTGAGAGATGTGTTGCAAAGCCACACTAATTTAAAACTAATTATTTCTAGTGCTGCTCTAGATGCAGATCTCTTTATTCGGTATTTTGGATGCTGTCCAGTAATACACAGTAAGTACCTAAGTAAACTCTTAAATCTCAGTATACCTGCCCTGAGATTCATAGACCTTCACTGAACTGTACCAAATCATTCTGAGATAAATACACTGACCATCACTGAAAGTGCTTGTTCTTTGTTTACTTGAGGTTGTTATTTCTTAACTATTTGCATCCACCTCAAAGCGAACTGTTTTTATCAGTGGATATTCTGTAAATGCAGGGATGTCCTGGCCCCCATTCATGTTCAATTCAAGGAGACAAAGGTTCTTAAAATGCTGGTCTGCTTATTGATACAGACCTTAGGATTTACAAGAGTGTGATATCTATTAGTATATTCCATTAGAATCTAGTTCTAGCTTCAGAGATTGCTAGTAGTTAGTGGATAAAACTCAGATGACTGTATCTGTTAATTTCAGAAACACAGTCTTAGGCAAATTGGGATTTATGTTTTAATCACATGATTCTTTTCTTCATTTAGAATTTTCTACAGAACTCATTGGTTAATTTTAGGGGATGTTCGTGAGAAAGAGTTGTTTTTTTCTTATTTACACATAAAAGTGTTCATTTCTGGTTTTCAGTTTTGAATTGTTGCCTAGGAAAATAAGGCTTGCAGCTTATTGCAGGCATTAATCTGGAAGTTACACGTAATTTTAATATCTGAATTTTTTTTTGGAGGAGAAAAACCTCATCATAATTTTTATGTGGCTTTCCAGTTTACTTTTTTTGAAGCTTCTTATCATTTTGGATCAATAGATTTATCTTGGAAATTCTGACTACTGTCTCTTTCTTCACTTTACTGCAGTGGTTACCAAATCACTGTTGCCAAATACTGGATTTCACAGGATAATCACAATTGAAAATATGCTTTCTCCAAGTTTGCTAACTTAAGTATTAAGAAAAAAGGGTTTAGATACTTTGTCTGTTAATATAATGAAAAAGGTTGGATTCTTCAGCAGTATAGCTGACACAATCCTGACCACAGAAACCAACATTTTTTAGTTATGGGTTTCTGTAGAACACAGTTTGTGATTAGTGTTAGAAGACTTCCTCCATGACAGCTTCTAAAAATATGTGAATTGTAGCTTGTTCTTTCTGAAGGAGAGAAAAGTCCTAGGTGATACAAACTTGTGGTAAGTATCTGCTAAGGAACCAAAAACAGATATTAATCTTCCTGTGTAAAAACATAATTTAATATGCATAAATAAGGTCTAGAAAACAGTAATGTTAAAAGAGAAATCAGGGTAAGTTCTTAGGAGAAAAAGACCATGGGAAGTAAGTCAGTAAAAAAAGCCAAAATTGGCTGCACTAATTAAGGACAAAGATTGAACAGTCCATCTCCTCATATACTTCTCATGAAAGGAGGTAGTTGAATACAGACAATGGCAATCTGCTTGTGGGATTTTACACTAAACTGTCTTAATTGCTCTTATATTAAGCAATTCAGGTGGCTGACACAGTGAAACAAAAGTGACTATTTTCTTCTCATTTGATAAAATTGCAGTAAATAACTGTCAGTCATATCTCTTGCTTAATGGAATTGAAGAGGTTAATGAAAAACAAGGTATTCATCTGGAATTTCCTTTTGGAGTTTTTTTTGTGGCCCAGTTGCTTAAAGAAAATAAACTCAAGTGAAGATACACTTACAGGACTTTCCAAAGAATTTAATAATTCATTAAATCAGGCCCTAATCATGTATAAATCACTTTCCTGCCTATAATAACTGCTTTTAAGAGCTAATGCTCTTAAAGGGAAGCTTGGGAATATCTAATCTTTTGTGAATTATTTCTGCTTTTAGTCCAAGGAAGACCTTTTGAAGTCAAAGAGATGTTTTTGGAGGACATCTTACGAAGTACTGGGTATACAAACAAAGAGATGGTAAAGTACAAGAAAGAGAAGCAGCAAGGTTGGTAGACTTGTTAACTGTTACGGCTTGACAACGAGTCTCATTGATTAAACAACAAATAAGATGATTCTCTATCAAAATTCTAAAGTCATATTGTTAAATGAGACATGATTAGATGACAGCAAGTATCTTTAAAACTCTGTTTACATTGTTGATGTAAACTGTGATTGAAAAAAGTATTTTTACTTTCAGCAGTTTTATTCTTTCAGTTGGTAAATGTTACATTTTTCCTAATGATGAAGTAGAATTACGTACATGTGGGGGCTTTGCCCTTGTGAAAATTAGGGATACATAAGATACAATATGCTGACATTTAGGTGCAAATTTAAGTGCAGCCATTAGAGAAAGCAGGATTTTGTACACCTTGCACAGAAGTGGTTTCTGCTATCAACATTTTTAAGTGCGTTCTTCAGACATGGATGCATTCAACATATTTAGATCAAGGAGCGGTAACACACTTGAACCAAATGCAAGGGGTTCTTTTCAATTACCTTGAAAAGAACCCCCTGGTTTTTTTACTTAATTGATTAAGTATTTGGGTATATTGATAACAATATTTGAGAAGTTTTGAAAGTATTTGGCTGAAAGTAAATGATCCTTACAAGTATTAAAAAAAATAAAAAAGGCCAACCCCAAAGCTATAACATACAATCCTAACTACACATTTTTCATGGTGCTCAGCTCTGATCACTGTGGGTAGAAAAGCTCAGTTGAGGCACTGATGGCTTCTACTGTTTATTTTATACCTGTACACAAAAATTAGTTGTTTCATGCAAGAGTTGTATCACTGCTCTTTGGCATTTCACTTTTGGAGAAAGATCTGGATTGAGAATTCTGTGGAAGTTACTTAGGAAGCTCATTTGAATGCAGCAAGTTGCAGGCTTAATGGGTTAAGCAACCAAGGGGTATTTCTTACATTGTCCTTATAGCAGATGTTTGCAGTGGTATACTTTGGATGCCCTTAATCATAGAATTTGTTTTGGACTGGTAACAATGTTCTAGATTAAATAAGAGATCAAATACTTTTAACTTCATGATTAGATATAGCTATTTTTTTAAAACTGAAATTTTTGGATAATTAGGATGACTAAAACTTTTCATGGAAATTCTTTATGCATTGTAGAAGAAAAACAGCAAAACACTCTTACTGAGTGGTGTTCTGGTCAAGAAAATCATAGTAAGCTGGAATCTGAGAGGCCAAGATCTGTCCCAAGGGCAACTGAAGAAGGTAGTCTGTTGGGTGATGATGGTGACACAGTATTTAATCAACTGGTAAGTTTTTCCTTTTGTTGGGAGATGTGTTTAAGTCTGCTTTAAAAACTGTTTTCCAAACATACTACTCCTGTAGAATATCTTGAAGGATATTAACATATTTTATAGATTTTTTTTTTAAAATTATCATTAATTACTCTAGCTGAAATTTGCTTTTTACTAACAATGTACGCAACTTTTCTTCAGCTTAAATGGCTGAATTGCCATTTCTTAAATACTTGCATATGATACAAAAAATGCTTTAACTGCTACCTTAATGTTGGATTTCTGATTGTTACTTGGAAAAGCAACTTCAGTTTCTTCACATGTAATATATGAGAACAGAGATAAGGTTTGGAAGACATCCATCTTTCAGCATTGTTTTTTCTCTTCAGACTGAAAAGGATGCGAATTGTCTTGAACTATGGTTAATAAAAGAAATGGATTCTTGTCTTTCTGACATCTGGTTGCATAAAGATATTGATGCCTTTGCTCAGGTGTTCCATCTCATTTTAACTGAAAATGTCAGTGGTAAGTCTATCATCTTATTACATAAGAAAAAAAACAATAACAAAATTACTTTAATTTCTATGGTTGCTTTGGCTCCAGATTTAAAGGTTTTTAGCTTTGAATTCTGATGTCTATTGAAAAACTAAATAGAATTAGCAGAATGAATAATTGTTTAGTTATTTTTTTGCTTGTACTTCTTTTGAAGTGTTAACAGAGAGTGTGTCTAAAGTAGTGTTAAATTCACAAGAACTGAGTGGTGGGAAGAAGTCAGAAAACAAATTCTCTCTGGCCTGGATGTTCAAAGTTACATAAACCACATTTATACCACATTTAGGTGAAAAAGTAATTATGTTTTTATTTGGTTTGCTGGTTTATTTCTTTGTTTATCTGTTTATTTATTTGTAATTCTCAGTTGATTATAGGCACAGTGAAACCAGTGCGACTGCACTAATGATTGCTTCTGGGAGAGGCTTTTTGAGTCAAGTAGAGCAGCTGATCAGTATGGGAGCAAATATCCACTGCAGATCATCTAATGGCTGGTAAAAACAAACAGACCAAAAAACATAGATTTATTTGTCAATATACAAATGAAAAAGAAATTTCTATAACATTTAAATTAATTGCTAACTTAACAGACTACTTTAAGCCATAGTAAATTTTGACGTTCGAAACATTTTTTAGCTTCTGTTCATCACATATTCTGGAAATTATAAATTGAGTTCTTAATTCCGTGTCTTAGGCTGTGTGACTTTTGAAGTGAGAAGTTTAAAAAGGATTTCTCTGTGCTCTTTCAGGATGGCTGTGGACTGGGCTAAGCGCTTTGGACAGACAGAGATTGTTGACCTGCTGGAATCCTACAGGTAAGCTACAACTACTTTGCAGAAACAGTTGAAGGGAAATGTTGGAGGAAAATTTGCACTGTGTCTTCTAATTGGAACAGTTTTTAGCTTTTTATGCCTTTAAATCTGACCTAAATAGCAGGATTTATTTGAGACCAGGAATGTTTAAAAAATATGCTCTTTTAAAAAAAAGTATTCAGTGTATTTCAGTGATTACGTTTGTGCAAATCCTAGGATAAATATAGTTAGAATCATGTAGACTTCTTTCATATTATTGTTTCATATCATTTTGATGTGGGCATTGCTATCATGATTATACATGTAGGATGTGAGATGTGAGGATGTAGGATGATAAATAGACAGAAATACCAATTCCACCATGTACAATTTTAATTTCAGATGCTTATTTAGGAAACAAATCTGTTGTGTTTTTATCTATACATTGTTTTCTATACATAGTAGCCATATTAAAGAAACTTAATAGAAGCAACATCACACTAGGTAATTTGGGAATTGGTTTGTGATTAACTTAACAGTTGTAGTTCAGTTATTTTGTAGAGACCAATATTTTTAGAACAGTTTTAGTGTTGTTTCCATTTGCATAGTAGCTGCTTATGGGAGGAAGATATTTGGGAAATACATTTATTTTAAATGCTTCTTATTTAACAGATAAACAGATGGTTTATCATATAGTCTTTATACTTTGAGTTCTGACGCTTTGCTTATGGCTGTGTTTCAATAAAGAGTGAGAAAATAAAAGTTATGCTAAAAATTGAAGTTTCATGCTTTGTTGGATTACACTTAAATCAGTGAAGAGTAATAGTATTTTGCAGGTGCTGTTCTGCTACATTTTAAAATGAAAATTTCAAAGGAGTAGTCTTGTTAGTGTTGATCTAAGTTTAGTTGGTGGCTGAATGCAAATGTGAAACAAGCAGCCTTGACTCTGATCTGTGCATTTCTCTATCTTAGTGCTTCAGCGGGTTTTGGAAATCTGGATGAAAGTTCCTTGGTTCGAACAAGTGGTAGTGACCTTAGTGCAGAGGACAGAGAACTGTTGACAGCTTATCATCACAGTTTTGATGATGAAAAAGTGGATTTGGATCTCATTATGCACTTGCTTTATAACATCTGTAATAGTTGTGACACCGGTAAGTATAAACACAGACTCCCAGTAAATTACTGTATATTCAGCCTTTGATGAATCCTGCCCTTCTTTTGGAAACACTAAATAGATAAAACCTTCCAACTGCTAGTCTGTACAGTACTAATACATATTTTAAGTAAATTTGCCGCTTAACTTTGCAAACCTGCTGCTTTTTCAGGAGCAATTTTAATATTTCTTCCTGGATATGATGAGATAGTTAGCCTGAGGGACCGTATTCTTTTTGATGACAGGAGATTTGCTGACAACGCTCACAGGTAAAGCTTCCAGTTCCTATGGTTGAGGTTTTCATTGTGTCTTTTAAAAATACTTAGATGTGCTCTTTGTCTTGCATTAGATACCAGGTTTTCATGCTTCATTCAAATATGCAAACTTTGGATCAGAAGAAAGTGCTTAAAAGTCCACCTCCTGGTGTGCGCAAAATAGTAAGTCCTAGATGATTTTGTCAGGTATTATATTAGTATCTTTTGTCTTTGCTTTTAACTATAGTTTTGGTTGCTTCTTGTTTCATTTGCAGATTCTTTCTACAAACATAGCAGAAACCAGCATAACAGTCAATGATGTTGTATTTGTTATTGATTCAGGCAAGGTGAAAGAGGTATGATTGGTTAAAACTTTCTGTGACAAGTAAACTTACTAGTGTTATTCTGTAGTATCTATATTATACAATATATATACTATATATATTATATATAGTATATATATTATATAGTGTAATTCTATAATAATAGAGTGCTATTTTTTATAGTAGGCTGAGAGCTAGTGCATTTCAAATAACAAAGATCATTGAAAAGTTTTGACATTTGTTTTATGACAAATACTGTAAATAATTAGCTGTTAATGAACCTTCTAAAAAGTATTGTAGATTGCAATGTTGATATATCTCTTTTTTTAAAATTCACAATTTCTGTTTCTTTTTTAAAATATGTTAAAAATATGCATCTGTTTAGACTGCCATCTTCCCAAGACTTAAAAGAGCTCTGGGAGTTCCCTTTGTCCTACTGTTGTGTCAAGTCCAAATCAAATCCATTAAATTTTTAAGTATTGCTTCCTATGTGTTGCATGCCCATTACCTAAGTTATGTGTTAAGGAATGGAGAGATAATATAATGCAGTAGTTTAAGACCTATTATATGTCTTTGAAAATGAACTTGGATTTCATAGGGGAGATACATGCCAAATTTCTAAAGTTCCTGTGGTAATGCAATATTTCTGTAACTTTGTATCCAATGGAAGAAAATAAGGATGTAATTTCTAAGTGAGACAAAGAAGAAAAATTTAATCAATACAATCACATATTTTTCCCTCATTTGTGATAATTCAAAATACAGTCCATATCTTTCATTGATTCAAAATTACCTACGTACTAGAAATGAAACTTCAGTCTAGGAAATGGTAGCACCAAGATAATGCAAAACAGGTATTATAAATTAAATTGAAAGGAAGCACTTCAGAGCATACCTTTGTGCCAGAAGCTGCTGTTGTTCAAAATTTTTTTTCTATTTTTAAAATAACTTCTGTTAAAAGCTTACTAATAATTTTTGTGTCATGTATCATGTTTAATCATGGTTTTGTGTTCCTTGCTTTGCTTCTGTAGAAGTCTTTTGATGCACTGAGTTGTGTTACAATGCTAAAAATGGTGTGGATTTCAAAAGCCAGTGCTATCCAGAGAAAAGGCAGGTAATAAATGCTTAAAACTGATTTTTATTTTTCAGATATCCACTGTCCTGTATGTTAACTCAAGAGTGAAGTACAAATCTATAGCAGCCACACTGGCTAATGTTTCTAGCCCAGCCCAGTATTGTGTTGAGCAGTGACTAATGCTTCTTTGCAGTAAATTAAGAATCAACATGTATTTTCTTGGCGTAATTTCCCAAGACATTGAGAAGTGGCACTTAAGAATGTCCCAGAACTTACATTGTCTAGGTTGTTTGTTCCCCCAGGAACTTATTTCCTCTTTCTGCCCTGTAGCACCAGCAGCCACAGTAACTTGTCTATGGGCTAAGGACTGCCTACTGCTAGTTTTTAATTGATATCGTGATATCCCTTCTTTAGAAGTGATACTGAGCAGAGATTCCTTATTGACCATCTCCCAAATATTCATGACTTAATAGGCCATGATCATACTCTTCCCTGTGCAGTGAGTGAGGGCTGAGAAGTTATGCCAGTAGATAGCAGCAAATGCCTGCTTGGAGACATGTTGTCATTATACTCCAGATTTTTGAGCATGAGTTCTGAGCATTTGCAGTCACTGTCCCTTCATTAACATGTTGTTTGGTCTTCATTCTACCATTTACATCTTAAACGTCTAACTGGGGAATTTGAAGAAGAAATAAAGTGCACAGCTTAGATTCCTTATGGCACAAGTTGCCTGAGATTTGGATTGATCTCAAGTTAGCAAAAAAATTATGTCACTTTTTTTAGATAGGTCTTACTTTTTCCCACTAGATTTTTCAGTGTAGGGTTGAAATTATAATTATTAAAAGTATTTTTTATAATAAAGTGATATAAATTTCCCTACTGTCAAAAACAATTAATATATTGGAAAACTCTTTTAATTCATATGAGGGACTTTCTCTTAACAACAAAGCTACCATTCTCATAGACCTTCCTCTGCATTTGCATTCTAAGTTTGTGTGGGTTGTTTTTTGTTTGGTTGGGTGCTTTTTAAAAAAAGAAGCTCTAATATTTACATTTTATTTTCCAGGGCTGGGCGCTGTCAGCCTGGAGTCTGTTTTCGTCTCTTCAGTAGGCTCCGATTTGAGAATATGCTGGAATTTCAGACTCCAGAACTTTTAAGAATGCCACTTCAGGTGCGTGCTTACTTAGAAGTTACAACTTTTAAAAAATGTATTGTTGCCAGACCATTCTAATAACTCGAAAAAGGTGTATGGGCATTTTCTCTTTCCCAGACTTTAATAGTGTTTTTCTTCTTTTTAACTTGCAGGAGCTTTGTTTACACACAAAACTTCTGGCTCCAATTAATTGTTCAGTTGTTGACTTTCTTATGAAAGCTCCTGATCCTCCACCAGCTTTAATTGTGAAAAATGCTCTACAAATGCTCAAGGTCAGCAGAGGATTACATTTAGATGGGAATTGTGTTTAGTTAGTATCTGTGGTGTGGTAACATATCTTACTGACTTAATTGTACTGGAAGTCTTGTTCATGTACTTAAGGATGCTTTGAATTTTTGTTTGTTTCCATTTTTGTATGTTTGTGTGTGTGTGTATGTATTTTTCCATGTTAAGGGAAGGGACTATTGTAAAATCTCGTCTTGAACTGAAACTAGTTTGACTTGATTGTTTAGGGTTTGGGAGCGAATCTAGGTAATGTCCAGTATTGGCTGGACATTTCTGCTTTCATTGTAGATTAATTTTTCCCCCTTTCCCCTTCTTCCCCTTGTCCCTACATCCCCACCTTTTTTCATACAGACTATAGATGCCATGGACCCTTGGGAAGATCTCACTGAACTTGGTTATCATCTCACCGAATTGCCAGTGGAGCCACACCTTGGTAAAATGGTGTTGTGCGCCGTTGTTTTGAAGTGCCTGGATCCTGTCCTTACCATTGCTTGTGCTCTTGCCTACCGAGACCCTTTTGTGCTGCCCACGCTGGCCTCTCAGAAGCGTGCAGCCATGCTGTGTAGGAAGCGTTTTACTGCGGGAACCTTCAGCGACCACATGGTGCTTCTCAGGGCTTTCCAGGTATCCTTTCAGAACGAGGACTGTTCGCTCATCAGAGTAAATGACCTACCAACCAAGCTGGATGTGGAATGGTAGACTACGGCTTTCGTGTATATTGGACTCACAGATTTTTTAGGGACACATTTTATCTGACCATTTCAAACCAGGTTAAATTTTGTAAGTTCCAGCAAGATGCCACTTTATATCCTATTAGGTGGATAACTTAAAATAGCAGTCTCGACATAGTGATCTCTGTAATAACATAATGAACTTTAAATAGCATAATTATCATTATGTTTTGGTTAGGAAACGGAAAAAAACCCAAAACAGTAGTTAAATAAAAAAAATCAGGTTTGGTACATTTACTTTGATTTATTGACCTAAATGTAATTTTTAAAACTATTCATTTTTAAATTTCAGATATTTAAATTAATAGGCAAATGTTAAAAAATTATTCTTTAAAGGGGTGGCAGAAGGCACGCAGTGATGGCTGGGAAAGAGCCTTCTGTGAAAAGAACTTCCTGTCTCAAGCCACTATGCAAATCATCGTAGGAATGAGAACACAGTTGCTTGGCCAGCTTAGAGCCTCAGGTAAGTAGGCTGGAAAAAGTTCTAAGATAATTTTAGAGTTAAGTGTATACAGATTGTAAGGAGAATAGTGTTCACTTGTCATTTTCCTTCCTTAAGTTGAAAAAGACGAGTACATGTTCATGTACTGGCGTGGGGGAGATGCTAGGGTGTGAAAATGTGCCTGGGGAACAGCTGGCATAACTGAAAGCAACCTGATTGTTCAAAATCCTGCTGTCTTGCAGTGTGAGACAAGTCTTCTTGGTTTTTTTGTGTTCTAGTAAATATTTTCCTGAGGCAGTTGTTGAAAGGAGTTCAGACCCTAGGTTCCGAGGCTGAATCAGTTAATTTCAGCGCAAGCTGGATGTCCCTGGAGAGTGTCCTGGATAAAGAAATCCCTTTATCCCTTACTGTCAGTGTGCCCGATCTCCATGTGCCCTCTCATGCTCTTCTTGATCCAATGGCAGTTTATGGTCTGGAGTCTTCCACTGTCTCAGTGTGGGCAGACCTGCTCATAGATTCCAGCTTGGGGCAGTCGAAGTTCTCGTTCTCTATGCGATGGTAGGTGTTAACTTCCCCTGCTTAGCCGTTCATGCTAACAAACAGTTCACCTACACTGTATTTAAAGTTCACCCACACTGGGTGTTGAGTAGGGTCCGATCAAAGTTACACCAAGTAGGTCCACTTACAACTGCTAAGTTGTAGGCAAGTTGCAATTTTAATTACACAATTTCAAATATTCTGTTAAGTAAAGAAGTATTGTGAAAAGTAATTCTATTCTACATTAGTATGAAATCCCTTACCAGGAATAATTTCAGTGTAAGGGTTTCTTCGTGGTGCTGTTAGTGTTGGTCATTGTGAAAAATGCAACTAATTTGTAGTTTGTTTCCTTTTTTTTTTTTTCCCAAATTCCTTTTGAGAAGTGAAAAAGTAGATCTTAAATACAAGCAAATGTAACACAGTTTTGACCTCTTTCTTTCTTCAGATTTTATTAGAGCCAGAGGAGGAGCTGATATTAGAGATGTTAATGCTAACTCTGAAAACTGGGCTGTAGTTAAAGCTGCCTTAGTGGCTGGGATGTATCCCAATCTTGTGCACGTAGACAGAGGGAGCCTGGTTTTAACTGCACCAAAGGAGAAGAAAGTGCGATTTCATCCTACCTCTATTCTTAGTCAACCTCAGTATAAAAAGGTAAAGCCACTTCAATCCTAAAATATTTTTTCCGGCAGGTGATAGAATAAAATTTTGAGTTGGTTTATTTTTCCATTATTTCAGTTACCTCTACTAAGTGGAACAAGACAAAATAGTGAAAAGAAAAAGCTGATTGTAAAAGTATTTTGAAGACATAACAATCTCTGTTCATTGTTATGAGAAAAAAAATTCTGCTCTGAAACTGATATTTCTTTAGATGCTCTTTTAAAGCAAAATATTTTGTTTCAAGGTGATAGGATAACTTGTAAGTCTGGTTGAATATACTGACACTGTTTTAGTTCTTGTATGTGTATGTAAATATTTATGCATATATTTCTACATACATAAAGTAAGAAGTAAGTTAAAATTTATTTTAATTACACCTAAATGATAAAATAGCCTAGTCTTATTTGCTCCTGCACAGATTCCCCCAGTGAATGGTCAAGCTGCAGCTGTTCAAGCACTTCCTACAGACTGGCTGATATATGATGAAATGACGAGAGCTCACAGGATAGCAAACATTAGGTGCTGTTCTGTTGTAACACCTGTCACTGTGGCTCTCTTCTGTGGACCAGCTAGGTTACCAAGTAATGCTTTACAGGCATCTTCATCCTGTCAAGGTATACTGAAGTCTGGATTTGGAATGTTTGCATTGGTATTGTACTAGTATGTGATTTGGAAAACTTACTTTTCAAGCCTATTTTCTACATATTTTGGCTGATTCTTAAAATGATAGAGTATATATGTATTTTTTTCTACAGCCTACTTTATATGATACTTTGAACCAGATGATTCAAACTGAATAATGTAGTTAACATGGCAAATAATCATATTGCTTCCAGTTGAAAGATACATTTTAAAGATAATTTTCTACTGATAACCTTTAATGTCAATTAACCATATTATCAGCTAGAAGTAATAGAGAATTTTTTTGAATTTTCTTTTTTTCATATGTAAATGGAGTACTGTAAGAATAGAAGCAAAACAAATCTATCTATTGTCAGTCCTGTAGAAATACTCGTTTGAATTGAAGTAAGAATCCAAGCTGCATTTCCTGACTTGCTCCAAAACTGTTACCCTTAAAATAGTGTTAATGCTGATTGAATTGTACTTTGAAAAAGAAAAAGGAGTCCTTAATAGCCATGTGCATTTATTTTTTTTTTCTCTTAATGGGACTTTAAATATATTGTTATACTAAGATATAAAACATGGAGCAAAGTGTAATTTTACAAACAACTTCAGGCAGAAGTTTGATAATGGCTTGTTATTGATGAAGGTACATGAAGGACTCAGATCACATCTGTATAAGTGTTTATGTAGTAGGGCCCTTAAGAGGTCTGGGAACTTGTTCTCCTAACTGAAGCAAAGACCTTCACTGGGGGGCATATGCAGAAATAAAAAAGTGTGTTTACAAATGTTTACATTGTAAGTGAAAATTTAGAAGGAAAATTAGCTTACTGCTGGTAACACAATAATGTTCAAGATTTTTTGTTTTAAGTAATACAGGAATGTTAATGCAGCTTTTATACTTAATTCAGGAGACAGGGTATCCAGTGATAGCAGTGACAGTGAAGTGGAGGACCGAAAAACTTCTAATGTATCACTGCTGAAGCTAGATGAATGGCTCCACCTTACAATGGACTCTGAAGTATGTAATCTGTCACCTCCATGCTTGTTTGTGTAGAAGAATATTTATGCCATACTACCCTAAAAAGATTCCTAAAACAGTTGGATAACCAAAAATTCACTGTAACAATGGCTGTTGTGATCCCTTCAGATCTCTCCATTTTACAGGAAAACATACTAAATGAGTTAACCTTTATATCATGAGTTCAGTAAGAAATATGAAGAACATACAAACAGGGACTCAATCTCCTTTTGCCCAGGCTTGTGTGAATTCACATATTCAACATCCAAGTTTTAGGGCTCCCTATGGGTTGTAACCCATAACTCTTAAATCTGTGAGCAAAAAGGAGGAAAGAATTAGTTACCTAGTCAACTGCAGGAGTGCTCATTTTTCTCCCTCTGTCATGGTGTGACTGTCCCACATACCGCACTGGGAGGCAGGAAAGCCTCAGCAGTCAGCTGCTGTTGGATCTGCTTCAGAAGCACTTTGGATAAGCTGATGTTTTGTAATTTCCAGCTTGGCAGTTAGATCCATTTCCTTAAGTTAGCACATTCTAAAGAAACTGCCAGACAAAAGAAAGTGGCTGCAGGGAACAGCAAGCTGCAGGTGGTAGTGACTGCATAATGGCCCTTCTGCTCTTTGTGGTCCCCTGTATTGCCCAGCACACAAGACCTTACCCTGAGCTGGGTTAGCCAAAATTTGAGCAGGAGCTGAGAGAACAGTAAAAATGGCATATTGTGTTATTTCCTTATCTGAGGGGATGAATAAAGTTGCTTGACTAAAATGGAGCACCTAAAACTGGAACTGCTGAAAGAAATTCACTGTCAGATTTTATAAAAAGAAGAAAAAAAGTCCTAGGGATTGAAGATACAGGTCTGCCGGTTATTGCAAAGCTCTGATTGTGTTAAAAGGTAGAGTAATCAGAGGTCTTTTCTATCAAGTATATCTGAAGAGCCCATAAATACAAACTGAACTTGCAGGAAGGGCATTAGACATAAAACGTCTGCTTTTAGAGAGAAGGTAGTATTTTAAAGTGAAAAATGAAAAATCCTGTGTGTTTACAATAGAATTTTAAGTTTTGTGGAGTGAAGCATGAAATGTTTTCAAAATTATCTTGGACCTGAAGAAAGAAAATATAACAGCTTAATTTAAATGTGAGATTTTCTTTTCCTCCCCAAAACCTTAATCTTGCCTTTCAGTTTGCCAGAATGCCAGCTGCTGCCTGTTGGGAAAGGGTAAGGTACCTTTGCCTAACTGATCTAATTTTTATTAGTCTTTAACAGAACTGAAATTCATTACAGGCTGCTGGTTTGCTGTTGCAACTCAGACAAAAGTGGCATAGCTTATTTCTGCGTCGTATGCGATCTCCTTCTAAATCGTGGTCTCAAGTTGATGAAGCAACTGTAAGAGCAGTTGTAGCTGTTTTAACTGCTGAAGAACAGTCTGCAGGTTTGCAGCAACCTTCAGGAATTGGTCAGAGACCAAAACCTGTGGCTTCTGAAGATCGTCTTTTAGCATCTACATGGAGATCAACTAACACCAGGAGAAGTACAGCAGAAACTGAGTTCTCTGACTCTTCTAATGCTGAAAAGTAAGATGTTGAGCTCTTCCAGAGACTGTAGCTATAAAACCATCACTTGAATTTCTGCTAGTAGTAAGAAGAAAGAAACAGTATAAATACAGCTGAAAGCTTTGATACTGTCCTGTGCTGTGTTGTAGTTGTGATTCCATTGAGAACTATTTCATATATGTGCTGGCTGTTTGGAAGAGCAGTCAGAAATAGTGTCCAGGAGTTGTGCTCCTTGGGAAGTGGAAGAAGAGGTTTAACCATAACACTCAGAATGAATGTATGCTTGCTTATTTATTTATTGATTGATTGAGTGTTTAATATGTTTTGGAATTATGGATGTATATGGTCTTCCTGTAGGCTGATACATAGATTTAAATTGTTATGTGATCTCTTGCAAAATTCACAGTCTGTTTTGTTTCTGCCTTTACTTTTTAGAGTTGTAATGAGGTCTACACGCCCCATACTTCATCAGCCAAAGAATTACAAACGAAAAAATATTTTACACTCCAAACAAACTTCAGATGACAGGTCGGATCGATCATCTGTGAAATCTGCAGACAGCAGTAGCTTCCCTAGCCCCTGTGCTAGTCCATCTTCTCCAATATCTGGAATATCTGGAAAGGTACAGTTCTCATAAACGTACTATGCTCCTTTTCAAAATTAATGTAATCTCTTGCTGATATCTTTCATCAACTATCAGGTATCGTATTCATAAATTAAGAACCTAACTTAGATTTTCATTGTTAAGAATAATATTTTTGGGGGGGATTGAAAATCAAGAATAAATATCCTTGTTATACTAGTTTAATACAGTAAAAATATTATTCTTTGCAGACTTCTGAAGTAAAGCTATTCAAAGCAGAGAAAAAAATCCAAGTTTGAGGGGGAATTTTTTTGTTTAGTTTTTTTGTTGTTTTGGGGGTTTTTTTTTGAAATTTGGTATAATAAACAGTGACAGTGTATCCAGTACATGCATTTCTGAACGCTGTGGATTCTGTTTTCTTCTGTTTCTGTTATAGCATGCATTGGTACTGGTTCTTTTTAAGTTTTGTGTTACCTGCTTCATTATGACTGCTTGGCAGTTTTTTAGATGATTATTTGATAAAGCATACATTTTTAGTGAGGTTATTTTCATAAATCTTCCTATATTTTTTTTTTAGTTCAGCCAGTGTTACAGGGAGAAAATTTGTTTCCTGAAAATGAAAATGCAAGTGTGCTGTAGGCTACAGTCTAGGGTGATTAATTTTGTGTCATCTGAAGTTGTTTCATATTTAAAAGAATTGTAATTAGTCACTGGACTATGTAGGCCTGTTCTGCCATAATTGTTTGCTGCTCACCATGAATGAATTATAATTTTCAAAAATGCTTAAAAATGTAAAATAGATGTAAATATACTTTTAAGTTAATTCTGACAGGAAGAGCTCATAGAGATAGAATGTTTCTTGTACAATCTTGGAGAGGAGAGGAAAAACTCAGTGAAGAGTCTGACTGCATGTGAGTAAAACTTCAGAACTAAAGCTCAGTTTATTTTATTGTATTTATTAATTTAATTTAATTCTTTCAGGCTTCCAAATCACCTTCACCAAGACAGAATATGCCAGTTAGGTACTTCATAATGAAAAGTAGCAACCTACAGAACATTGAAATTTCTCAGCAGAAGGGTATATGGTCCACTACTCCAAGTAATGAACGAAAACTGAATGGAGCCTTTTGGGAAAGCACCATGGTTTACTTAATATTTTCTGTTCAAGGGTCTGGGCACTTCCAGGTGAGTCCTTAGCTGATACCAACTGTTGGTGATGGTTGATGGTTTAGGACAGTGCAGCAGATGGCTGTGTATAGTAAGGGAGGCCTTTGTTTATGACTTTTGACTTTCTAATAAATAGAGTATTGTGCCAGTGTCTGTGGTTGCTGAGAAAGTGTACTTTATTTTTCTCCAAAATAGCCCCTTTTAATGAACTCAATTTTTCCCTCAAAGGATAAAACTAAATTACTTCCAAACATATTAAGTCAGAAAAATGTTTCTATCCTAAATAAATGCTTTGAAACAGCAGCAATAGAACAAATAAAGAAATCCATACAAACCAGAAGGTTGCTGCCTTTTTCTCTGCATGCCAAAATAAATCTTGTAAGTGAACAAGAAGACACAATCAAGTCAGAGCTTTCTAAAGCTAGGAAACTCATATGCCTTCAATACAAATTTTAATAAAAATTGTTTTGCTGAAACTGTAGTTTCTCAGAGTTATGAAACTGGAAAGTCATGGATATATTTCTTCCAGAGGTGTCTTGAGTTAACATTTTGTGAGGTATTTGTCAACAATTTGCTGACAAATTTGTGGCCAGTTTAAAGGTAGACTTGACCTGATAGTGCAAAATTGCAGGCTAACTGCATTGTAGAGCCTGCTAAACTCAATTGTTCCAAGTAAAGAGAACTCCATTTACCTCTTTATATATTGTAAACTATTAATATAAATCAGCTGAGCTTGGATTTGTGCTTTCTTCCCTTTCTGAATACTTGTCTTGTTGGAATATCTTTCAGCTTCATTAAAGAAGGAACTTAAAGCAGCTTTGACTTCTTTGGAGAAGAGCTCCACAATTTTAACTATATGAAAGTTTGTTAACAAAGACAGAGCAGTGGCAGGCAGGAAGGCAGGCAGGAAGGAAGCAAGGAAGGAAGGAATAGATTTTTGAAAGAATTTTGTACAAGTAGTGAGAAATAGCTAATGGACATAGAACATTAGTCTTGATAGCTTGCACTTTAAATGTTTTTACAACAGCTTTTCAGCCTCTGTTATAATGCTTAAAAGACACTTGAATGGTAATTGTGAGAGGTGAAATGAAAGACATCCTGTGTGATCAAATTCTAGAAGGTGTATTTGACGTGGGAAGAGCAAATTGTACTTCTACCTTTCTAGGTGTAAATATTTTGGAAGATCCAGCTTCATGTGGCTGAGTGTTTGAATCACTTTGAAACTAATTTGAAAGTTTAATATGAAATCTATTCATTTATTTAATTCCAGCATAAATAGAATATGCTCTCATTTTGTCTGTTCTTTCATATTTCAATTTTTCTTCCAGGGCTTTGCTAGAATGGGTTCATCAATAGGGTGTGAGAAAAGTCAGGACTGGGGATCTCCTGGATTTGGAGGTGTATTTAAGGTGGAGTGGATCCGAAAAGAAAGCATTCCTTTTCATTTTGCACATCATTTGCTGAACCCTTGGAATGACAATAAAAAAGTACAAATAAGCAGGGATGGACAGGTAGTTTTTCTCTTCTAAAGTCTTCTTCACTTGGTAGAACTGTGTTTTGTTCATTAGTTTGTTCAGCCTTGAACTCAACTGTGCTCATGTATGTATTAATCTGAATCACAGTTCCTTGTGCACATTGTATCTTTTGCTAATTCAGAATTACTGTTGAAGTAGTGAATTTGTTAAAATCAAACCAGTGTCTTGCTTAATGTTGTTTAAAAAACCCCAAAGATTCAAAGCTAGGTTTTCCCAAAATAAATTAGGTTTTGTTGGTGGGGTTTTTTTTGTTTTTTTTTTAATTCCTGGAAGTTTGTTTCCTGTTTTATTCAGATGTGTTCCTCAAGATAAGATAGTCTGTCATACCCAAATAACTGTACATAATTAGAGGTTTGAATTTTCTGTAGAGCCTCAAGGGAATCTTGATACTTGGGGTAGAATAAAGCTTAGTACTGTTCTCCAATTTGTTAAATTAAATGCAACTACAAAAAGCCAAAAAAAAATTTGCAGAAGAGTTCTCTGTGGGAGTTTTTGCATTCTTCTCAGTTCCCTCTCAAAACATCTCCATGATACAAGATTCTGGACCGAAATTTTTGTGTTGTCTTCTCACTGCTTCCCCAAAACCTCTTCAGTTTTAAGAACAAGAAAAAGAATGTAGCACATGTTGAAGTTGACAGTGCTTCTCTTCTAGCTGGCTAGAAGAATCTCAACAATATCAAAAATAAGTGATTCATATTAATGTCTGTGATTCCACCAAGAGCCACTGCATTATCTGTGACCTTCCTTTCCATGTTCTCCACCACATTTAATATAAATAAAACATGTGGACAGTAATGATCTTTACTTAATAAGGGAATGACCTGTGGAAGGCATGAATTGTATGGTGCATCTGTTCCTGTGATGACGTGTTTACTGGGAATTCTATTGTAAGAACTGACATCTTGCCTGAAACAAAAAAACTCCAAACAACCTGTACCAAACAAACCTGGCCAGGATTGCTTATGAAAGTTTTTAATCTCTTGTTGAACCCTTGTTGTAGGGACAGTTCTAATACAATAGCAAGAGTAACAGCTCTTTCAGAAAGACCACCAGCAACCTCTTCTAAGGATTTTGTAATAAATAGTTTTTATATGCACAATGGCAACGGTGCTAATAACTTTTCTCATTTCCTGATCGTTTCTAGGAGCTGGAACCACGAGTTGGAGAGCAGTTGCTGCAGCTTTGGGACCATATTCCTTTGAAATGAAAAAAACTCAACTGATTAAGCATGCCAGATAATATGATAGAGGTAGTTATTATTTCATGTATTGCATTTTGGTTTTATGATAGAGGAAAAGGTATCAACATACTCCATGTCATTACGGTACTGTCATTTGTAGCTTCTGGAAGAGCTGGTACACAGAGGACTAAATATTTTCTTCCTTTTGATTTTTTCTAGCTGACATTGTTGAAACATCAGCTCTAACCACTAGAATCAGCAGCATGTCTACAATACCAAGATAAGGAAGAAGGTGGTACAACAAACTATCTGCTGAAGCTCTTAGTCATAATGTGCAGCTAGCAGTGGAAGAATAAAGAGGGGATTATGTTTGTTTCAATGTTTCCTTGTTGTAAAAAATGTCAATAAGATTATGCACCAATCTTGTTTTTGACTGAATTATTTTTTCTACAGTAGTGTGCAGATACTTGAAAGTGTGGTAAAGTTGAAAACTAAGTTTAAAGCAATGCACCACATGTAAGTTGTTTGTGGGTTTAAAATAGCACAACAGACAGTTTACGTTCTTAATCCAGTAAATGTATGAAAGAAACCAGTTTAATGTTAATAATTCTTGCAGTTTGAGTAAAATAAATAAATTGATATGTCTCCAAATGTATTGGGAATTCTGTAATTGTTTGGTGAACCTCTGTATGCACAGTACAAGGGAGAAGAATATATTTCATACAAACAATTAGACAGCTAGAGAATGCTAGTTTTTGAATTCTAGTTTAAATACAGAAGGGAAAGAAGCATGAGACTTTTTTGAGAGTGGATTGGTCCAGTGGTATTTCCAGTTTCAATTTTTTTTTTTGCCGTTAAAAATATTCACACTTTGACAAGCTGAAACAGTCTTCCAGAAAGAGGCCTGTGGCCAAATGGAATTCTAGTAGTTCACTAACTTGAGCATTGTTTTAAGATTTCTACTTCTTTTATAAAAAATAAAAAATAATTACCAGTACAACTTGCTTCATCTTTCAATGTAGTCTTCAATTCTTCTGTACCTCGTCTTTCAAGTTCTTTTGTACTATTGTTGTTTTGGTTTATTGGGCTTTTCCTTAGTCACTAACGTAGTGTAATGTGAGGCTGTTACAAATTCAGTCTGCTCACTGCCAGCAATGTTGCTTATTCCTAGGTTAAACAGACAGTTTTTTCTGCTTCTGAGCTTCTGCTTAGTTTCTCATGTGTTCTTATGATGTTCTTTTACTTCAGGCTACTCCGTGTATTTGTTAACTCTGGTGAAAATTAGCATCATTAGAAAGTTAAGTTAGACCTGAAACAGGCTACTGCAGGACCTGGTCTGGTCAATAAAAAGACTGCCAAGGATATGAATGGCTGTGAAAGAGGAGACAAAAACGGTATCCAAAGTTTTAAAAGAAAAAGGATCTTTAGGCATTAAACAAGCAAACAAACAACTTTTTTTTTAAAAAAAATATGTGAATATATATGTTTTCAGCTTTAATGAAGACAGATTTGCACTAAGTAGTATTCTTTAAAATCCATCTCTCTTTTTTCTTTTATGGGAGACATTTATTACTAGTTTAGCACTCAACTTATATAAAAATAGTCAAGATAACATACAAGAACTCTGTACTAGGAAAACAGTCAGATTTTTGGCATGTGGCTATTCCTCTCTGCCAATCAAGATGCAATCATTTCCATAAACAGGCCTCTCCAAGAAAACCTGTGTGTGGCAGCTTCTGCTCAAATCCATGTTCTGGCTAAGATAGGAGACAAATGGAAAGTCAGAGTTAGTTTTTAGCTGCACTGCAACCATTCTCTCAAAATCAGATGTAGGAAAACTGGCACTTAAATGGAAATGTGTTTTGTCTGTTTTTTACAGAATCATGGATTGAGTTGTTTAGGTTGGAAAGTCCTTTGATTCCAGTGCTTACCATAACAAGTGTAACAAAATAGCCTCTTTCTCTTAATCATTAAGTGAGAATTAGTTGTTGAGGATGCTGGAAGTGAAAATTGGGAGAATTGAGAATAAAATGAGAACACTAATGAGAAGAAAAAATGAACAAAAGAGCCACCAGATCAAGAAAATAAAAATAACACATTTACTTTAGTAGAAAATGCTGACATAGCAGGCAGAAAAACAAGAAAATAATTAATTTGATGTGTACTAAATGTCTGTAGAAAAAAAAAACCTGTCATATCTAGGTACCTGACCTGCTATTCTGCTCTCAAATTCCCAATAAGTACCAACTATATAAATATTTAATTAGTTTTTAGCATAAGTAAGATTGGGGAAGATATTTGTGATTAATGTATTGAAAAAAATAATCAGGAAATCAAACCCATTTTCTGATATTTATCATAAGAAATATTTCTGACCTTTCTGCACAAATGAAGATAGATCGCTATAGTTTTGCCACGACTCGTAAGTTCTTCACTGTTTTGTTTCACACTTGAACTATGTTTAATGTGAGCCATAGAGGACATGTGATGGTTGTGCATTTTGTGGAGTTATTTTAAGTACTGTTTTTCATCTGTAGAATGGTTCCCATCAATATTGAAAGCTCAGAAAGGTTCAGCCTTTCCGTGTTGCTAGACTTCTGGCATGGATGTGCTCACAACATAGACACGTTCTAGTATTTAAGCCTTTCTCTGCAGGTGAAGAAAATTGCTATATCATGATGAAGGGAAGTGACAGCTGAACATCTGCTTTGAAGACTTTTGATTTGTCTTCTTACTACATAACTTCTGAAGGCTCATAAGCCTTGACCTCCATCACTCGTTTGGCTGCTTCCCTGGTCACACAACCACTCTGGGTCTTTGACGAGTTTTCCATTTGATACCAACCCTTACCCTGTCATCTCTGAGGGCAGAAACAATTTGGCTATCCAAAGATTTCCTCTTTTGAAAAGGGAAGTTGAATAATGATCCATGTCATTAGGGATAGCCAAAAAATGGTTAATTGCTGCAGAGCAGTAATTAAGAAAAGCCATGTTAGGTATTGGGATAAAGGGGAAGTGTTTCTGACTAGCATGTCATGTCACTAGCAAGCCATCTTATTCCCTGAATTGGGATGGGAGAGAAATAGCAGCTTAATTATATGGGGAAAGTTTTTTGGCATTCATTTTGAAAATGGCTGTGCTGTTAACTATCATTGTATGAAGGTTACTGTGATTTGTCACCATGTCTTCCTTATCTCAGATAACTTGTGGTTTTTATCTGGATCTCATAGCAGAAATATGGTGAAGAGGGTCTTGATGCTGAAATGGTGGCCAAACAAGGTAACTCTTTTCCCTATTATTTTGCTGCATCAACTCTGCTATTGAAATTGGAGGAAGAAATTGGTATACTTACTACGAATGGCCTTATACACTACACCAGGATACTGAGCATAAGTTGAATGTTTTTAGGTTGTGAAAAACTAAGGTGCTAGTCATATCCTCTCTGCTACCCTTTCCACATGATCAAAGTGGTCATTGCTGTTTGTTAGTATGGCATTTGGAGGAATCCTAATTACAAGGATCCTAAGAGGTAAACTTATTTCTTTGTAAGAGAAGAAGCTGGAACATGTCTTTATCTCCCTAGGTCTGAGACTTACAAAAGGGGAGGGAGAAAAATCTGTTCTAAAGTGTTCAGCTTCTCAGTATTCCCATTGCACGAGGTACTCTTGGCATAAACTGGATTTTGTAGACTTGGTGCCTTTTTCTATCCTTCAGCTTTTTTTCTTTTTTTATTGTCTTCATGCTGTCAAATAACCTTTATGAAGCATTATGAAAGGAAACAATAGATTAGGCTTTTGTATTGATCTTGCCTGAAGTGGCTCTGAAGTCTTTCTGCAAGCTCCTAGAGCATTCCCAGTGCCTGTGGGGCAACTGGGATGTATCTATTGACTGTTTAAGAGAACCATAAAAGTTTGGATTTGCTTCACTTCTACTGGTGGAGAGAATGTGCTGAGTAACAGACGTAGAACAAAATTGTATCTCTGAATCTGGAAGATCATAAGGACCTTGCTTTGATTTCAGGTGAGGATAAGTACAGCATGGAGCTAAGATCCTGATCCAGGCTGGAGAGATGCTGAGTTTTGCAGTGGTTCCTGCTTCTGTTCATTAAAATAGATGTCTCTGTCTTTCCTTTACTGACCTGTAGTCTGTGAATCCTGCTGCAGCTGGGATTTTATACTCTGTTTGGCTGGATTGCAGGAAATTAGTACTAAATACAGAAGGGGTGAATTTAGCTGATGCACTGCTTCTGAGCATGTTAAATTAGAGGAAAGAAATCAGCTGTCTACCCTTTGGTGGTGATCCAAGGCATAAATGAAGTATAATGTGAGAAGTGGCCTATTGTGGCAGGCAAAACAAATAGACCTGGAGAACTGTGGTGAAAGCCTAGAGAATATCTGCTAAAAGTTCCTTGGGATTGTATCAGGTGTTGAAAACGGTGCATGTGCCAGATCCAACAGGGGAGTAATGTCTGGGAGCTAGTCCAAATTATTCAATCCTGGTAGTTTCTTGTGAGGGATATTTTCTGTGATATAGCTCCTGCATTTGATATAGGTCTCCTGGGATACATGGTGGCCTACCAGCCAAGTAGTAGGTGCTGGTCTTCAGCATGTGAGAAGGCTTTGTCTGGAAGGTGACACTCAGATCATTCCCATTCTTCTCAGGGCCTGGCAGATGTTCTTCTCCATGTGGGGCAGTAGCAGTTGTGGGTCCTGCTTGCCCAAGGGAGTTGCCATGGGCATACTGTGTCCCTGGTCCAGTGTGGCTGCTGACTGCTGGCTGGGCCTCTGGATCCCAGTGGAGACCACACGGGAGACTCGTACAGGAATACAGCCCATGTACACTCTGTATGTGTCATGGGATGAGGTGTGGTGCAGTGCAGCCCTCAAGCTCTGAAAGCCTGTGCCTGTGCCCTGCTCACTGTGGTTGCCCCAACAGTTAGGGGTCACATTCTCCTCCATTGGCACCTCTGTGGTCCTCTTCTGCAGGACTGCTTCAGGAGGTTCCCAGAAATGAGAGGAGGAAAACTTCTTTACAAAACTTTTATTAGTGTGTCCATGGCAAAACAACCCCCTTGTCAATTCCCCCTTAAGGGGCAGGAAGCTTCCAAGTCTTGTAAATGCTTGTGATAAAAAGGGGCAACAAAAGTCATAGGGTCTGAAAAATCTCACCAAGTTTTTTAGTAACTTACACAGTTGGCATGGAAATTGCTATATTAGTCTGCATCCTACCCTATACACAAGGCTGGGGTTTGGGAGAAAGGCCAGGGTGAAAGGGAAGGGAGAAAAACAGAGATTAATTAAACAGAGGGAGGGAAAGAGAAAAAGAGGAAAAAAAAAAAAAAGAGAACAGGAGATGACTAGCCCTGGTTCTAAATTACATGCTTGGCATGGAAATTGCTGTTAGTCTCTAGCCTACCCTATATATACATTGCAGAGGGTTTGGGAGGAAGGGATATGGTGAAAGAGAAGGGAGAAAAGAGGTGAATTATTAAACAGAGGGAGGGGGAGAGAAAGAAAAAGGGCGAGAAAAAGATACCAGCAGTCCTGGTTCCAGTATCAGTTCAGATGATGGGATGTCATTCCTTGTTCCATCATTGATCCAGCTGAAGGAATGTCATTCATGGTTCAAGCATTGATGCAGATGATGCAGGGATGTCAGTCCTGGTTCCATTGTTGATGCAGATGATTAGATGTCCATGGTCCTGGGAGCATTGCCCAGGATTCAAGGAGATCCTTTTATGGGTGGGTTTCCCTGACCTGAAGAAAGGTTTCTTGCTTCCTATGCCAGTTTGTTGTCATGCATGGTCTGTCGTTTCAGACCTTTCTGGAAATGGGTCACAGGCTTTGTGGCTCTTGCATGGTCTTGACTCTGCTCTACAGTTCATGCTCACTTTTTGGCTTCATTCCTGCCCTTTTGCTGTACTGTGTTGTGTTGACCTCAGCAACTAGAACAAGGATATTTGTCCCGGAGGAGTGCTGTCCTACCTCTGCATGGCCCCCTTCTCCAGTCACTACTTGTTCTTTCTCATGTCTGGTTATTACAAGCAGTGCTGGCTTCCTCCCAACAGCTCTCGTGTATTTTTACCAGCAGTCCTTGGCTGACTCCACAGCCATCTGGCTATTGGTGTTTGAGACACATACACTGGCCTCTAGTCTTCTGGGATTCTCCACTTGTGTTGCTCCTGTGGGATGCTGAGCAGGCTCAGGGCCAGCCAGCATCTCAGGGGCCGGCCCGGCTGGCAGTGGGGCACTAATCCTCAGGCCGTCCCCCCACACAGGCACAGCCTGCTCAGAGCCTGGAGAGCCCTCCTGATGTGGGAGGGATGTTGGCTGCCAAGAGCCTGAGCCCTGCTGGGGCCATGGGCTTCCCTCTGGCAGCGTAAGGCCTACACAGGTACCTGGCCAAAGGCCCATGCCTCATAAGAGGTGAGCCCCCTCTTGTGCAGGAGCTTTGATCTCCGTCCCTTTCCACCTGCACTTGGTGTGTCTTGTCTTCCCGTTTGGAAAGTTCTTTGTCACATCCTGCTTAGAGCAGGTCATGGGCTCTGTAATCTTCCTACATCTCCTGGTTGAGATTCCCCCTTACAGCCATAGGAAATTTGATTGACAAAACTCCAGAATGGGGCCTGGAACTGAACTTTTTTGGCAGGAAAGGCAAAAATATGATCCTTCCAATGTACTTCTGTGCAGAAGAATATGGTAGAATAAGCTTTAGCAAGCATTTAAAGAGGCAAAGCATTTCTGAATATGCTGAAATGAACCTCCTGAAAAGAGACCATTTTGTTGAGGTGATTCTTCCCTGGTTAAACTGACTGCAAGGTATTTTTGTTGTCTCAGTACTTTCTTTCTTTTGGCACAGATTTGTGTGGCTCCTCAGTGTTAGTTATAGCTGTCTTTATTGTTTGAACAAGCTGAAAATTCCATGTATGTCCACTTTTGAGAAACATTTTAGGGAACAGCTCAATGTGGCTGGCTTTTAAATGTGTGTTATCTTTTATTTACGTTCAGCTCAACATAGCAATGACATTTAATTTTACAAGTCTCTGAACACATCTTCAAAAGTTTGGGATGTTTCCTTCTTTTTGTTTTTAATATTTAGAAAGTATATTCTGAGTTAGTATTTTTTCTGTATTTCTGCCTTATAAAATTACTCCAAAGGTGAACAGAGTATAACTGGAGTGGTGGTATGGTCTCGCAGAAAGAAACACTTTAATAGTGATTTCAATAAGAAGTGATTGGTTTGGGAGAAGCTTATCCATAAATAACATCCCCATCTTGATTCTTAGATCAGAGCCAAAAAAAAAATTCCAAAGAAATGTATCCATTAGACTACATATGAAGCTGGTAAATATGGGGTTTAATTCTATGATCTGTACCAGCCTAGTTCTAGGATATAATATGTAATCAAGATGATATTTCCACTTAATAGCTCTCAGTGCTAGGAGGGTTTCCTGAAAATGTCTGAATTGCCTCTTTCTTAATATTTTACATGTAAATTTAATTCTGATTTTATCTGCTATTAATGAAACAAATTGATCTGAGATAATAAGGGCTAAAAGACTTAATTTTCTTACCCAAATAATATTGTTACTTAATTCTTAATCAATTAATCAGTCTCTAAAAATCTTCTTGAATTACTTTAGAATGTCCTATTTAATCTTCCTTTCGAAGTGTTTCCAGTGTAAATAACAAAAAAAGATTTTTCCTCACGTAAATTACTTAAAGTTTCTTTTTTTCTTCCCATCAGCCTTCTGTTTTCAGATTCTAATCAGCTTTCTGGAAACTCCTATAAACACACATGATCGCTAGGTGGTGATGTTCTGCCAAAAAAAAGCTTAAAATGTGAGAATTACAGGTTAATGAATAAAGGATGAGAAAGGCCAGAAAATGTAGATATTACAATTATTTAGTTATTGTAGTTTTGTCTTTACAGTTTTGCAAAATTTGTAAATTCAATGGGAAAAAAGCACCTCTTCTCTGGTTGACTAATTTCAAATTGACAAAATATTTTTATGAACCTTAATCTGAGTAATGGCCTTGGACATGAATAATTGCATCTTCCATCACCAGGCAGTTTACAGTGCTGCTGTAAAGATCTTGGGAAGGTTGGTGGCACCTGATACTGCATTTTCAAATCTTAAGTTTAAAAATATTCCTGAAGTTGAAATGCAGAAGGGAGTAAATAAGGTGCTGAGGTTGATGTGTATTTCTGAGACATTTCTGCTTTCATAAATGTATTTGCTTTGTTTTATGTTTTCCTAATCTATAAGGAGGTACAAAAGTGCTCCTTAAAACCAGGATGGTCCTCCCCTAGATAACAGGATAATTGTTGGTTATGCCACAGGCAATAGTGTGCAGGGTACTTAAACTTTCAGAATAATCATCTTTTCATAATTTTGAAACAGATGGTAAAACCTCTTAAATTTTTTTCTGAAGTACCTAATTTTTTATTGCCCAAAATTTTGACCAGAGAGTTAGAATTTGCCTTTCCAAAGTATAACCAAAGTCTTGGTCTTTACCTCTGTATTAAAAAGAAGCTGAAAAGACATATTTAGTTATTTTCTGACTAGCAGTTGCTACTTGCAGTTTATTTTATGAAACTTGCAAGAAAATAGAGCACCTGTATGCTAAAATAAGTGAATTCAGTCCTATCTGCCTTTTGATATGTGCTTCTCTGTAGCACGACTCTCCTTTTCCAGCAAATACAAATACTTTCTTCAGAGTGGCTACCATTCCTGCTTTGCAAAGTTATTTGTCTTTGCAATCTCCTTAATGTAGATTAAGAAGGAGCAGATATGCACTGGAAGGTATGAAATCATATAAGAGTCTTCTGGATAGTCGTCCTTGCTCCTGTGGGTTATCAAGAATTTTAATCTATGAACACTATATTTTGGACTGGATAGCACAAGGGGAAAGAAATAGTCTCCTGAGTCTACAACCACCTGTTTAGGAGTTCCTACATGCCTTTTAAGAATTGTGCATGTGTGAAATGGTGAATCAAAATTTTCCACTCAGATCCTATTCCTGCCTATTGCATTCTAAAACTAGTTTCTTAGGTCTCATTAAATAAAAATAAAAAATTAATTTTCCTCTCTTGCCTCTGCCCTAAAAAATGCTTTCTAAGATAACATTTTTAGGGGCAGTAAGCAACAAATATTCAAAGAACTTACAGCTACCCACCAGTCTCACAAACAACACAGTCAGTTATGAAATGCAAACAGAGAAGGAGAGGGAAAGGCATTGGGACAAGTAGGTGCAAAAAACTTTTCCAAGTCTAGTGATGTCTATGAGTCTTGTGGGGTAAAAAATAAAATAATCAGCATGACTTACACCAGCAGAGTAAGTGTCTGGTGCAAATACAACTCATTCTGACAAACAAGTCAATACAGTTTATTTCATTTGTGGCAGTAGTAACAAGCTGTGTCAGCATAAGCAGTCTTGCTGTGTAAGCTGTATTTGTCCTGTGGGGGTTCATTAACTTTATCTGCTGTAGACCAAGCCTTTTAGAGGAGCTTCTTGCTTACTTACTGGCAACACATAAAAAATAAGAGAGACATTAGTGACTTCAAATTTTCGTCTGATTAATAAGTTCTACATGCATCCCTTTGTAATGTTGTGACTATTCCAGCATTGCTGTAGGTAAGGATGGCACCCTCTGATACGGAGATGGCTTCTAGGCAAAAATAAAACTACACTATGATAGCTTGCTTTTTCAAAGCAGAAAACATGCACCCTGTGCCCAGTTCCACAGCTCTTACTTCCCCATCTGAAAGCTTTTGTTTGTTTTATGCCATGTCTAATTATGCTGCAAAAGGAAGATTTTTCCAGAGTGGAAAATACCAAGATTCTATTGCTGATCATATCTTGAAGACAAGAGTGCTGTTAGAAAGGCAACTCTATCCCAACTCTGTAATACTGAAATGTTAAGAAACTGCTGGGCAACCAACAGGATGCTGTGGAATTAAATTAAAAGATTACTATAAAGATACCTGTGTTTATTAGACATATTTTTAATTCCATTTTAGAGCCTACAAAGTTGTATCCAACAAGATAGGAGGAAGCTTGTCCATCAGCTTACCTGGGTTTATCAGGTCCAGAGGATGAGTCCTTAGCATTGCTGGTGAGATGAGCATTTAGCAGGAGTCTGTGGTTATCCAGCACATTTTTTCATTTAACCAGAAATACTTAATGAGAAAGTGAAGGCACACATTCTAGCACATTCCCCTTGCAAATAAACATTCTTCAATCCACAGGCTGCTGGCATTCAGTCATTTGAAAAGCTAATAACCTTTGAAATGTCCTCATTCTTAAGGAAAATCTGTTATACTTTCTGAAAAAAATAGGTTTTCAGCTATGCTTTCCATATTTAATATTAGGATTTGGTTGAGAAAACAGGATTCATATTTATATTTCAGAAATTGTGTTTCTTCTATAAATGTCTCAATACTGTAATGATATTTGAATTTTACAGATTTTTAATTCTGCTACTTAGGAACTCTGCAGACTCCACATCTGGAAAAAATGCACATCATCTTAATCATAATAATCTTTTAGGTTAATTTTGTTTACCCCTGACAAAAAGCCAATTTTTAATATACTTAATTATGTCACACATTTTCTTTTTTTGTGAAGCCTTAGGAAAAAGCCACAATTTAAGCTTTGAGGGTCCTGCTTGTACCGTCAGTAAAGTAGCTCTGCTTCTCTTGTATGCAGCCATGGTAGATCTCAGTAACAGCAATATATTTTGGGTAATATTGCAAAGTAATAAAATGCTGAAGCCTGTTATCTCTATTGGTGATGCATTCAGAATGGCATCCATTCTTTCAACATTTAACTGATCCTACTTTTGAGTGAGAAGAGATTTTGGGCATTCAGTTAGCTTCTGGAACTGGAAACAGCCATCAATAGCACTCTAATCCCAGGGCTGTGTGCAGGTAACTGCTTTTGCTTCAGTATTTTCAGGCAATACTGGGTAAAATTACTGCCAAAAATCAGTCATAAACTGCTTTTTCTCCTACAGTGTGAATAGTGGGATTAGCATAACAGTTATCTTACTTAGTTTTTCTCGTTTGGAAGATCTTAATCATGAAGATCCCTAGAGATGTCTGTGCAGTTAAGCCATTCTGGTAATGCCACACCCAACCTCATCAAAGCTGTTGTGTGGAGCCTGTGTGTGCAGGGTAGTTCTGGAATACCTGTTTGTATAAGGCAAACCTGTGCCTACAGCAGAGCTCTCTGCCTGCAGCAGAAGAGTGAAATCAGCATCAAGTCCTTTAACTTGTCAAAATCCATAAATAAAGTGAGGGGGTAGTGTAGACTCCGCTGATTGGGAACAGAAACCTTAAACTAGAGGTTACAGTGGCCGGATTTTGCATTTGAGAGGGGCACTCTCTTTGGGTTCCTCTTTGGTATATCTTTGGCTATACCTCTTAATTTCATGCCTTTTTGCATAATTGTGATCAGATGGTGGTAGCTCTCTGTCCTTTGATACTTCAAAACTTTGAACCTATGATAGAAAGGTACAGAGTTCTGCTCATCAAAAACTGTCTGATGTCTACTGAGTTTGGAACAGCTAATCAAGGTAATTAACAGAGGAGTTGTAAGTATTATGGCCATCTGGATATACAGCAAAAATAAAGGGAGAAGAGTTAAGGTCTCTCAGCTGTAATGAGGAAGTGTTTTATAAGTTTTTGTTTATTTTTTTAATAAACTGTGCTGGTTTGAATGTCAGCCAGCAGAAGTTTACCCCACACAAATACCTTGCCAGAGATTTTAATTTGAAGTTACTATTTAATAGAAAGATTACAATAAGTGCAATGAATGCAGAAAACTGATTTAAAACCACGGGGTACAACCTGGCCCCCGTTAGACAGTGTGGTGTCTCAGTCCAATTGAAACATGGTTGCAGTGCTGTTGAGAGATGATTGCAGTCTCTTCAAAAGACATGGTCCTGTGGAAAGTCTGGTCACCCTCCAGATGTCCAATGGTGGTGGTGGTGTCCTGAGCCACAGATTATATACAGCCAGGAATGTTCAGTACCTCCCCCAGGGCAGGCATTTTCACAATGGAATGATGTAATACTATGAGTAATAGGATATTTTGAGGAGTCCTTGATTGCCCATTGGCAGAGATGATCCCCCTTAGGCTGCACGTGTTTACCATGTGGAGACAAAGGAAACATTACACCCAGCTCATATGTGGGATGTGCATGGCTCAGCTGCTGCAAATGGCCCACTGTTAATGGTAAATAATAATAATAATGATGATAATGATAATGATAATGATAACGATAATGATAATGATGATGATGATGATGATGATACTACTACTACTACTACTACTACTACTACTACTACTACTGTTGTAGTTGGGTGTGGACTACATACTTCAGCCACACTCATATTGTTACTGTTTCTCCTGTAACCACAACAAAAGTTAATAAAATATTTTACAAGGAGAATGTGGTATTGGTTAGATCATGGAGTGTATCTAACATTTTCACCCTCATTTCATTGAGGAAGAAGACTTCTAATTTTGATTTCTTCAGCTGTGAGTGTAACCTCTATATTACCCTTTGGCCAGTAGCTAAGGGTTCAGGTAGGTGACAGTGAAGGGCTTTTTGTCAAGAGACTTATATCCTATCTGCATAGCAACAAGTGTTGTGGAGAAAAATGTGAATAAATCTGGAGCAGTGAGGTTTTTTCCCCCTGAAATATCCAAAATCTCTACTTATTATGAAATAAGTTTTTTTGAAGGTCTGGAACAGAGAGAAGCACTCAAGTAATTTGTGTATATTGATATCAAATTGAAAATATTCCTGTTACCCTGCCTTCTGTAGTTATGCCATGTAAGAGAGTAGAGCTTTTGTTTTCTGACACTATCAGGGCATTGACATGAGGTTTCTTTCCACACTGAATTGCTTCTCTGAAGGTGATGTTTTTTGCAGTTTGTGGTGGTGCCTGTGATACTGTAGTGATCAAATCCATATTGACCATAAAGGTCAGTATCTCTTCCATCTAGTGCTTTCACCTCTGTGAGGCTGGCCAGTTTGTTCCAGACTAAACAATAGTGGAAGTGGAATAGTGGCTTCTTATGAGAAGCTGTTCTAGCAGAATGATGTCTTGTATAGCAGTGTTGCTCGCAAAAAAAAAAAATTGATCAGGGCCTGGATTACTTTACTGTCTTGCAAAATAGATTAAATAATCCAGAGCAACCTTTATGAATTAGCAATGTTAAAGTAGTAGTGTTGCTAAATCTCTCCCTCTTGGCTCTTGTAGATGAAGCTAGCAGATCTTGTTTGTGTTCTGCTTCAATTAATTTTCAAAACATTCATTATTTCTGTGTTCTACTATTTACATATAGCCAACAAAATAAACAATTGCAGTAAATTGTGTCACAGTGTTTGGTATGGGTACCAAATGAAATCTATCTCCTTTTGTTATATTTAGTAACTGTTAGTGAGGTTTCACTTTGGGAGTCTCAAAAACTCTGTCTCAACAGGTTGTAAGCTATCAATGGTGTGTATTCTGCTTCACTTGCTGTTTATTGGTTATTACTGTTACCAAAGCAGGGTCACATTTCCTTTGTGTCCAATGCTTTAACCTTGTGACTTAAAAGCAAAATTTGTAATCAAGGTGCAGTAAAAATATGGAAGTGTAATTGAACATATCCAGGCAGTACTAGTCTGTTTAGTATTCAAAGTACGGTGTCAGCTTTTGACCTTCTCATTTTATTGGCATAAATTTCTTCCCTTACTTCCCTGCTAACTATTAGTTATCTGAAGGTTCCCAGCTGTGTGTTTCCCTATATCTCCAATCTAAATTGCATTAAGGAGGAATCCACAAAACTGTGTGCCCACAACAGACTTCAGTGGTTTTGCTGTATGAGGAGACAGAAAGTGAAGGATTTGTTTTCCTCTGTGTGTATGAGCCAAAACATGGGACACATTTTCACCACCTTCTCAAGGGAGCCTGAAGGGACAAAAAGACAACAGAGTTTGTCTTGTTGTTGTAGCTGTGGAACTACAATTAGTGCAACAGGATGGGAGTTATAAAGTGGCTCCTGAAATATGCTTGTGATTTCTTAGGGACTCTATAGATACTAGGTTACTGGCACATGCTATTTCCCTACCTTGGCAGGACTGACCCAAATGTCAGTTTTTCATGGAAGCAAATACACAGAAAAGGGCAGGAAAAGGAAAAGGCTGGGTCAGGGAAATGTGCTGGAGAGAAAGAGAAGGTGAAGACTTGTCTGCTGCAGGAATTCACAGGGGAATATTTATGCAAGGTTTTTAACGGTGAAGATGGTAGGCTTGTGGCTACCAGCTTTCTTTTTAACCTGAAAAGCTTTTCAGGTCTTCACAGTTTTCCTGTTTAGTAATTGGAGAGTTTTAAATTTTCTCAATGCAGGTGGGTGCTTTTGTGACACATAAATACCTACCCAAAACATAAGCTTTCAGCTTCATTGGGACTTCCAGCCCCATGTGATACCACCAGGCAAATCTGCAAGGTGAGAGGACAGCCTCCAGCAACTCTCTGTTCCCCTCCCCGAGAAGAATTTATAAACAGGGAAACTGACATGGTGAGAAGAGAATGTCAGGACATCAGACTGCTTTTCCTGATGCTTGGCTCTTTGAGGCTGATTCCAACAAAGTGATTATTTATGTATGTCTGCAGCATGATTGGCATTTCCTCTTGTGAAACCTCAGGAGGTGGAAGTCATAATAAATGTGAGTGACAGAACTGAATTATGAAAGAAGCCAGAAATATTCCACAGGGGTGCCAGAAAATATTTTTTTAAATATAAGATACATTTTCTGTAGGAAAATACTTCAGTATTTAGGATAATAAATTCTCTTCATACTTTAATGCATTGCTTGACAACCAGTCTTTGCACTCAGATAGCTTGGAAATTATTCAGAGGAATCAAAATAATCTTATAAGTACTCATTTATTCATGAACCTTTCATTTGGGTGATTCCCTCTGCCACCCCCCTTCCTTCAGTCTGCGGCAGATGAAACTGTTTTCAAGGTTTTATATTGCAGTGAACAGTATCACCAAGAAACAGACAATTGATAAGAGGTTGCCTGGGAAACCCTGTGCCCACTGATTTTCATTTTGCTGCATTATGTACTTGTAGGTGTAACTATTTTCAGCCAAAAAATTCCCCCAAAATTCTTCCCATGGAATCAGTGCAGTGATGGGGAAATTACCTTTTATTTTCTAGAGAATTTAATCTTGGTTTTTGATCATTTCTAACAATGGGGGTGTTTCGTGTGTGTGGGTGTGGGTGGGTGTGTGGTGAAGTGGTGGAGGTTTTTTTGGAAAGTACTTACGGCAATAGAAATTCTGCTTGAGAAAGCAATATGGAAATCAGCTGCTTTAAATGCAGCTCACGTACGAAACATACATCTCCCTGCCAATGGAAAAACCCCACCAGCTCTCAAGAGAGCCCTGCTCTGATCAGTCTGAGTAGATTATCCCTTCAGCTTTAATAATTCAAACTCCCTGTCTGCCTTACAGGGAGTTTTCCTCTGGCTTGGAAGACACATGATGCTGACTTGGGAGATCCCCAGTCTGCTGCTCGTATTTTTAATGATAGGTTTGTTCTAGACACTATCTTCTTAAGGAAGAAAAAATAATTTTTTTTTTTTCTTTTTCTTTGTAGCAGGAAAACCTGTATGAAACCAAGAGATTTACATGGATTTTCACTTTCCATTTACTTGGGATTTTTTTTCCTTCCAAGTAAGAGGAAAAATTCAAGGTTAAATAGTTAAGTTATGCTAGCAGTAGAAGACTAATCAAAATCACAATTAGCCTGTTTCACCTTACAAGGTATCTTAGCACCCAAATACCCATTGTGTGCCCAAAGTATTTTCTTGATAAAAGATTTGATGCTAGTGTAATAATAAAGAAATAAAGGAAAACCCGATTCCATATTCTGCATATCCACTATGCAATTTGCTAAGTTCTCTATGTGTGTGTTCCTCTGGTGGTATTGGCAATACTTTGCTGACTTTATTGCTGCAAAGTTTTAGCTCTGGAAACCACCAGTAGTAATGATGAAATCCCAGGAAGCCCTGCTATCCATCTGTGGCCCCTGCTCTTCTGTCAGGATGGGTCTCCCTAGCCTGGCTGAGATGAGTAAAGTCAATGTGTCTGTGAGAAGTGGCGATTAGGCATGGCCACAGCATCCTTCCTGCTAGCGGGCAACTAAGTCTGACAGACAGCTACCATGAAAGTAGGAAGAAAGGTGGTGGAAATGTTGGTGAAAGAGCTCTTCATCCATCAAACTGATTTTGGTAGGTCAGTGTCCTGCAGTACCACCAGGAGGTTTTCCAGGTTTGAACACGGCATTGGTGCACTGTCTCCTGGGGTAGCCCGCGTACCCTTTGTGCGGGCTGCTTCCAGCTGGCCTCAGGAGAGGCGGCTGAACCTGCACAGCAGTGCATCAACACCGGGCTTGAACGTGTGTGGCAGGAGGGACCAGCCGCACCCTGCGCTCGCACGGGCTCTCTGCGCCCGCCTCACCCACGGAGCAGCAGCGGAGCAGCTCAGCTTGCGGAGCAGCCTGGGCTGGTGGGGCCGGGAAATGGGGTCAGCCGAGGTCTGAGCAGGTTTCTGCAGGCTCTCACGCTTCTGTGTGCTGCCCTGCATCTGCAATGCTCTCTCCTGCCAGTCGGGGCTCTGACACAGCATCCTCCTGACTGCACACCCTTGAAAATTTTCCACCCGGGGTGAGAACAGCAGTCAAGTGAATTCAGAGCAATGAATTGCTTTTCTTAGCTGCTTTTCACGTACACAATGGGAGTGACACTCATACTCCAGGTGACCACGGACCAGTGCGGTGGCTGAAAGCTGCTGAAACACAGTGTGACAGAGGCCCATCCCAGAAATGAGGACATCTATCTTCGTCCTCTTTGCAGAGCCAACCTGCCAATGGGGTCAAACAGTGTACCAGTAAGTGCAGTACTCAAAAGGAGAACTGGGTTCTTTCTCCTTTATTTCCTCTTTCTTTTCTTCTCGTCCACTTTTTTCTTTTTCTTTTTTTTTTTTCCTTCCTGTAAAACCTAATTTCTGCTCCTAAGACTGCATTTCCGCCAAGCACCACTTTATTTTCTGTCAAAGGGTGAAGAGGATCAAACCCCAACTTTTATACCAGTCGCTTTTATACCAGATGAGTGGTAAAAGCAGGACATTTATATTTCAAAATCTAATAGCATAGAATGTAAATATATCTGACTGTCAAATTCACTTCTGTTGCTATGTACAGATTTCGATGAAGGGTTATGCAGCTCCTAATACTTCACGGAAAGAAGTGATATTTTTAGTTGTTTCAAGTCCTTGTTTGAATACATCTGTTACTTTCATTTATCCAATTTTTTTAACATACGTTTTCTACAATAGATGTATATTTGATTTCTTCTTGGCAATGATGCAGTGTGGAGATTTGGTTTCCATACAAATATATTACATCTTCCAGGGGAATTTAAAATGGCTAGCAACATTGCTTAAGCATAGAAATTCGTTTAGTAAGACAGATTTATTGGAGCAGTACTGAGTTAGTTGACATAACATATAACACACAGTTTGATATTGCCTTCTGCCCTCTCAGCTTTACCAATATTGAGTAGATTAGCTTGACCACGCAATAAGCTGTGCCTGCAATTTCCTCTTTTATGGGCAGGTTAAATGAAACACAACAGAGCAGTTGTGCTGACTATGCTTATAGAGCATATTTGTCTGGGCAAAATAGAAGCCTTTTATTTTCCATGCCCATACCCTATTCCATTGATGACACTCTTTTTTTGACACCTGTTATTTTACATGCTGTAAGTTTTCAATTTACATTTCCAGTTAAGTATATTACTGCCTAGTATATTACTAGTTAAAAAGTAATTGGGTTATGGCAAACTTTTCTTACTTGAAGTGTTCTGCTTTCTTTAATAAAATATTTGTGATTAGGTTTTGCTTTATTTGGCACTCTTTTTGTCTTATTTCTCCAAAGCAGAATGTCACCTGAATTTTCATATTTCCTGTCAGAATTGACAATACACTGCTATGGGTAAAAAATGTTAGCAAAGGATCCAAATGATACAGAAAAGTAGAGGATTTTAAAACATTGAGTTTTGAAAAACACACAGAAGACAGTAGGAGATGAGATATAAAGGGATACAAATATTCGAGAATATAAGAATAATATAATTTCTTCAGTGCTCATAAGTTTTTCCTTGGTATAATAACAACTGAACCACTTCTGAGATAGATAATGGCTTAGACATTGCATCAGGTCTTGCTATTTTATCGTATACTAGTAGTCTGCATTGATAGTAGTCAGCAAGCCTAATTGTTTCTTGAATGTGGAAGAATACATTGCCAATATATACATAACCTGAATCTGGCCATCATAGTGTAACTTGGATAAACTTTTGTGCATCTGAAATGGAGATGAGGGTCTTTGCTCATGCTACTGAAACTGGACCAGAAATTCAAGGGAAGTGTTTCACTCCAAGAATTAGTTATTCAGATACCAAGAAATGAGGCCCACCTAAAAATAATTTGTATCTAGTAAAACTCTCTGACTGCAAACTGACTACAAATGTATTTTGTGCTAAGATTTGGGGCTTTTACACTGATGGAAATACTGCACATCTAATAAAAACAGACAGCAAACATTTGTACAAATTAACTACTGCCATTTTCTATCCGTTATGTTCTTCAACCACACCCCCTTATCTTATCTCCACCCCTCACTCTGAAGCGCCTTTCAACCATAGGAATGTAGTCAAAAAAGACATCCAGAGTCAATTAGAGGTATCTTTCTCTTAGCATGGGTTCCATTGTCCTGGGCAACCTCCAACTCTGAGCAGCTGGTACCAGAACTTCCTCAAGGTGCAAATTGCCAAAGGTTGGTCCTGCCAGTGCATCTCACATGTCTCTGCTTTTGCATGCCTTTGCTGTAGGTCTTCCCACCAGAGTTATTACACTGCTGCTGAGAATAATTCTGCTCATCTTTAGTTCAGTTTCACCCAGCTGAGACTAGTTTTCATCTCTTTCACTGGCCTCCGCATTACCTCTTAATGTTCTTAATGTACTTGCAGTCCTCTCTGTCAACCCTTAGTGGTGGGACCTGAGAGTTATCCTTTCTTCCAAGAAGATAAGTGAATTTCCTTACTTTCTAATAGCTCCTGGAGGGCTGTTGGGCCTTAGGCCCTTAGGCAACAAGTCAGACTGCAGCCACAGGCATTGAGAAACCCAAAGAATTAATGATCCTCTTAGCTGATTGTCAAACTACTCAAGCCTCTCAGTACTCTCTAGCTGCTCTTTATTTTTAGAAGAATTATATTAGTGTGCCCACTCAGCTATGGCTAAGATGATGTCAGTTTAAAAGTCAAAAAACTAAGATCTTTGTCATCCGCATAGTGGTTCAGATTGTGTCAAAATATTCTGTTTCTCTGAAGACAAGACAATTACCAAGATTTGGATACTGAGGCTTGCAGCCTGCCCAGAACATGGCCACTGCAGCCCTCCAGCTCCTCTTGCTTTGTGTGCACAGTGGAGGCTAAAATTGCCATTTCACTTCTCTTCAAGGGGATCTGTTTTACTGAGCATTTACCTAATCTCTGGTAAAACAGCAGAAACTTCTGCTTTGGCAAAAAAGCACAGTAAATGCAATTAAGGATGAAATTTGTAGCACCAACTGAGAATGAGGAAAACAGTGGATTAGGAGACTGGAATGTACATGTGCAGCAAAGTTGCATCAGCACAAGGTTTTGTTGACAGCATCTTGCTACAGACCTGAGCACCTCTAGGCAACTTGTCTGTAATTTCAGAATCTCAGCAACATTTGTGCTTTATAAATTTAAAATTTGCATTAGCAACTTTCTGTATATGTGTGTAGTGAACTGCCCAAAATGAGACCAATTCTTCTAGGCTGAAAATTCCAGCATACTCTACAGACCACAGGCTGACCCTGATTACCTGTTAGGAGGAAATAGGCACTGTCAGTGACTCCACACCTGAATGGTGAGGGCATCTGTTGTGGCCCATGCTTTTATATTAAACATGATAAAAACATCCCAGGAGCAGTAGTTCAGTACTACCCAGTTCTTTCTGACTCAGCAAAGAAAGAAGTTACTCCAAGCATGATGATTTGCAGCTCTTGCAGCTAGTTCCAAGCTATATCCTGCTCCTAGGAGTTTTTCTTTTAATGTGACAAATGAGTAGAAGGCAAGAGGTTAAGCTGGTTTAAATTCTGTTTCATATCTTTTTCCTAAGTAGGTCAACTGACATAATGATTATTTCTGTCATCAGATCCCACAATAGAGCCAAATAAAAAGAAGACATTTTTCTTATAAGAGTAGATAAAATAAACAATATTCATTTAAATGCATTCCTTAATCTTAGCAGAGACTTCAAAGAGACTGTGTCTATTACTGATATAAAATTCAGAGAGTAAAAATCAGATGTATCTCAATTTGCAACTGCTGCATCATCACACAGAAGTTGGGGGAGCACTGTAAAATAGTAAATGTTCACCCCACATGCAAAGCTCAAGTCAGTCTGGTTGCCAGGCTCTTTCTCACGTGATCACGATCCTAGTTTTTTCCTTTATCCCCTCATGGCAACTGCAATAATAGCAAAAATTAAGGGACATCTAAGTGGTGGAAAGAAAGACACCTATTCCAGATATTCAGAGAAAAATCAACTTGATTGATGATGTCTTTGTGCTGGAGACAATGCAAACACATTTGCAATGACGAACAGAAGACTGAAGGAGTGCAGTGCATCCTCTGTGTTGTTTGAGGAGCTTGTTGCAAGACAAATTACAGAAGAGCAACTGACGAGTTTAAGAAAAAATAATCGGGGGCTTAGGGACCATTATTGCTAATTTAGATAGTAAGACAAGTTTTTTCTCATTAAAAGAGGCTTTTCCTGGAGTCCTGTGCAAATAGGAGTTTGCCCTTTGGAACCTAAAGTTATGAGATGGATACAAAAAATATGACTTCTTTTTCTTTACTTTCAAACAGTGCTGTACTTCAGAGTTTGAGTTATGTTGATTTTTGGACAATGATCAGCTTTCATATAAATAGTTCATATTGACACATGATCAGATGTTTCAATGTGTGGAAAAAAACTGATGCTTTTTTCTTTATTTTTGCTTTGGTATTTTCCTGCTTTTACAGTCATGACAGGCAATGACCTTAGTAGCCTGCAATTATAATTAAGTTCTGGGGAACAAGGACTCGGTTTTCTATTACTTTTAAACTTCACAAGTTGTCTTCCAAGTTGTATTGTCATCAAACCTGTTAATTAGCTGTTAATCTTTTTTTTTTTTGTCATTCATGTAGCAATTTTTTTCAACTGCCATTTCCTTTCAAGGTTCAAGGAATTTCATCTACTTATCTTTTCTTCATCGAGGAGCTGTTCTTCAACACTGATCAGCTACACCACCTTTTGCTGTACCTCTTCAAGTTCTGTGATATCCCTCTGAAAAGAAGATATATTTTTCTGATATTTTTTGAGATTGTATTGTGTTACATTATATTATTATATTCTATTTTTAATTAGATGAAGTTGCACAAAATATCTATACAGTAGCAGTGTGGTATTTCCTGCTTTGTACTTGATTTCTCCCCTAACACTTCTTAACATTCTATTTGCCTTTTTGACTAATGTGAAGTACTGATGTTATGTTTACATGGAACTGCTCCAAATGCTCTAAGCTTCTTTCTGAGAGATAATAGGTAAATTTAAACCTGTAATTGTATATCATTAAGAGCTTCCTCTTTTCCCATACATGGTACTTTGCATTAATTTATGCAGAATTTCACCCATTGTTTTATCCCTAATAAATGCACTGGAAATAGTGATACCCATCTTTAACTCATCTCAGTTACTTTCTGCTCTGATTTGGGAAAAAAGTTCTGTTATCAGTAGTCTCCACCGTACAGCCTTGCTCTTTTTCCCTTGTAGCTAGTACAGTGCTGTGGTTTGGATTCAGTATGAGAATAATGTTGGTAACACACTGATGTTTTGGCTGTTGCTAAGTAGTGCTTACCCTAAATCAAGGACTTCTCAGTTTGTCCATGCTCTGCCAGCAAGTAGGTGCATGAGAAACTGGGAGGGAGAACAGGCAGGACAGCTGACCTGAACTGACCAAACATAGAATGCCATGTTCAGTATTATAAACCAGAGGGAAATAGCTGTAAGGAAGTGATTGCTGCTTAGGGAGAGGCTGGGCATCAGTCAGTGGGTGGTGAAGATTTGTATTGTGCATTGCTTTTTTCTTTAGGATTTTATCCCTCTCTCTTTTTTCCTTATCATTGCTATTAGTATTAATATTAGTATTAGTAACAGTATTACTATATTGTACTTATTTTAAATTACTAAACTGTTCTTATTTCAAACCACATATTTTACCTTTTACCAGTTCTCCCTAACCTACCAGAGGGGAGGCACAGGGAGGGAGTGAGTGAGTGAGTGAGTGAGCGAGTGCGTGCAAGGTACATAGTTTCTGGTGGGGGTTAAACCAACAGAGTCCTTTTTTGTGCCCAGTGAGGGGCACAAACCATTGAGATCAAACCATCTGACCAGAACACATTACAACAAATTTAATATAATCATTAATTGCATTAGTCTAATAGCTGGTCACAAGATTGACCTCTTTTGCTCTCAGAGTTGTTGCATTTGTTCGCAGAGTTGTTTTATGTAACAGCTTACATACTTGCAGTATGTGTTGCCTGTCATACTGTTTATAACCTCTGAGGGCTGGGCTAAAGTTAGCATGTTGTACTTTCTAATACTGGCTTATGATATTACTGAATCAGTAATTAAATTAACCTGGTTAATGAAATTAACCTGGTATGGTACCCCATGTTGCTGTCATGTCTGTACTGCAGGAGCCATCTTTTAGAAACCTAATGACTGCACATCTTACCTTTTCTTCAAGAACCAACCTATAGAGAAGGTGTCTTCGCACATTTTCTTCTTCTCTAAGTCAAATGCTATAGTATTTGAGAATTTTGAAATTTTTGGATAGCCTTGGAGTATTCAAACCAGCATGATGCTATTGCTAGGAACCATGAATGTGGCTCAAATCTTGTGTAGGGTAAGCAATTATTTGTGTCTACTCCAAACCATTGCTGCTATTCAAATTCTAGCAACAGGCACTACTTCTACTCAGACCCCTGTCACAAGCACTATCTCCTCAAACCCCAGCAATACTTACTACAGCTATTTATGCCCCAGTGATGGGTGATGCAGCTAAACCAGAGAACCAACCCATGCCTGTATCAGTTGCCCCTATACATACAAAGAAATGGACACAAAAGGTGTGTTGTTTTCTAGAAGAAGACAAAGCAGGGACACCACAAGGGCAGAAAGAAGAGGGAGACCAAGACGTAACCACTCCATCTCTGTCTCCTAGTGAGCTATACGATGTGTGAAAAGGTTTCAGATATTGTCCAGTATGAGCACATTGTTACCTGGATGCATTGTGGGGTCAGCAGCCTGGAACAAAAAGTTACAGAAGCAGCTGGATCACCTTCTAGGAAAGGGGCGTGGACAAAGTGATTGGAAAAGGGACATAAGTCCTCAGACTCTCTTTAGGTGACTCCTGTCAAATGTGAACTAAAGATATCCCTACAAGGAACATGTTATGTGACAACCTGGCAAGTGGACCACAATTGAAATACCCCAGGGAATTAGTCATGGTAAAGATTACACATTTACACACAAAAATCCAATTTTCCACAATTTCCTGCAATTATCCACAGATCCAGACCAAACCAAATGTACACAAGCCATGTGTGGACCAGTATCTCAGCTATTAACAGGAAGCCTTCTTTTGATCAAGAGAGAGGTTATATAAAATGCACACCGTGGAGTACTCTGTGTATATGGAGAAGACATGATTAAGTGGAATGTAAAATCTACCACAACCCTAGAGGCATGGGTACTTGGATGTCAAGGGAAAACAACCACAAATGAGGGCTCTTCCAGAAAACTTTCTGTCCAGTCTGTAGTTACTAGTTCCCCTGGCAGAGTGGAAGGCTTGGTCTCCCTCAAAATGGAAAGGAATTCTAATCTGTTTTCACGAGAAGTAAGTGAGGAATCCTATGACCTGAACTAGAGGGGTCTGACTCCTGCCAGGTGGAGGAGTGTTTACTGGACTGTGTGGACCCAATGGCCTGGCCCATCAGCCCCATGGGGGTCTCTAGTAGACACCACTGCACAATGTACCCATAATGCCATCAAATTCCTGCCTGTGCAGGAATCCAAACAGAGAATCCATTTCTGGAATGACAGGGGGATCCAAACAGCTATTGCATTGGAAGCTGAAGTCATCCTGTCTGGGACGGAGTGAAAAAAGCACCTCCTTATGATTGGCTGAGAGGCATCTTTGGTGTAAACTGCTTCAAGAGAGGGTGTTTCAGGGACCTGAATGGGTAACAATTTGGTATAGCTGCCTTGGTGAAGAAAGTTAAGGAGCTGTCTACCTTGACTAGTCTTTTTGAGGACCCTTCTGCTGTGGTGTTGCTGAAAGAAGAAAAACAGCAGGTGCCAATTGCTACCACAGAGGTACATGAGATGATTGCTCCAACTGAGACTCCATGAGTCCTCCCTATGGGGTGGTTTGTTGACTGGAGATCAAGGCGTGATCAGCAGGAGCTGCTTATTCCTTAACAGCCCCATAATTCAAGTGTGATAGTTTAACAGAGAATGGAGATTAAAAGAAGATTATTTTGGCCTTGGAGGGAAGGACAGTTTGTTATTCAAGGATGGCTTCCTCAGGCTCAGGAGTGATACCTCCTGGTGAGCAAGAAATTGGGCAAAGGAGTGGGACACCCACAAGGATGAATAAAGAGCTCCTGTCATTACTCAAGTGTAGGCACAAAACACACAGGAGATGGAAGCAGGGTCATGCCACTTAGATTTAATATTGAGAGGTTGTGAGACTGGGTAGAAATGAGAGAAAGAAGGCCAAGGACCATAAAGAATTCAAATTGACCAAGGATGTCAAGAAAAACAAGAAAGGCTTTTCCAAATACATCAGTAACAGAAGGAAAACAAAGAATAATGTAGGCCCAGGGGACCATGGTAACAGGATGCAGAGAAGGCAGAGTTACTGAATGACACCTTTGTTTTGGTCTTCACTGGCAAGACCAACTTGCAGGGATCTCTGAGCCAGGAGATCAGGGTGAAGGAATGCTGGAAGAGTTTTACTTGGTCAAGAAGGGTTGGGTTGGAGAGCACCTAATCAAACTGGACATCTACAAATCCATGGGCCCTGGCAGAATGCACATAGGAGTGCTGAGACAGCTGATGGACATCACAGCTATGCTCCTTACAATCATCTTTGAAAGATCATGGAGATCAGGACATTGTGCCTGAGGACTGAAGAAAGCAAATGTCACCCCAGTCTTCAAACAGGGCAAGAAGGAGGATGCAGGGACTATCAACCAGCCAGCCTCACCTCAGTCCCTGGAAAGGTGGTGCAGCACCTCATTCTGGAGGCCCCCTCTATCCACAGGGAGCACAAGAAGGTGATCAGGAGTAGTCAGCACGGATTCGCCAAAGGCAAATCATGCTTGACCAACCTGATTGCCTTCCACAATAAAACAAATACCTGGATGGGTGAGGGGAGATCTTGTCTACCACAACTTCAGTGAGGCTTTTGACACTGTCTCTAACAATGCTCTCGTAGACAAACTCAGGAAGAGTGGACTGAATGTGAGGACAGGCAGGTGGATTGAGAACTGGCTAAACAGTAAATCCCAGAGTCATCATCAGTGGCAGTGGCACTGGTTGGAGGCCTGTCCCCAGTGGTGTCTCCCAAGGTTCAATAGTGGGCCTAGTCTTGTTTAACTTACCCATCAATGATTTGGGTGAAGGGGCAGAGGCCTGCTCAGCAATTTCACTGACAACACAAAGCTGGGAGGAGTGGCCCATACCTCAGAGGGCTCTGCAGCCCTTCAGAAGGGCCTCAACACCTGGAGAGATGGGCAGAGAGGAACCTTCTGAAATTCAGCAAAGGCAAAAGCAGGGTCCTGCACCCAGGGAAGAACAGCCCCAGGCACCAGCACAGGCTGGGGGTGACCTGCTGGGAAGCAGCTCTGTGGAAAAGGAGCTGGAATCCTGCTGGACAGCAAGACCTCCATGAGCCAGCTGTGCCCTGGTGGCCAAGGACAATGATAACCTGGAGTGCATTAGGAAGAGCATTGCCAGCAGGTCAAAGGAGGTGTATTTGCCCCTCACCTTGGTCTTAGTGAGCCACATCTGGAGTGCTCTGTCCAGTTCTGAGCACCTTAATACAAGAGAGACATGGAGTTCCTGAAGTGTGTCCAGCAGAGAACTATGAAAATGATTAAGAGACTGAAGCATTTTTCTTATGAGGAAAGGCTGAGGGAGCTGGGCCTCAGTGTTGAGCTCAGTGTTGAGAAGAGATGACTGAGAGGGGACCACATCAGTGTCTGTCAGTATCTGAATGAAGGGTTTCAAGAGGATGGACCTAGCCTCTTCTTGGTGTTGCCAAGCAATAGGAAAAGAAGCAATAGGCAAAAACTGAAGTTCAGGAAGTTCCACCTGAATATGAGGATGAACTTTACAATGTGGGTGACCCATAATGGAACAGGTTGCCCAGAGATATGGAGTCTCCCTCACAGGAGATATTCAAGAACCATCTGGATTCAACCCTGTGCCACGTGCTCTGCGCGGGGCAGTTGGATGAGATGACCCACTGGGGTCTCTTCCATCACCACCCATTCTGTGAGTCTGTGTTTCTGTGATTCTGTGATTCTGTGATTCATGCCATCACTGACTACTGCTATACCAGACATGATGTAACCGGAACATATGAGTTAAAGGTAGCCCAGTGGTGCCACAATTGATATTGATGGTGCATGTTTGTCAATCCCTTTGGCAGCAGAGTGAAGACCACAATTTGCCTTCACTTAGAGGGGTGCCTAGTAAAGCTGAAATCACCAGCCCCAGGATGGAAATTCAGCCCTAACATCTATATACTGATCCAGGCAGCTTTGGACATGTTGAGTCCAAGGTCAAGGTCCAAGTTAACTAATTGGACTTTTACAGGGACGGTCCATCGACTACGGAAATTATATCTGTATGTAGAATTACCAAGAGACAGGAATGGTGATGTGCTATTAGGAAGTGCTGGACCTGGTATGAAGTAAATTGTATGGAATCAGGGGTGGAGACTATTCTGGTTTTGGCTTTGTTGGACTTAAATCTTAGTAATTGGTACAATGCTGTGTTTTGGCTTCAGTATGAGAATAATGTTGATAACACAACAATGCTTTTGGCTGTTGCTGAACAGTGTTTACTCGGAGTAAAGGGCTTTTCAGTGTCCCATTCTTTGCCAGTGAGCATGTGCCTAAGAAGCTGGAAGGGACCATGGACAGGACAGCTAACCTGGGCTGACCAAAAGGGTATTCTATACCACAGAACATCATGTCCAGTATATAAATGAGAGAGAGTTACGTGGAAAGGGGTCAATTTCTTTCTGGTCTTTGCATCAGTCCGTGGGTATTGAACAATTGTATTGTGCATCACTTTGTTCTCTTGAGTTTTACTCTCTCCTTTTCATTAAAATTATTTTTGTTATTATTATCAATGCTATTATTGTAATTACTGCTGTTTTGTCATTAGTCTTGTTAGAAGTATTATTAATTTTTATTTTTTTTCAATAATTAAATGGTTCTTATATCAACCCATGAAGTTTCTTTTTTTCCCTTTTGGTTGCCTTTCCCACTGGGGCAGAGGGGAGAGATCAAATGGCTGTATGGTTCTTAGTTGCCTGGCCAAACAGAAAATAGTCCATCCTTCTACCACTAATATAGCAGTTTCTCTGCTCACTGCATGAGAATAATAGATTGTAAGCTACTTAACTTTGCAATTACGTCTTATCCAGATGTTCCTCATTTTCTTGTTGTCTGCTGCTCTTTGTACAAGTGCTGCTTTTGGAGCCCTACCATCCTGCAAGTCAGAGAGAAAGGATGTACACGTTTTGAGAACGAGCACTGTGTTTTCCTAGTTTTAAATATAACTGGCAAGCTGAAGTACATTAGTCCTACTAACATAATCAGAATGATGAACTGTCACTTTTGATACATGTGTCCTAAATAAAATTCTTCCCTTGCTCCTCTTTTCCCCTGTTTGAGTTCACATCTCTTTAGAAATCAGAGTCTCTTGACACTTTTCAAACTATGCTGTCTGTCTGTAGGCACTTGTTCTTCGAAGTAGTAACACTGCCAGCATAAAAGGATTGCTAACTAATAAGCAGAAATATGTAGTTGAAAGGGAATTCCTCTTTTTGAGTGTTCACACACATCAATGCATTCTCTTATGGAAATTATTAAAATGTTTTTCTGCAAGGCAGATAAATTAATCATCACTCTTATGTTATAAAGCGAAGTAAAACTTTTTATTCCACCCTCCACGTTACTCTTCCACTGCATCTTACATTCAAGAACCTTAGAGAAGTTTGCAGATAGTAATAATTTCCCAGCACTGCTGAGAGCTGTAGGAGATTGAGCCTCACAATACAAGTGATGAATGTAAGGTACAGGAGAAATTATTTACTAGGTATTTAGCTGTTATACAGCAGAACTTAGTACATATGTACTACTGTGAGGGTCAAGAATCTCTCACTGGCTGCTACCTATCCAAATGTCCAGGACACACTTTCTATGTCTGCACAATCAATTTGACAACACAAGAAAATAAATTAAAACACCTTGATTGTGCTGTGTACTTTTCAGATTCTGCATGACAAAGAACCTTCACAGATGCATTATAACTTGGAGACTTGAAACATATAGTGCTGCTAAGCTGCTAAGCTTCAAGTAAAGTATAGGGCTGGACTCTAGAGCAGAAGAAATGTTTATGTGTGAAAGGACATCAGCAATACACAGTCTAAATAAAATTATTGGCTACTGTTGAGTAGCAGCATAAAAAATTCTGTGGTCACTTTCTCTGTGGACAGATCACAGGCTCACGTATCAAGGAGTTATGTCTGACCACTTCTTGTAAACCAACAAGCTTGGAGCCTTAAAAATTTCCAGTGCTTGCCACCTTCTTTGTGAAGAAGATACTCATTCATATCCAATCTGAACTTTCCCTGATGCTTAAAGCCATTCCCTCAAGTCTTTTTAGCACACACATGACAGAAGAATTCAACATCTCAGTCTGTTTTCCTTCATGACAAAGGTGTAGTCAATAATGAGATAATGCCTCAGTCTACACTTCAGTAAGCTGGAAAAGCCTAATACCCACAGCTGCTCTCTAGTCCTTTCACCATGTTTGTTGCCCTCCTTAGGACACATTCTAATTTATTTATTTATTTTTTTTTAATTTTGGAGGGCCCCAAACTGCACACAGTAATCAAGATAAGGCTGCAGCAGTGCTGAGTATATTGAAATATATATTGAGTATATATGGCCAGTTAGCTATACTGTACTTGATATACCCCAAGATATTTTTGGCCCTTTTGGCTGCTAGAGCACATTGTTGACTCCACTTGGAATAACCATAAGTCAAAACTCCTCTATCCCTTTCTACAGGGCTGCACTCCAGAATCTGGTTCAACAGTCTATACATGCATTTTGAATTACCTTCTCCCAGGTACAAAGTGAGACATGTTCTTGTTAAATTTTATACAGCTGGTGATTTTACAGTGCTCTAACCTTTTAAATATCTCTCTTTGTAATGCGTCTCTATCCTCAAGACAATCACTTTCTTCTCCTAGTTTATTATTGCCTGCAGACTGAGAGTGCATTCCACTTCTGTGTCCAGGTATCTGACATAAAAAAAACCATAAAAGCACTATGCTGAGAGCCTGAAAACACCACTAGTGACTGGCCACGGCCAAATTTTTCCCCCTTTACTACAAGTATTTGAACACAATCCCTCATCCAATTTTTCACCCATTATATTTTGTATGTGTCCACCTGTACACTGGACATTTTGTTCAGAAGGATAATGTTAGAGGCTGTACTAAAAGCTCTGCTAAAAATAAAAAATCCACCCCACATTCACTGCCTTCCCTTTGTCCACTAGACAGTAACCTTAGGAAAGCACGCCCTTCAGGAACACATCCTGGCTTTGATTGATGACTTCATTGTCTTTCAAGGGTTTTACAAGAGCTCACAGGTAGCCTACATAATATTGTCATGGACTAAAGCAAGGATGACTGAAATTAAGTTTTGGGCATATGAATTTTCTCCCTACTGTGTCAAACAATACTTCTGTAATTATCCTGTGTAGCCTGATCTTGCTTCCCAAGTCCATACACTCATTTTCTGCCAGAAAGCCATAGGAATTCCTGACTGATGGTAAATATCAGCTTAGATTATGTGATCTGTTTCATTCACTTCTTATTCAAGGTTCATAGTTTGACTGGAAATTGCACTTTTAATCTGATAAAAGTTTCTAGTCTTGTCAAAGGCTGAGAATTTGCTAGAGGTTGTCTTAGCCTCAGGTGTAGAAAGAACATTTTGGTTGTACTGGTATAGTATAGCATAAATTTCTGTATTGCTTACACTTTACCATCCTTTAAATAAAAAAAAAATCCCTATTACTAACATCCCACCCACCTCTTATCAGCAGATTGAATTTTGAGAACAAAATTTAGGAGAATAAGACTGTTTTTTCTCACGGTAAGAAATTACCATACAATTTCAATCTAACTCTGAAAAATTACACGTTTGTATATGAGTCTACTTCAGAACCATTAATGATTTAAAAACATTTGTTATTGGTAATTTTAAAAGTTCTGAGGCCATGTAAGAATTTAAGAGTTGTAATAAAGCAACAATATGGAACACTGGCAAATTTTGGAATCCTACAAAAATAAAAATACTTCATGAAAATCTTTCTGGCTTCTCTCCAGCTTGGCAGACTTCTTAAAAATAGGTTAATGAGCTATTTCTTTAAATATCTTTCTGTGCCTGGGAAGAAGGGTGTCAAATAAGCTCAGTTGGTATAAAACTGTGCAACTGAAAATGCTGATAAAAGGAGATTACATTTTCTGCATTAATGAGTGCTTGAAAGTTCAGTATGTCTTTATGTTTAAAAGGTATGAAGACACTCCAAATTCTCTTCCTTGACACAGAAGATGCCTAAATTATGTTTTTGAAGTGAAAACTTCTCTATCTAACCTGAATACACTTTTCTTGATAAAGGGAACTAATGATTTCAAAGCAGTCAAGAGTCTTAATAAGAGTGGAAAGATTCATTAAGCAGGGAATATGGGATAGATGATAATGTACTGGTAGTAATGTTCAGGATGGGTCTGCCAACATGATAGCTGGATACCTTGGCACAACTGACCTGGAGAATCCAATTTTCATCTGTCAGAGGACAAGTAAGAATTATATTTCATATGGCACAGAAATAACATTGAGAAGGAATAATTTGTATTTACATCTATTTACAGAGTGGTGAACTCTGCAGGCAGTGCACTGTTCCAGAAATCTGGTTTGATAATCATGAAAATCAGCTGGACCTGAAGAAAGAGTTTTGTTTCCCTTTCAGAATTCCAGCAAAGCCTGTAAGTGTCCTCCTCTTGCTCCATGGGGGCTCAGGTCTATTAGGCAATAAGACCTGGCGCTATATTGTTTTTAATTAGGATATGATATGCTTTATAATAGTTCATTCATTTTTTATCTTCATACCACCATTACCTCCCCCTTACCCAGCCCAGTGATTCTGAAAAAGTATTGGCATGCATTATTCCTGGGTGCAGACCCTAGCCTGCTTTAAAAAAACAAGGTCAAAGCCAGGACATCTGCTTTTGTCAAGGGAACACAGTAAAGGCATCAGTCCAAAGTATTTGTTAGTTGTCAAGTCAGTTGAAATGCTCTTCTCTGCCACAGCAGTCATAAGAAGTAGCTTTCTTTTGTTATTCAAAGAAATTATTGTGCTGGCATTTTTTTTTCTTTTTTCAGGACATTATTTTCAGCAATGCTAGCTCTTCCTGTTGTTTTCATACATCTATTTGTGAACATTTGCTAATTACAACAAGCAATATCATCTCCTCACTGAGTGACGCTATTTTCCCTATCAGGCGTTGGCTGAATACAGAGGAGCAGTCTGGGGTCTGCACCATGAGTGATAAACCTGCATTACAACTGAGATAGAGTAGCATCTTAGCCTTCAGCAGAGTGTTCCTCAAGAAATAATGCAGATGGTAAAGCTTCACTTCTGAGATACTGATGTGTTGCCTGTTTCTTACCTTTTGCAAGGCAGCATCACAAAACCTTCCATTTTTTCTGTTCATCTGTAGAGTGATTACGTTTTTAGTCATACATAAATGAGTAAAATGTATACAATATACAATAATTTTTCTTCAATTCAGCTGTGTGTGAAACAGATTGTGTGACTCGATACTATTTATGTAGAACAGATTATATCCAGCTACTCATTCGTACTGTACTACTCCACTTTTCTCAAAACCTAAAGATTTCTTTGCACTTCTTGCTGACAGGAATAACAAATTCTGATTTTTTTAAGGTCTTTGGGGCAGTATGAATAATGCTTTTATCTTTGCACACAGATATTACAGAACTATAGAACACATGTATTAAAGATTAGAATGTTATGTGGTGCAGATCTGAAGCCTGACTTCTGCAGATGAGAGATACAGCAAAAGAATGCAAGTTGTCTCCATTTCTAGAGATGGAAGAACATATATTTATAAATTAAAACACCTCCTGCATAATTTTAGCTTCAAATTCATCTTTTTGAAGCTATTTTTTTATTTTTTTTTCCAATATTTTTAGTAAAATTCCAGTAATTGCAGTGCAGATGTTCTGCTCTGTTTTTTGTTTGATTTAACTGTATGACCATAATGATGAAAATGGTTTGCTCCCTGAAAACAAGCTACTTACTTCACTGCATTTTGCCTAAATTTTCAGTCATTCTGAGATTCCCCAACCCACTCTGTATGTACACGATTTTCCTTGAAAGCAAACAGAACATTCTAGTTGTTGATGAAAAAAAGCAAAAATTCATTACCAAGACCTCTAATTGTTACCAAAAACCCAACCAAACTCTCTTGAACGTACTATAGAACCAGCGTAAATGTTTAGAATGGTTGTTATGTCCACAGATTCCTCTCTGCTAAACAATGACTTCCACAGAATTTAATAAAATTTTATTGCAGACTTACCTACCGAAGAGCAGTATTTAATTTAGTAACTCTGTGGATTTTCTAAAACAAGTTTTTACAGAATCCTTTTGGTTTCATTCTGGTAACAGTTTCATAACGACAAATAGGAAAGTTTTGGAAGTGCTTGCGTTGGGATAGGATGTGCTCTGCAGTGATGTCCTGGAAATGCTTGGTCTGTACCAAGTATACATAATTATAAATAATTATATTCATATAATTATGGCCAAACAATTTCAGCCAGCTATACTTTCATGCTGCTGTAGGAAACAAATGTTGATCAACTGCATATTTTGGATAAGGTTAAGAGTTATGGATGTCACCTACATGAATTTCTGTAAGGCCTTTGGTATGCTCCCTTACAATATTCTTACCTCTTACAGATAAATTGAAGACATGAGGATTTTGTGGAGAAGGAATTGACTGTCAGCAGCACCCGACAGCTGCAGTGAGGGTGGTGAGGCCTTGAAACAGGTTACCCAGAGGAGCTATGGATACCCTGTCCATGGAAGTGTTCAAAGTCAGGTTGGACTGGGTGTTTGAACAATGAGGTGTAGTGAAAATGGACTCTGCTCATTGCAGGGAAGTGTGGTTGTGTGAGCTTTAAAGATCCTTCCCAACCCATAATATTATGTGATTTGGTGATTCTATATTTAATATATATGCCATTTGGAGAGAAGGACATGGGGTAAGGGAGTATGTAAATCATTAGGTCACAGGCGTATGCAGCATTCTTTATCTCTGTTACTAGCATGTCTATAACTGAAAATATGATGATGCCTTCCTATTAAATTGTAGGGCAATGACATATGAGTTAATGGCGTTGCTTTGCATTTACACCCCTGCACAGAGAGCAGGATTCAACTCCTTGTACTTAATCATCCCTATAATAATGGTTTATATTATAAATTCTATCACAGCTTGTACAGAGACAGATGAGCAGCTATGGATGCCTTTGGATATTAGACAATGAGTGGATATTTATCATACCAAAATCTGGACACTTTTATATTAAATAGATGTCAGTAAAGCATTGCACAGTTTATAATACTAATTAAATTGTTGTATTTTTAGTATAGAAACCTTGAAAACTACAATCCTTGATCTATGATGAATGATGCAGTCATTTTTGTACTGTAGGGTTAATGGCTTTTCTTGCCATGCAGGGCTAATTTAAGGAAGGTTCATCCCAGACAGTCTGAGACTGTACTTTTCTAGTGTAGAAATATAATACCAATAAGTTTTCCTGGGTACTTTAGCTTTTTTTTTAAAGTAATACAATGACTGTAGTTATTGTGTATGATATGGTTCAAATTTTTCTATCTTGTGGGAGGAAGATAACTTTTCTAAATAAGAATAATTATTAAGTATTGAATTCTTTCAAGTATTTGACCCTGTCTGTCTGTCTATCAGTGTTTATTTTTTTGTGTTTCAAAACAGGAAACACAAACAGGAAAAGGTAATGAGCATTTGCAATTCCTGAGACCATGTGTCAGATGGAAAAGAAGTCTTGAGTCACTTACAGAGGATAAAAGAATGTACAAGGCTTCTGATTAATAACCATCCATTACTGGAATAGACCAAGTGTAATACTGCATCCTCTGTGATACAGAAGCTTCCTAAGCATCTGTTACCCTGTGGTGCACCCTTTTCTTGGGTACAGAACATGTACTTAAGCATCTCCAACATGAACCCTACAGAGGTACAGTTAAAGGATGGAGAGTTCTTAGATTTTCTGAGCATTATTGTCTGGTAGCTATATCTAGAATACCACTCACACACAGACACAATGCTGAATTTACAGTGGTCATAGCTACTTTCATTCAAAAATGAGCAAGTGAAAGGCACACCATTGCAGAAGAAAGATAAAACATGTTTTAAAGACAAAATTTCAGCGACTTCAGGATATGAAGGAAAATGTATGGGAAGTGAAAAGTGGGTGTGAAGTTAGACCTACAGCATAAGCTTAAGAAAAAAAATATACAAAACAATAATGAAAATTACCTAGGTACTATGGACTAGTGTATTAACAATAAAGAGATGAAAAACGATTGCTTTGCTGTGCTGTGTTTGATGCAGCTCTTGGTGGGGTTTGCCGTGGCACACTGCTGACTCACACTGAGCCTGCTGCCAATCAGCACCCCTGGGTCCCTTTCTGCAGGGCAGCTCTCCAGCCACTCTCAGTTCCTATTTGTGCCAGGTGTTACTCAATGCCAGGGGCAGTCTCCAGTGTCTGTTCTTGTTAAATTTCATGCCTCTGATGATTGCTCAATGCACCAATCTATCTAGATCCTTCTGGAAGGCCTCTTGTCCCATCAGAGTCAATGGCACCTCCCAGTTTGGACTCAACATCAAGCTCTCTGCCAGTGCATTCAACTCCTGCATCCAGGTCATTGACAAATACATTGAGCAGCACTGGCCCTAGAATTGAGCCCTGAGGAACACCTCTGGTGACCTGTCTCCAGCCACTGGTGGCCCCATTCACTGCAGTTCTTTGAGCTCTGTCCTTCAGACCGTCCTACACCAATGCACCGTGACCCTACTCATCCCACACTTGGATAACGTATCCAGAGGGATGCTGTGAGGGAAAATATAAGAAGTCTTAGTAAGACCAGAAAAAATACCTCCATCAACTTCCTTTCATTAATTAAGAGAAGAAGGTTCCAGTGTCTGTCTTTTGAGGATGTTTGTGAGTGCAAATAAGATATCAGACTACTTCCTCATTGGTCTATGAATGTCCTTTTTCAGTTCCTGTCATTTTATGGGTTATTATCTGCTCAGTTTCACCTACCTTATTGCAGAGGGTAGTGAGGGCCCACTGCTCCATATAGGAAGATGAGGGGAATGTCAGGCAGAGTAACCAAGCAGATGGAGCAGGGATCTCACTGAAAAGGAGGTGGGATGGGGTGACTCCAGGTCAGGATCAGTTTCAGAGGCAGGTATCAGGGTCAGACAGCCCACTGTACATTATGTACTGGGTGTGGACTCATGGATGGGGATATTTCTGTTTTTGACAGGCATCTACTGTTGCTGGATTGGATTGGATGAATTGGATTGAACTGGATGCAAACTTTGGTGCACTCTTCTTCCTCTTTGCTGCTTATTCAGTGTCTGTTGAAAAAAGCAACATTTGTCACTATGGGAACCTTTAGTAAACAGTGGTATGACTCTTAAATGAAGGGAATCAGTAAGAACTTCCTGAAGACAGCAGATATTCTGAGAGTTAAAACTGTTTCAAACCATATTCCTAATCAGACCTTGAGTAGGTATCAGTTAACCAAGAAATACTAACAGCTTAAAGCATTCATTCTCACCTATCAGAAAGGCTGTCATATATGAGGGTTTCTGACAGGTTTTGAAATAAACTTGGCTCATGGATTTGATTTTTCTGTTGCAGCTTCTCATCTTTTTCTCTCATTGAAGGATGGCACAGTGCCTCACAGCACTTTGTCCATAAAGGTAGACATGCCCATTACAGAGGCTTGTGAGCCACCAAGCAGCACAGAAAAAGGTGCTTTAGTACAAGCAATGTTTCTCTGTTCACTAATTTTGTGGTCTGAAGAGTCACTTTCTGGAAAAGAGGGGCAATTCCATGCTTGCTTCATGACAATACCTGCTCTCTAAAGCTGGAGGACACAAAAATTTGAAAATGCGTTTCTTATTCTGTGTGTCTTCTGCTAAGTTGTAAAGAAAAGTCCAATTACAAATGCTTCAGTAATCACACAGAGGATTCCATTTTATGGATGGTTGAACTGGAAAATAAAAAGTCATTACCTGTGAAATATCCTAATTAAATTCGTGATATCAGGGTCAAATGTAGTTTCTAAACCAATGTTTAAAAGAGGTTATAGTTTCAAACTGTAGTTTCAAAGGTGATATTTTTTCTTTTAATGATTTCCAAATATACTCTTTATTGGAACTAGAATTTTATGAGGGTTAATATGCTCTTTTCAAGTTCAACAAGTATTAGATATATGTGTGAAGCATGTCGTTTCCAGAATGAGGATTTTACCTGTTGCAGAAAAAGCACAGAAAGCAGAATCTTGAGGCAAATCTGAAGATCAAAATTCTGAAATGCTGTTTAAAATGTAGATTTCTCCAACATTTGAAAGGATGGCTTGGTCTACTTTGAAAAGTTCATGAAAGTCTGGCATTTCTGCTCAAAATTTTACTTTTCTGAAGCTGTTCAATTTTTCCTCTTTTTTTCTTTTTTTTTTTTTTTTGTGGTTTTAGAGATTTAGATACTTTATTCTTGTTAGCAACAGAAATAAAGAGAGAGAGAGGAATGTTAATATCTCTTCCCATGTATCACCAATGGAATTAGTAGATTAGTTGAATTTACTGATAATAGTTTCTGTAAAAAAAGAGAAAAAATGTTTTCATGGGTGTTACAATTACACTGACAATCATGTTTGCAGAGTTTTGAAAGTAAATATTATTCTGAAATTTCTTTGTTACAACAAAAGAATTGGCTGTCCTTTATGTGATAGGGGACAATAGGAAATATGGGTTTATTTGAAAATGAAGCAGTACAGAAGAAGATAATGTAGGACAAATGTAGTCCTGTATTTTTTGACTGTCATTTACAGAGTGACATGATTTTATTAAGAATTTTAAATAGTTATTAATGAATTTTACAATCATTAATAATAAGAAAAGTAGTAATCATCATCATTGTCATCATAATCGTCATCCACTTAATTACTTTCTCCTTGACATTGAATCATAGAATAGTTTGGGTTAGTAGGGACCTTTGAAAGTCATCTAGTCCAACCTTCCTGCAATGAGCAGGGGTGTCTTCAACCAGACCAGGTTGCTCAAAGACCCATCCAACCTGACCTAGAACACTTCCAGAGATGGGACATCCACAGTATGTCTGGGCAAACTGTTCCTCTGTTTCACCTATCTGGACTCAATCTATCCTTGTCCTGTTGCATCAGGCGCTACTAAACAGTCTGTTCCCACCTTTCTCAAAAGCCCCCTGTAAATACTGAATTGTGGCAATGAGGCAGACCTTCCTGGGGTCTTCTCCAGTCTTTCCTCATGGAAGAGGTGCTCCAGTCCTCTGATCATCTTCATGGCCCTCCTTTGGACTCACTCTTACAGCTCCATGTCTGTACTGTGCTGAGGGCCCCAGAGCTGCATGCAGCACTCAGAGGGGATGTCTCACCAGAGCAGAGTAGAGAGATAAAATCATCTCCCTTGATCTGCTGGCCACAGTGATTTTAATGCAGTCTGCTTGACTTTTGACCCGTGAGTACATGTTGCCAAGAGACCTCAAGTTTTTCATCCAACAGGACCTCCAAGTCCATTGTAGCATGGCTGCTCTCAATCAACTAATCCCCAAGCCTTTGTTGATACTGGGGGCTGCTTCAACCCAGGTGCTCCACCTTGCATGTGTCCTTGTACCTGAGGAAGTTCTCATGGAAGAAGCTTGTCCACGTTCTTCTGGATGATGTCCTATCTCTCAGGAGTGTCAGCTGCACTACTCACCTTGCAAACTTGCAGAGGCTTCACTTGCTCTAGCTGTTTGCTTATCACTGATGAAGATACATCACTGTAAATCTGCAAAAGAAAGTCCTTCCTGGCCACCCCGGGTCACCTCAGACAACTAGACTGCTATTTCTATACCTTCTGTTTTGACTTTTGATAACAAATTGTTTAGTTACAGCAGCCAGTCCATGCATATTGCTAAACTAAAAATAATTTGGTGTCAGCAAAATCTCCTTGATTCTTCTATTCGTATTCAGTATTCTTTAAATATATGCCAGTAATTTTACACTGGCTTTGTCATGATTTATTGCATCTATATGTCTTCTAGTTCCCTTGCCTTTTTAATACCTTCAATAGTTTGATATTTCAGCTTAAGAAAATAAGGGGTTTTTTTCAATTTCTCCCACTCATTCTGTGACAATTATTTGAAAACTGAGGAATGACTTTGTGACCAGGAATACTCCTGCAATATTTGTTTAATTACACCTGTTCTGCTCCTAGCCTTGTGAACAACTTGGTCTCTTTTATGTGCACAAAGTTTTAATAAAGGCTATTGTAAGCAGATGCCAAGAAGTTAGTTCACCAGTCCTTTACTCCTGGAATTCCAATGAGGTCAGTGGAGATATTTCTGATTTATACTGTCATAACTGAGAATAAAGGCAGTTCACGCAACCTACCAGGGTGTCACCACTGACATATTGTTTGAGGAAAATAGTGACTATGTAATGAATCTTACCTAAAAATAGTGCCTTATGGGAGAGTTATGCCTATTTTCTCCAAGTAGGCATATTTGGATTTAAAAGGAAAGTAATATGAACTTAGGGGCAGACTGTAAAAATTTTGGTGTTTGAAGTAGTAGACAGATGCTGAGTGGGCCTTTGAAAGCTGCTTTGGAGCCCTTCTTTCAGCAAAATCAGTATGCTTATATACAGCTTTTGCTACTTTGGAACACTTACATGGGAACTGTCTTCATCTTTAAGGACCTCATCACTTTTGAAATTGTTCATTATGATGCCTATGCAATACTGTGATAATGTTCTAATGTCAGGAGTAAAAATTTGTCATAATCTCAGACTTCATGGTCTTGGACAGACACTTAAGGGTTCTTGATTTTTCAAATATTCTCATATCCAGACAAGAACATTTTCCTGGAAGCTTAGGAATAGACTCTTGGCAAGTTCAGAATCCATTTGTGGTTTTTGCCTGTCCATTGTCAGAGGGATAAATGAGTAATTTTGAATGCAATGAAAGATGACACAAAGATGTGGGGTATGTTTTTAGGGAGAGCATGGTTAATTAGTTTGTGGTAGGAATGTAGAAAGGTTATGTTGGACCATACCTTCTGCAATACTCAAAATAATTCAGTAATTTTCACAAGATCTCTTCTCTTTACTGCATTAGATCTTTAGTGCAGGGACAGTAATTTTTCCTCTGCCTTTGCATATTACAGGTTGTGTGACATTTCTTGCAGTAGTATAGGAAAAATAAATTGCAATAATAGTAGTCTTCAAAATAACTGACTGTGAAGTCTTCCAATGTACATGGGTTAGAAAAGATGCAATATACACATTGCCTGGAGTGTGCACCACTTACATACAGAGATATAGGAATCTTGTGCAAAAGTATTATAAATATAATTTTTAAAGGCTGATAAGTAAACAATCTAAACACCACATTTTTTTTTCTGGAATATATCAAGATTAAAAGACCACATAAAACTAAAACTTTTTTTAATTATAGTGCTTTCTTATTTAAATTTTACAAGTATGCACTTTGCTACTGTCATTTTCTTAAAGTAATTTTAAGTTTTACTACTAATACATAGAATTTTAGGGTCATAATAGTTTACATGAAGATTTCAAAAAACAAGTTGTTACATTACAAACTTCCCATGAAACAGACAAGTCTCTCCTTCTGTGTCAAATCTTTTGTAACTGAGAAGAGTGCAAGTGGAATGCAAAGTTGACTGAAATATTGTTACTTGGGAGTTTTATATTGGCTTGACAGCAATGTCTTGCCAGGCATCAGGGATCAGCATCAGGGCTGACAGTCCTTTAATGTTCGCTTTCTGAACACAGATATTAGCACAAGGATCTTTTCCTGGCAATAATGTAGTGACTCTTTATATCTCTGCTAATGGCATCCTAGGCAAGAAAAGGAGAAAAATAAAATTGGCAGAGAGAAAAAGAGAGAGACACAGAAAGAGAGAGAGAGAAAGAGAGAGAGAGAGAGGGAGACTTCTTTAAAATTCAAAGGCAGATTTGAGTTCTTTTTTTCACATGATCCTAATGAAATCTGAGTAAGACCTGCCCAAATCAAACACTACAGGTCCAGAGCATTATAAAAGTCTTTGTATCTGGTGAGAATATATCCTTGAGAAGGCTGGAGGAAAGCTCCAGGGCAGAACAGGTCACAGCTGGCTGTCTGTGAACAAGAGCACTGTCATTTCCCAAAGCAATTGGAGAATAAATGCATTGGGAGAAATGTTCTGTGAGCCATGGCCTGACAGTCTCTGTCTGTCAGTATGTGACAGCATCATGAGAAGAATAATAAAATGAAAGCAGCAGACAGCATGTATAGAAATCAGCAAATATAAGGAAATGAAAAGAAGTTGGAGTGCAAAATGTCCATGGTCAGCTTGTATGATTTTTTTGGTAGCTTTGCTTCTTTGCTCCTTCTAAGTGGTTGATTTTTTTATTTGTTTGGGGGTTTTTGTTTAGCTGTTATTTGTTTTGTTTTGTTTTGTTTCATTTGTATTTTCTAATTCAGCTCTCCTGTAAATACTTATACTTTCCTGATCTATTTACACACAGTGTAAGACAGAAGAAAATGAAATGCATGCTGTCTTTGGCACATTCAGACCAGAGATGAGGTCTTCCTCTGGATGGGTATTCATGATATTATGATGGAGATTCTTTCAGTAGCTTGGCCTTTGGCAGTGCTAAAAGTCTGTTAATATCTGTCATGAAATGTATTTTTGAGGGGCATAGTTATATTGTAGTGTTATTTTGCAGTGTTGAGGGAGCAAACATATTCACAGCTTAACCCTTCAGTCACAAAGCTATGCACTGGCAGCAACCTTCTGTTTTGCTCTCCAAAGATTGGCAGCAAACCTGTGGGCACCACCATGAAGGGTGAATGGGCAAGCATAAGAGTCGGTACAGCACTCGGTGCACCACTGAGCAAACAAGATCTGGTTCCAGTCACAGACCTTGACCTACTGTAGTCTCAGTCAGATCATTCAGAAGAGGTACAGCAGTCACATAAACACAAACTGGCATCAATTTAACTCTTAAACCTCTCTCCCATTTCTTACTTTTTACAAGATCCCATGACAACTTTTTCAAAATTTTCTAGGTCTTGCTTTTACACAGAGACTGTAGCTCAGTGTCTGCAGAAGACTCAGAATTCTGCAGAAAGTGAAATTTGCCACCATCAACTCCCACTCTGCTCAGTGGTGTGCAGATGCTTCTCTCCAAATAGTGTGTATATCCCTTGGTCCTTTTTCTCTCTCACACATTCTCATCAAAGTATGTTCTGCTTGTTACTGATTATTTTGCCTGTTAACTCCCCCGGAGCTTTTTAGATTCCTCTAGACAATCCTTGTTCCTGCAGCCATTCACGCGCACAAATGTTATAGGAAGACTTGTGGCAACTCCCGTGGGATGGCTCTGCAGGCAGACTTTCTAGAAAGAGAGATGAGGGAACAGATAAAATCTTTTCATTTCTTTTTACTGTGTTCCCATGATGATTGTATCTTTTCTGGATGCATGGAAATAACAAAATGTTAGAAAAATGGTCATCATATGTAGAAATTATTTAATTATGTCCTGATTTATTTCCCTTCAAGTGCTTTTCTCCTTCCTTTTTTGAGAAATACCCATTTAGTATAATTTAATGTTATTGCTAGTTTTCTTCTTGTCTTAACAGCTGCCCTGTGTTTGGTCAAATTCCCAGATTTCTTAATTATGAAAAATCCTTTCCCTGGGGAAGCTTGGAAAGGATTTAGGTTTAAAGCAAAGAAAGACTACAGAAGGAAGTAAGACATTTAAGATCCAGCCTTAATTTTTTACATGTTTTTCTATAATTTTGGTCTGAGAAATGAGATTTGTCTTTAAGAAGGTTGCAGTAGTAATTTCCAGGCTGCAGTCTAAAACTCAACTAATTCTGCAAAACATGACAGCTAGTACAAATCTTCCTACACTTGGAAAGAAAATGGTGCATAGCTAAAGCTCAGCTGTGAAACATTCACAGCTGGCTTTAAGGTAACTGCTTTCTAGCACTTCAAGTCTTGACTTCTACCACTTCTTCCCATTAACAGGCCTTCAAAATACAAACATAGAATGAATGTTTCAGTTTAGTGCATGGCTGTATTTGACAGAACCTTTATCCTGCTTGTTAAGTTTAATTTGAAAACCAATTACTTCTAAAATTGCTTCTGCTACTGCTCTTTATGGTGTGTTGTGCTAGAAGTTTTCTTTATTTTTACTAATGTTTGAAATAGAATAGTAGACCATATGCTGAAAACTCATTTCACAATCAGATTTGTTTCACTTTATATCTACCTACACCTTTTATTCCTTTATAATTCATGTGATCAGAAAGTGCAAATTATTTCATGCAACAAAATGTCTCTTTTGAAATATGCTCTGCTGAGCATAAAATCTAAAGTCTAAAAGGAGTTTCTGAAATAATATGTCTAAATATGTGACAAATGTTTCTTGTTTTCCCAGACTGGTGAAAATCCATCTTGTAGTTTTACTCTGGATCTGAAAAGAGATCTGAAGCATGTGGCTTTGGGACAGTCAGCCAGACCAAACTTTCCTGGCTTTCTACACAGGTGAGATCTGGAGGCTCCAAGAGTGGAATTCCTGACCCCATTTGGTTCCTGACTTCCTACTGAGAGACAGCAGCTGCAAAAGCTGTAGGCTTCCAGGTATTCTGCTGCAGACCTAAAAATTTGGGTTTGAAATTGTTGAGGCTGGATCCTGGACATCCAAATTATGGAAACTTGGCCTGCCGCCTGGAAGACCCAGATATATTTTCAGAGGAAATTACCATGATGCTGATTCATCTTTCCATTAAGCTGCTTTAGCTTCACTTATAAATCTATGAGGCCTCATGGGATTAATCCAAGAATTCCTAAAGAGCTAGTTAATGTCATTGCAAAATTTTTCTTGATGATTTTTGAGCAGTCTTGGCAATCCAGAGAGATCGAGCCAATGAGAAGCTGGTGAATACAGTCACTGGTCACATGAGGGGAAAGTCCTGCTTGTCAAACTCAATTCCCTTTTAAAACAAGGTAATCCACCCAGCTCATCAAGGGAAGCCAGTGGATATAATCTTTCTGGATTTCAGTTAAGCATCCAAAGGTGTCCCTCTGAGCATCTGATTTAGGGCAAATTTGCAAGGAAACCTCTAAAAGGATCCCTCTAGAAAGAAAATTCAAGTGGCCCCTCCTCCCATCAGTTTGGGAGACTTCAATCTCCCTTGAGAAAAGTGGAAAAAACTGTTTCTTTAACAAGCAAATAAACAGATTTTTTCACAAATATGGAATAATGAATATTAATAAAAAATGAAACCTGTGGTTACTCTGAAGAGATGGTAAATTCAGAAAGCCCGTGTTGTGAGGTGTAGCTTGGCCTGCTCAGACTTTAATCAGTCCCTCCTGCACTGGAAAATGCTTCATCCTGGGCCCCAGTGGACCCCAGTTGTGAGCTCCCAGAGTTTTTCTGTGTTTTTAGTCCAGAGCAGTTTGATTAGTTCCAAGAAAAAGAAAAGGCACAGTCCAGGGAACTCCTCTGCCTCAGTTAGCTAAAAAGAGCTAACTAGAAGCAAAGGAGAGCGCTGTCCCACTGTCTGTCTGTGCTGCAGACATCACAGTCCAGGAGAAGGGTGTGGAGGAGTGAGTGCAGCTTCTGCAAACAAACTCCGCACTTCTTCTCCCCGGCTTTGCTCTCAGAACCAGTCTGAAAGGTGCAGAACTCAACATCCAGCATAAACAGAACAGATGGCAATGCAAGCATCATAAAGTCACCCCAGGATATCATTCTGCTCAAATTGTCCAGCTCACAGTTGGACAAACACATCATCCATGTGATGGGTATAAAACTGGCTCAGGGGTCAGGCACAAAGGGTTACAGTGAATGGGGTGACATCCGCCTGGTGACCTGTCACTAGCAGGGTTCCACAGGGCTCCATCCTCAGCCCTGTGCTCTTCATCTCCATAAATGACTTGGACACGGGACTGGCCAGGATACTGAGCAAGTTCACAGATGATACAAAACTGGGAGGAGCTCTTGACTCCCTCAAAGTCAGGGAGGGCCTGCAGAGAGACCTTGACAAATGAGAGGACTGGGCAGGCACCAACTGAATGAAATTCAACAAGGGAGAGTGACAGATTCTGCACTGGTACAGAGCAACCCTGGATGCACAGACAGACAAACAAATGACAGGCTGGAAAGCAGAAATGAGTGCAGGAAAGGGGCCTGTGGTTCCTGGTCAATGACAAGCTGACCCTGAGCCAGCAGTGCCCTGGCAGGCAGGAGGGCCCCGGTGTCCTGGGGTGCATCAGGCCCAGCATCACAGCCGGGCAAGGGAGGGGATTGTCCTGCTCTGCTCTGAGCTGGGGCAGCCTCACCTCCAGTGCTGGGGACCTGTCACTAGAGGGGTTCCACAGTGCTCCATGCTCATCCCTGCGCTCTTCAACATCTTCATAAATGGTTTAGACACAGGACTGGCCAGGATACTAAGCAAGTTCACAGATGTTACAAAACTGGGAGGTTTTCAGGTGCCACAATACAAAAAAGACATTGAGGTGTTAGGGAGTGTCCAAATGAGGGCAACAAAGATGGTGAAGAGCCTTGGGGGATAAGCCTCCTGGTTTGGGGGGTGGCTGAGGTCACTTGGTTTGTTCAGCCTGGAGAGGAGGAAACTGAGGGGAGATCTCACTGCAGTTATAACTTGCTCATGAGGGGAAGAGAAGGGGCAGGCCCTGATCTATTCTCTGTTGTGACAGTGAGAGGACACAAGGGAGTGGTCTCAAGTCGTTTCAGGGAAGATTTAGTCTGGATATTAAAAGAAGACTCTCCATCCAGAGGGTATCTGGCACTGGAACAGGCTCCCCAGGGAAATGGTCACAGCACCAGCCTGACAGAGTTCAAGAAATATTTGTGCAATTCTGTAAGGCATGTGGTGAGACTCTTGGAGCTGGTGCTGTGCAGGGCCAGGAGTTGGATTCTGGTGATCCCTGTGTGTCCCTTTCAACTCAGTTTATCCTGTGATTCTGTGATTCTGTGAAAGTGAAGGGTAACACTCTGCATAAACGCTACTGAATTATTAAAATTCTTATTAGAAAGTGTGGAAATAAAAATAAGGCAAAGTTACTGATTTTCACATATGAAGTTTTCTCTAAAAATGAAAGTAATTTCAATTGTATCAAAAGCTGAAAAGGAGGCTGTCATTCAGCCATTAACTTTGAACTACATTCAGTTTCTGTCAAACAGAAAACAATGCCCTCTACTTAAATCTTTGCAGACTATGTATTCTAGTTTTCCATTCTAAATTGTAAGGAGACAGATTTGAGCTCAGGTGAGTCTTTGAGCTCTGTGATTTTTATAAATTGGTCTCAATGCAGTCATGGAAAGTTTTCTTTTTCCCACCACCTCTACCAAAGAACAGATCTGGTGGATGCTTAGATAGTGCCATGCCTAGAAGAAAGTGATACAAGGCTGAACCAATGTTGCTCTGCTAAATGTAGCCCAAAATCCATAGTGTTCTGAATAGCCTCATGCCCCAGGGCAGTACATGTTATTCAAGATGGAAACTTGAAAGAATATCTCCTGATGTTACTCCACCAAATCTAAAAATATTTAATTTGAAAAAAATCCTAGGACTTTCCAAAAATGTAACAAAAATCACAAGGTCTTAATGAATATAGAGGAAATTAACTCCTCTCTATTTATTTTACATTATCTTACATATCTGCCTAGCTCAAGGACTGAACTATTGTAAGTCTGAGGTTCCAAAGGGAAGCAGGAGACACATGCTTCAGGAACATGTTGTTGTTTAGAATTCTCTAATTACTTTGTAGTGTTTTTCTAAATTATTAAAGATTTTCTGAGAATGAGGTAAAATCTACTACAGTAGCAAGAAATTGCAAATATAGTAATTTGGGGATATTTCAGTGTATTTTTGCAGGAATTACCAATCTTTACACATGAACACAAACCCCTCTGTTATTTTTTTTAGTGATCTGTTTTTTAGTGAACTGTTTTTCAGTCCACTAGTTGATAAGGAGACCTCTTGCAGGAAGTTCCCATATATTTCAGCCTGTGCAGACACAGCAAGATGAGGTAATCAAAAATCACATTTTCTTGAGCCTGAATAAACATATCCTCTCTCTCAGGAGGGCTCTCAAGTTGTGCTCATTGCTACACCAACTGTAGTCATGTAGTTTTTGGATGGTTTGAGCAGAATAGCTGCAAGTGTGGAACGATTGCTTTTCACAGAATGTACTTTCAGCAGATCAAATTTGTGGAGAAAAATCCCTTCTCATATGCTCTGGCTTGCTTATGCTTAAGAACACTTGCTGCTCTATTCTGTGTTACATACCTGATTGGATAAAAAGCCATTGTGTTGATACAGAAATTAATACGGAGGCTTAAGTCTCAACACATCCATATGAAATGGTTACTTGCAGTTAAAAACCGAAACCTTCTTACTCATATTACTTGAACAAGGTGCATGGGGAGGGCGGTCTTGCTTGGGTGGGAGAGAGGTACCAAACCTACATATATACAGATTGACAAACGTGGCACGAACAATCAAAGGCTCTTCACGTTGGGCTTTGAAGATAATTGTGGCACAAACATCTTGTGTGGGCACTGGAGCGTGGCAGAGTGCATCCCAACAGGTGCCACTGTGGCTCCAAAGAAGGGGCTCTTTGAACAACCCTTTTGTGGCCAGGAAGAACAAGGATGCTCCGGTCACTGCTGAGGTGCAAGTAGTTGTCACTCTTCTCCCTTGTGCCGTTTCCTGGTCATCTGCTTGTAATGGGAGGGGTCCAGCTCCCTGCTCTCTCCTGCCATTATTGTAGCTGTTCTCCATGGAAATGTCACTCCCACATCTCAACCCCCTCAAACAGCCATGTCCTCCCCTCCTCCACTCTTCCCTTCCTGGATTGTGTAGAGTGGGCAGGATGGAGAAAATCTGAAGGCGTACTGAGGTGCCATGGAACTTGCATTGGACACATTCCTGTGCTGTTACCCAACTTTATGAGTTGACTGCACTGCTCTTCACACCTGCAAATATTCCTTAGCCCAACAGCTTTCCAAATTGCAATTTTTTAAATTAAGAGAGTTTCCTCTTGTTTATGTAGAAAATGATGATAGAAAAGTTTGGAACTCCTTCTGCTTGTGCCTTGGGAAGGGGATGAGTGTGTGGCATTTATATACCCTACAGGACTTGAAGATGCAGAAATTCTGATGGAGTGAAATTCTGCCTGGGTGAAGTGTTCATTCTCAGTTTACTTTTAGGCCTCCAGGTTGCAGCATTACTGTTACATGTTGCTTGGATAAAACTTGGATGCCCTTGACTATAACGAAGGAGCTCCTTTGTGGAAACTTAAGTAACACATTTAATTTAAAGCACTTTGGTGGTGACAAAACCATGGTATGAAAATTTAATCTTATCTCCTGAGCCATGTAATTTTTATAAAAGAAGCCCAAACAAGAAAAAACCCCAAAAAAACCCAACCCAAACCAACAACAACAAAAACCCAACAAAGAAAGCCCAAGCTGTAGTGCTGCTAAAGATTTTCATTCCCCTTCAAGGATAAACTGTCCTTACTGTTTCAAATTTCACAGTGACTGTGTTTTTTTTGAAATAATTGTTTATGGTTGAGTGTTTTTCAAAGACTGTATAGACAATATGAACTCTAAAGTTTGGTTTAGAGGTACAGTATTTAAATCATATCTAAGTGAACTAATGAAAGAGGAAAATGTTTTAACAGGTTTTTTTCTGATATGCCAAAGATCCTGAAGCCAGAGTTAGTAGGAAATGTAATGGTAGTTTTGTCACTGGCCTTATCACATTTTCATAGATCGTTTATTTTCATCTATTTAATGTATTTAGTGTATTTAATCTTCCTTCAAATTAGAATAATAATATGGAGCTGTTGTAAAGATGAATTACTGACACTTTAGTAAGATAATACTCAAATAGCATGTCAGTATTTTCTTCAAAACTGAACAAAACATTTAGGAACCAGTGTTTTATTCTTGTGTTATGTACCCCCAGCTGTCCTGTATTGTTGGAGCATGTGAATGTGCTTTTATGGGTTCTGTTCCAGCCAGAAGCCAGAATTTGATTAACAAATAATGTATCGTTCTTAAACTTGCTAGTTTCAGAAAACGTTCCCACAGCCTCTTGCCCCCTACCCCTCATCTAGATTCTTTTACTTGATATAATGGCCTTTTCTTCCATTTCTTCAAAGTGAAGGTTGTTTATTCAGTAATTCTCTACCTACACGCATGCTATCTGATTTCAAAAATGAATTTTCAAGATACAATCTGGCAAAAGAATTTGAAATATCTGTGTCAGACTCTGGGCTTTGATCTTTAATAGCTAAATGACCTTTGTTTTTCATGCATTTGCTTTGTATTTTGCTGTGAAATAGCTCTCCTTCAGGTGTTCAAGAACAAAAGGAAAATTTCTTCCAAGAACCAGGCTTCTTATTAAAAATTTCACTGGATCTTCTTTACCCAAATAACATGATCCTGCAAAAAAAGGAGATAATTGAATTTCTGAAAGTCTAGTGGTGAAATATGAAAGTAGAGAAGCTTAGTCACAGGTGTTTTTGTTAAAACAGTGGCTGAAAGATGCTGCTGTTGAACATGGCATTTTGCATATTGTCACATACCTTGTCCCTTCTGGAAAGGATCCCACCAAGGTCAGCGCTTTTGATGTACTTGATGTACTTGAAAGGCAACATCAATCAAGTCCTCTATAAACATCTGCTTTATCCACATAACATGGAGCTATACAGTCTTCTTAGATTAGACACCCTATTTTCTGCCCAAATAATTTTTTGGAATTAATATTTTCTTAATTATGATTAGTTCTTTGTCAGTGCATTGAAAAACTGGTGTTTTTTGTGATAGCAGCTTTCTCCTGCTGATATTTTTTTATTTGGTTACTTATTAGTTATTTATTATTTTTTATTGTTATTTAGTATTATTTATTTGGAAATAGGTTGTGATAATTCTCAGCGACATATTTGCCTTCTCATGGTAAATCCAGCATCCAGGAGAGAGTCCTAGATGACTTTTCTCTACTCCTTATTATGCTGAAAGTGGTGTTTTGGCTCCAAAACACAAGATCTGGAAGAGGATGGTGGGTAGGTGTTGTGTTTGTGCAAAACAAGCTGCAGTGAGTAGAAAGTTGAAATTTCAGGTCAGAAGAAACAAGTGGTGTGAGAGCAGAAGTGGGTGGGGAAATTGCCTTTTTGGGCTCCTCAGCACTGCAAGCATGGCACGTCAATGAAAAATCACAATCCTTGCTCAACACACCCAACCATGACATATGGCAAGCTTAGGAGAGGGCATTGCTGCAATGCAGCTTCTGCAAAAGGGTCTGAAGGCTTACAGCTGTGTTGGAATTAAAAGAGTTGTCAGCTTGTGCTTCCCCTAGGAAAATTTCAAGGTCGCGATGAATGGAGAGGACACATCAAGAGGGCTCCCTTGGCAAAAGGATTCATGTTGTTGGTGATGTGGGTTGAAAATGGAGGTGCTGCAGCTATGACAGCCACTACCTGATATATGCACTGGGGAATGCACTGGAAAATATTCAAAGCTCAAATGCACTGCTCCTGCTAGAGCAAATGTTTTGCAGGGCTGCAACAGATTTCTCTTCTTTGAGCTGCATACAAGGAAACAATCTGTGAAACACATTAACCTGGTTTATAAACTTCCTCTGCTCAAAGAAAACCCAATTTCAGTGTTCTTAGTATTTTCAGCCTGTCTACATCCTTATCATCCTCAAGCCCATAGACATAAACTGGTCTGCTGATTCTTGGAGGACATCAGGACTAGCAGGTACAGATTCAAAGAGCCAGACGGGCTTTTGTGCACTAGCAGTGGCCCCCTGTGTAATAAGTTCTCTCTCCTAGTTTGAGAAGAATTTGCTAGCTCTGTATTCCTTCCCATACTGAATGTTCTGCTTAGAACTCTGAAAATCCAGAAGATATTTGTTTCCTAAGACTCTTACTGGGGTCAATAGGGATAGAGGGGGTCTCTCTAGGAACCAGTCCAAAGTTCAGTATTTTTTCACATGAAAACTCCTGTTTTTCAAATTGTTCCCTACAAGGAAAGGATATTCATCTTTTCATTCTGGCCTACGGCGACATGAGTTAACTCTGTATTTATGGATGTTTTCATATTTACAAATAACTAGAAATTGTGGTTGGGCCCACAAGTTGACTTAACAGCTCAAAGTTAAAACAAGGTCTGGATTTGTCTGAAGTTTAAGGATAAATAAGGAATTTCTCAGGCCTAAAGCTTCACACTTGATTATAGTTGATATGGAACTTCACTTAAGATAAAAAATGAGGAGATGTGTTTAAATATAAAAGATTTCAGTTAATGGAGTTTAAACACAAGGATAGATTGAAGATTCATTGGAGAATCTACTGAGGAGAAAGACAAGAATCAGCTATATGTTTTATTTTAAAATCTTTAATGTGTTTTTCTTTTAAATAAGAGATTTCTTCCCAAAGAGAAAATGACAACATGTTAAGTCAGCACCAGGAGAACTGCATTTGTTCCTGTCATAATGTAATAAGATGCTCATGAAATAGGAGAAAACACTGAGTAAAGACAGAATAAGCAATTGTAGGAGACAGAACTTATTCCCAGTCCTGTTAAATCAAGTTTTATAGCCATAGTCCCATGTGAAAATCACTTCTGGATTATTTATTTTAAGTGGTCTTGCATTCTGGGTTCATAATACAGGTGTTATGAGGTTGGTTTTATTTCTTGTCCTGAATAGCTCACCAAAAATGGGTATCTATGTATAATGAAAGACAACTTAAATAAAAATAATTAATTATTTTTATAAAATTTATTGCTGTTAGAATAATGTAATATGTACTAAAAACTGTTGTCATGAAACAGTCATGGTGTCTGCAAGATTGATGATCTCAGAATGGCAGACAGCAATTGTTAACAGGTCAGAAGAGGATAAAAAGGTCTGGAAATTTTAACTGAGGCAAATTTAGGAGTAAAACATTTTAGTCCATATGGGGTTATGTTTCTGATAAAGAATAAAATCTCTACACCCTCCCGTCTTTTGCTTCACATGCCACAGTTATGAAGGTATAATGTGGACTTCTTGCAACTATATTAATAAAATTAAAATTTGGGAAAATTTGAAATTGTGCGCAATCCAGTTCAAATATCACCACATGGATTCATTTCTGGTAATTAGAAAATTCAGTTCAAAACAAAAATATCTGTTTACAGTTCACTTCCACACAGAATAAGAAGTTTAGATTTCTCTAAATAAAGTTTTCAAAAGAGAGGCCAGAATTCAACTATGAGTAGAACAACATCTCAAAGATTAAGAAGAGACAGCCGATGTCAGCTGTAACAACTTTTTCTCCTTCAGGACTTTCTTATACTTAGAAGGCTTCATATGTATATAATTCCCTGTATTTATATATATTTAATTTCTGCTTTCAGATACAGTAAAGTTCAACAGCAGGAGTCAATCCTTGATTTGGAGGCAAGATTTATGTCAGAAAAATGGCATTTTATATATATTTTCATCAAAACCAAGTACAGATAATAATTTGTCTAGGCTTAGAAGCATGAAATGTTCTTCAAGGTTAACTGTTTAGCCCATTAAAACTAATTTGCTTCCTTGTTTATAAAGCAGCAATCCATTAATGTGCTAAACAGTCTCACATAGAATGCAGTAAAGACTATCCTACTAAGCAGAAAAAACCCAGCAGTATGATAAATGAAGGATACTTGAAGCAGTTTTTACTTAACTTGTCTTCTAATTTGTTTTTTATATGTGAACTTAAGGTCCTATATCTAGATTTTTTTTCACACTTCTAATATATTTGCTTATATTTTATTATGAATGTGCAGAGAAAGTTTCTAAATCTGGCCCTTGTACAGAAGTGGCTTTAGCTAAAATTAGGAGAGGCAGCTGCCTATGGCTGTTGGTTACCTGTGCTGGGCATGGTCCTGATGTCTCCTTGATCTGTGCTGGAAGAAAAGAGTCAAAACAACCTCTGCTGCCTTAACAGTTAATTGCTGCTGGTTTTGTACTTTGGATGTCAAGGAATGTGCTGGTGAACACCTGCATGTCCCAAGACATCACGGTTCCCATTTCTGTCTCGTCAATGGTGGCAGCAGCTGCTAGTGTTTAATTCAAGGCCTGTCCCTGTGTTTCCTAACCTGGTCTCCTCTTTCCTCTTCATGGTGGGAAGATGCCAGCTCTGGCCCCAGCTCTCTGCATCTCCCATTATGGGTCTTCAGGCTGGGCATGCAGGGCTTCGGTAGTGGATATCCAGAGAATGAGAATGTAGTCTGTGGTAAAGTGGAGTTTTCAAAGAAAAACTGCAGAATGGATAAATAGGTCTTGTTTTCTTATGTCTTATGCTGTTCTATCTCATGGGAATACTCTTTGGTCTGGCCCTGCTGGTCCAAGAGTAAGTTTAGTTTTGTGACCAAGGCTGAGATAATGAATGGCTGGAGTCTAATTAAGGTTGTGATGAATATTGCTTTTCGTGTTGGTGGTTGGTATTACAGGTGGTTTTGGCTTGCTGTGATTATGTGAGATGGCAGCTGGCAGGACAGTACTAGTAGAGGGGATATTTAGCAAACATTTAAATGCTAAAAGCATTTAGTCAATGCTAGTGTTTGGAGGGGATAGTATGATAGGAGTAGCCATTGTAGGCTGAGGGTGGTGATTAGGTGGTGGTCTTAGTTCAAAGGAATTTTGGGCAGGGGGATAAGAAGACTATGGGGAGGAATGTAAACATTGATTTTTAGCATTATAGGAGGTCTACCTTATGTAAGTAGTCAGAACCAAGGGTTCATGTAAAGGCAGTATTGCTAGGCCTGTGTCTGCTTTGCAAGCAGAGAATACTAAGGAGTATATACATGAGTAGGACAATTAGGGTGGATGACATTGCCTGGTGTCCAGTAAGCCATGTTAATAGAGCACTAGTCCTCTTCCTGACCATGGCTGATGTATGATCTACTGGACCATGAGACATTATCCAACTAACCCTTGACACATCATATCAATTTGTGACAACAGCAGCCACAATAAAACTAGGACTAGTACCATTCCACTTAGTATTCCCAGGAGTGCTTCAAGGCTCATTCCTTAACCACTGGTTAATGAAATTTTCCCCAGAAACCATTCTCTTCCTAACATCTCATTCACTTAACACTACCAACTACTATAGCCATCAGCCCAAGAGCCCTAGGGGGACAAATAAAACTTAAATTAACACAAACCTGAAAAATCCTAGCCTATTGGCAATTGGGAGACAGGGACATCCGAGTCAAGATTTGAATCCAATTTTATTGAGTATACAAGGTGTTTATATAGGGCTTTGCCTGTATGGCACTTATAGGGTTCTCTAGTGTTCCACTGCTGCAGGATCATGTCCAGGGAGGCTACAGTTAATGGTAACCAGCATGAGAATTCAATCAGATGGGCTTCTGCTTGGTTAATCTCAGGAAACCATTTATTCAATGCAGGAACAAACTCAGCTTAGATGCAGAGACAGAGAGCCCCAGACAGAGACAAGGTGGTGAGTTTATGGGACAGAACCAGGGTGGAGTTTAAGGTTGGGGTCTAATAGGAACATAGCAAGGGAGAAACCCCAGGGGCTCAAGCGCAATCTGAACTCCCTGGGCTGCCACCCCACAAGGCCACCGAAGGAGGGTCCAGGGTGGGGCAATTCTTCCTGGGCTCATCCCCCTAGGCAGATGGGGATGGAATCCACTCTTCCCAGGCTTTAAAGAACCACACCTGTCACTTGTCCAATGCTTATCTGAAAGTCAATGTTTGCCTTGATGGGTGGGCAGCACCTCACAGGGTTCTATTTTTGGTAACAATTTTCCATTGGTTATACATTCTTCATGACATTGCTCTACCTGCTAACATTATCTTATCACAAAATTTCACAATATATCTCTTGGTCACTTATTGCCCAGGGAGCACTTATCTGTGCCTGTCTCTCCCACAGTTTCTGCTTGATCAGGCCTGAGATACTAGGCTCCTTTATCAATTCTATTGTACTCTCTGTTTCATTCCCCATACTAGCCTTATCATCATCCTGTCTTCTGCTGAGGCTGAACAGCCATTGTCATAGTGTGTACACCAAAGCTCACCCTACCCAATTCCTTTCTATATTCCCTAATAACCATCACTCAGGCTTTAAAATAATCAGCAATAATAACCACACCTCTGTGACATACGAAGGTGGCTTGTGTGATCTAAGAACCCCCACCACAATGGTAAGGAATTCAGTCACTGCACAACTAAAGTGGTTTTTGAATGAACCCTAGAAGTCAGTAAGGATAACTGGCAGCTATGGTATCATAGCGTAATAATCAAAAAGGTTTTGCAGATGTGTTTATATAAGAATTTTATAATAACTAAAGTAAATATAGTGATACTGCTTTTTAAGAAAATCCATTATGGTTGACTTTACTGAAGAGTTGTTTGTTGGCTCTTGTTGATGGAGCATTCAAATGCATTAGTTAAACTCTGTTGAATTAGTAAGAATAAAAAAGAAAAAAGAGGGTGTTGCTGCCCATTTCAAAGATCCTATTACATGTAAAGAATGAAGTGTGCATGGATAGCTCTTATGCATCATCCTATTCATCCAAGAACAGCTTACTCTGTGAAGTGCCCCAGGGAGGTAAAGATTTAGTTTCAGATAAGCATTTTTTAAGTGAGAGGCATGGCTGTAAAGCCTGGCTAGTGTGAATTCTAAAACCTCTGCCTCAGGAAATGTGCCCTGTGAGCCCAGGAAGAATTGCCCTACCCTGGACCCTCATGGAGTGTCAGCCCAGGGTGTTCTGACTGGGTTTGAGCTCCTGGGGTTTCTCCTTTGCTGTGTTCCTAGTGGTCCCTGACCCTGAACTCCACCCTGGTTCTGTCCCTCAAAACCCACCACCTTGTCTCTGTCTGGGGCTCTCTGTCTCTGGATCTAAGCTGAGTTTGTTCCTGTGTTGAACAAATGGTTTCCTGAGCAGAAACCCATCTCGCTGGTGTCCCAAGCTGGTCACTGGTAAACTGTAGCCTCCCTGGACATGATCCTGCAGCTGCTGAATGCAACATTATTCTTTGCATAAATATATTTTAATATATAAGAAAAAGTGCTTCCATTGCATTTGATTTCAGTGTGGGTGACATCTCAAATAGCCAGAAACTTCTTCAGAGTTCCCAAAAGTGATAGGATTGTTTTATTTCCTTAAAACTATTCCAGCAAAATATTGATAATTGTTAGAGGCAGATAGTAAGATTACAAAAATCTGGGTTGTTTATTTATTTATTTATTTATTTCAGTTTTTTAGGGGCATTTAGACTCAGCAGATATTTCTAATTTATGTTTGGAATGAAAGAAGTGAATGTTTCCTTCCAAGCTGGTGATCTTGAACTAAATGGAACATTTGGCATTTGTAACAAAGGAAAGATGAGAAGATGCTAAAGATAGGCATGTAAAATCATAGGATTAATTTAGGGTCGAAAAGATCTTGAAAGGTTATGTAGTCTAGCCTTCTTCTTAAAGTGAGACTCATCTCAAAACTGGATCACATTCCTCAGGGTCTGAGTCAGTCCCAGAATTGAAAATTGAGTTAGGAGTGAGATTCAACATTCAGGTAAAATGTACTGAGGAAAGAGGCAGTTGGAAGAGTGTCTGAAGGGCTCATTGCAGCCCTGGAGTTTTCTTAATCAGAGATGCTCCTAATCATCTTTTTTAATCAGAGATGCTCTGATTAGTGTATATGGGGCTGAGAGGGAAAACAGCAGATTGAAGAATTTGTCAATCCTTGGTGTTTTTGTTATCTCATGCTCTTAAATCCATGAATTCCACTGAGGATTGTGGAAAGAGAAGTTGTATCTGTCAGTTGATGATAAAAAGGTGATGCTGACAACTTTTTATTAGGTTTATAATTAAATTGCATGTTTCAGGATAGTATCTGGGAATATTTTTTAACTTTTCCATGTACAGCTACAAAAATATAGTGTAGTAAAGATAGCAGTGGTTACAAACATGAAAGAGAATACCCTTGGACCGTATGAGGAGAATGTAAATTCTGCAGTCCTGGGTCAAATCCTCTTTCTCTTGAAGCCGGAGGGATGTGTCTTGCAACTAACTCACCAATTGCATGGCAGGAAGATTTGTTTAGAAAAGAGACATATCTTTCAGCTGCAGAGGAGCATTAGGAAAGGCCTTCCTCTGCACTGTTTGGAGCAGGTAAGTGGTAGTGTATGCTTTTTGGTAAAGTGCTTCTCTATGGCATGGGGCACTGAGTGCTGTGGCTGGGACCACAGATCACAGCACCAGGCCTCCTAAGGAGCAGGGCCAAATCACTCAGCAAAATCTGTGTTAAAACTCCATTTTTGCAGATGGAATTATGTCACTGAATATTGTAATCTCTTTCTTCTAAATTGCTTCTGGTCCCAGAGCTATCTAAAGTGTGGGGCTGTGAATTGACAGGAAAAGTTTTCTCTGAATTTGTTCAGGATGGCAGGATGCTAAAGCATGGGAAAGTAAGTGATATCTAAACATTAGGTTATTTACACCTCTTGTTTATTTGAAGGTGTTTGTATGGATTTTTTCTCATGTTTCTGTCAGTGTGTTGCCTTCCTTAGGGGTGTGTCATCCACTCTCACAAGGAGCTTGCTGGAGGCTGAAATTGCAGTTACTACTAGTAGGAAGGGAAACTAATTTGCTTAGGACTGGAAACACTTATCTGGAATTTATTGTATTATATTTTGTTATCATATATTTTAAGGGCTCAAGAAGCTTGGATCAATCCACATTTTTACAAGACCTTTGTTAATATGTTGGTATCTTTGAAACTTGAATGGGCTTAATAAGGAACAATTTGTATTTGAAATATGCACTACAGAAGGTGCATTTTTAATGTTAGCCTAAGCACTGAACTGTAAAGCATCTTTAGGTAGTGTCAAATATTATGCCTTAACTTCTAATGACAACTGCTCTTTCATTTTCTTCTATATTTTCTGACAAGAAAAATAAATGTTTTCCACAGAAGCAAGAATATTGGCAGTGAGAGAAGTTGTTTCTTCAGCTCTTAAAATTTGGACTCTTTTTTGAGATTTCTTGTCTTTATTTCTGGTTTTTAGCTCATGAAGTGAAGTCAAGATGTGATCTTCACTTTTGCTTAACAGTTTTAAAGCAAATGTTGCCTGTTCAAAAAAAAAAAGGCAGTGCCATAATTTAACCTCTCCCTCACTCCCTCAAGCATGACTGGGGAGAGAAATAGAAGGATGAAAGCTGGAAAACTCACTGGTAGAGATATAGACAGCTTAATACAAAAAACAAAATCCATACAAGCAAAGTAAAACAAGGAATTAATTCACTTCTTCCCATGGGTGGGCTGGTGTTCAGCCATCTCCAGGAGAAGAGGGCCCCATCATGTGTTTTGTCCACTTACCTGGATAAATAAACACCATCACTCCAAATGTTCCTCCCTTTCTCCTTCTTCCCCCCACATTTATGTACAGAGCATGGTGTCACATAGTCTGGACTATCCCTTTGATCCCTTGGGGTCCCCTGTCCCAGCTGTGTCTCCTCCCAGCCTCTCAGGCACCACCAACTTCCTCCCCAGCATGGAAGTACAAACAGCAGAGAAGGCCTTGGCTCTGTGTAAGCCCTGCTCAGCAGTAACAGAAACATCTCTGTGTTATCAGCCCTGTGTTCAGCACAAATCCAGAACACAGCCCCATACTAGCCACTGTGAAGAAAATTAACTCTACCCCAGTAGAAGCCAGCACAAGCAGATAAAAAGTGGTTCAATCTTGCACAGGATTAATTAATGAGGACAGCACAGGTATAATTGCATAATAGAATGTAGAATGTAATCAGTATTTATCACAAGCAAAGATCAAGGGCCCAGAGAAAAACATGTTGAGAGAAAATGAAATGTACTTTTTATCTTTCCTTATCGTGCAATAGTGCTGGCATTTGGCCCTATCTTTCCTCAAGGTGAGTGCAACCTGCATTTGTTAGATCTGTTGAATAAAAAATGTGAACTGGGAGGTGTGTATGATCTGATATGAAGGCTGGATACGATAACCATGAACTTAGATGAAGTAGTCTAACTTTGTTATCAAAAGTTTTCATTATCAAAATTACACATTCTTCTATGAACTTAGAGGATTGTGTTGCCCTCTACTGCATATGAAATAAATAAGGAGAAACATGATTGCACTAACTAGATTACATGGTATTATTAGTTGTTTTTTACCAGTTGGTGTTAACCTTTTGTTTCTTACTGCACAAAAAGAACATTTTTTGATATTTCAAGTTCTCATCCTCAAAATGTGGCTGGATCGAAGTTATTTTTACAGATTCTATAATATTTTTTTTCCTTCTTTTCCCCAAGGTCTTGTGCTAAGAGGGGTATCTAACTTTCATGTAACTTCCTGTTCTGTTCTGCTTTCTTTCCTTAGCTTTTAGCAGGTGAACAGAATTGGCAGTGCATGTCTCATGAGTAGCTATTCAGTTATTTCTATACTTATTTTTGTGTATACAGGTAATTGTTGCATAATACTCAAATGCTGGTTTAAAGAATGCTAATGCAGATCTTTAGAGTATTTGTGTGAATTCTGAGCACCAGTAAATCTTATCAAAATTCCTGAAAGTTGAAGGGATATTGTCATCCCTGTTTTATAAAACTGTGGCATGGAGGCAGTTGAGACTTCAGTGGCTGAGGCACCTAATGTTCTTTTTAGGGTGCTTAACATTATGTAACACTTAGTATATGTGAATAACAAATTAAATAGTGCCTTCAGTTGTAGGCTGGACTGCTTGGTTCTTCTTTAATTCAAACCTCAAAGAAAGATAACTTTAGAAAATTTGAAGTCTACAGGAAGGGATTAGATAGCTAATGAATGTCTAGCATACCTGGAAATATGCTGTAAAACTCCATGACAAAAGAGGAAGAAAATTTCTAAGCTTCTAATCATCTGGCTTTCTAATTTTTAACTACAATCTTATTTTGTAATTCTACATCTAATTTTCATTATAGGAATGCCTTTGCAGAATGAAACTGCTTCTTTCACAGAATTACTGACTCAGGGACAGATTCAGTGCAAAAGTAAAATACAGTCATGCAACTATGTTACTGTCTCTTTCCAATTTGCCAGAGTTTTGGGAGCACAGAAAGGTTTAGTCAACCCAATAAAATGAAAATACAGATTATTTAGGACTTCTCTAAACAAAGCTGCAAGGGCATATGTAACTTGTTGGTAAGTTTAGAAGTTTTCTATACTGGATATAGCCTGGATATAACAGGGACAGCTGGAAAGAGCAGAAGGCAAAGTGGAGGTGATTTGAGAGCTATGTGCTGCACAGACATCCCTGAAATTGACATTGAGGCACAAGGTTGGTCTGTGAGTACAAAGCAAGGTTACATGCATGCATCAATCAGTTATTGAACAATTTAGGCTTCTCTGATTCATAATGCATGTGTGTCAAGTTAAAAAAATACAGCACAAATACATTTTTGCATCACACGGTGATTGGTTCTAATATCTAATCTCTAATCATCTAATAAAAATAGGGAATAGTTCCACTGGTTTAGAAGCATTAAAGTGTTTAAAAGTTTTCCAAGATGAGAGTCAGGCTCAGTGTCTTTTTCCTATATGGAGCACTTGAGCACTTGTTACATTAAAGTATTTAAGTCTGTGAAAGTTTTTGTGAACATTCTTTGACTACTCCACCGTAACATGATGAGCCTCTCTTTCATAAGTTGTATTTCTGCAAATGAAACTCACTTGTTACTGCTGCAGTTTTGGAATTTGTACTTCTCCCTGTGTACACCAACGCCTGACAGAGGGGAATGAGGCTTTGGGGAATCATCTCAGCATTTATCTCTTTAGAAACTCATCACATTCTGTGATAAATGCATGCTTCTGTCCTATTAACTATTTACACTTGGAATACTCAATTATTTAGGAAAATAAACCATTTAGGGTGTAAATATTAAATATGTTTTTATTTGGTAGCCATTAATTTGGCAATGCAGAAATGTGTACAGTTGGGTTTTGTTTTCTACCTGTGCACCTGTGCTGCTGAGTTGGATGTTTGTTTTTGCATATGAGACATAGAACCTATCAGAGGTTCCAGATCTGGATGTTACTAATAGAAGACTTTGTTTTCTTTCAGACATGAAGAGTATATTGAATACTAATGTGCAGTGGAGTCCCTGTACTGCAACCACTATGCTCACCAATCTCCTGCTAAAGTTAAAGGAATTTTGAATTCCAGTTTTTGGTTTTAGGGTTGCTATTTAATTGTTCTCTGACTTGTTTGAAGACAAGAATTGTAGGAATTTGTCTTGATTTTGAAATGTACATTCTGTAGCAGATGAAATGATGATGGAAAATGTAACTGGTTTTGACCAACCCGGCACTTAAGTGTTTTGGGCTTTAGTTCATAGCTTAACTTGTAACTAAAACAGGCTTATTTGTAAAACCAGTTGAAAGAAAAATTCCAGCTCAGAGATTTTAAGGGCATTTTCATAGAATGCTTTGACTCAGGCATATATCTGTAAAAGAGAAAAGCAGAAACTTAATGAAAAATTTAAGAAAAGACATTGAGTAAAGTAATTAATTATTTTGTGTACTGAATGGGACAAAACAAAACGAGAAAGCTCTCATACTAAAAGCTGTAACATGAAAGTGCTAAATGAAGAATGAGTGTTAAATTATATCACACATTAAATGTTTCATTTATCTCATAAGTACAATAATTGCAAGACCTTTAATTTTTATGGTAGACAGCTGTAGCTCTTAGCATAGTATTATTATTGAAAGGGAAAGACTGAATGAGGTTGGAATACTTTTAAATAGCATCTTCAAAAGAAAAGAAAAACTACGGATACCTTACTTGCAAGTTTTTCTTAACAGCTTTTTTTGATCCTAAATCAAATGACAGAAAATGCTTGGGGCCTTATATACAGTACAAAAGTGAGGCACCATCATTGATGATGTACCATAAGAACTTAACTGTTTTTTTGTTTTTTTTTAACACAGCTGTTGCTTGACACTAATCATTGGGTGAAGTCCTCAATATCAGGCAGGGAAGAAAAGGTATGATAATATATTAGTTAAGTTAGCTTTTGTGCCAGATTTTAAAGTAAATTATGCTGATTTTAAAGATTTTAAAGTAAATTTTTAAATGTATCTTGAATTGAGTATAAATTAGTTGCACATCTTTAAAGAACTCCTATATTAATTAATTTACATCTATGTCAGTTAGCAGCCTTTTACCTCCATTGGGCTGACTGAGTGTTACCTTCCCTTACTCTGCAGATTTTGTAACACTGGTTGTTAGGGAGGTGCTCTAGCACAGCAGTATATGGCAACTATCTCACCTTCACCTTCCCAATCATGTGCCTTGCCTAAGAATATGTCAACAGCAGGTCAAACCAGCCTGCTTAAAATCAGCAGGATTTTAATTTGGAAGATGTTCCTGTGACACCAGAGCTGAAGTTTATATCTGATGTAACTCCTGCCCAGAAGGCCTTTATCAGCTAGAGCACACATGATGTGTTTTTCACTTGTGGACATTTTTAATCAATCAATGTTTGCCACAAAGATGAAATCTAGCCAAACAGGTCTGTGACAAGCATATAATAGATGTCTTTTCACTTTCTTAAACAGCAGAGGCCTCTATGTGATTTCCTAGGGAAAATGTTGCTTATAGTGACTGGCACAGCTTAAGGAGGCATGAAGTGTTGAAACACCTAAAAAGGGGTCTGAGCACTTTGGGTATGCACACTGAGTGGGAATACTGGGTTTGCTTGCTCCAATAGGAAGCTACTCTGTATGCACCCAGGCTGCTCTGTGGTCTAGCCTGGCATTTGGAGATGGGGTGGATTTATTTTGAAACTGCTTCCCTGTCCAATCTAAAGCACATGTGCAGATTCACTGTAGTGCTTCAGGCTCTGCAATGATGGGCTGGATGTGGGTGCTGGGAGAGGCAGGCAGGATGGTTTACCTTCAAATTCCCATTGTGAATAAGTTGTGCCATGTTTTAATTGCTATTAGAGAAATTAATTATCAACAGTTTAATTTCAGATCTAATTGCAGGTTGGTCAAAAACATTTCTTGTTCCTTTTTTGTGTTATAATAATATTTATGATATGCCTAATAAAATCCCAAATAGTTTTTCTCTCTGCAGACCACAGTACAATGTTTAGGAAAGGAGACAGGATTCTCTTAGATGTTACCGATAAGAAATTTAGATAATTTTACAGGCTTATAAGGTCAGTGTTGTAATACCTTTCTTTTGAGACCTACAGGAAACAAAATAATAATTTTTCCATTATTTCTCCCTGTATTACCTGCCCTGTATACTAGCCAAAGCCTGGCTAGGAGACCACTGCATATTGAGGAGGGTGTGATGCATCTAAGAGTTACCCTGAATAGGTGCACTGTGCTGAATGCACTGCCGGGCCTCCAGGGCCGTGCTGAGTCGTACAACTTCCCCGGCTTCAGGATGAATGCAGACAGGCCACTGACATGGAGAAGTCTGCAGACAGTTGCCACTGGCTACTAGTGGTTACATCAAGTGTGTGTCCCTGCACACAGACTGTGTGTCTGTGTCTAACAATGCAGTAAGAAGTTCTCATGTGAACATCCCTCCTGCTTGACAATAGGAGGGGTGAATATAAGATTATGAATATAATTCCCTGTAATAAAATCCTATAATAGCTTGAATGATCCAGATTATAGGAATCCCTTTTAGAGATAGGCTCTGCACAGCATGCTGTGTGTGGGGTGGAGGCCCTGCACTATTTTGAGGCTCTCAGTGTAGAACCAGAGAATCAAAGAGTGGTTTGAGTTGGAAGGGACTTTAAAGATCATCTAGTTCCAACTCCCCTGCCATGGACAAGAACATTTGACATTAAACCAGACTGCTCAGGGCCCCATTCAACTTGGCTTTGAATACTTCCAGTAATAAGGTAGCCATGATTCCTCTGAACAACCCATTCCAGTGCTTTACCATTGTCACACCTAAGAATTTCTTCCTAAGATCTAACCTAAACCCACCCTCTTTCAGTTTAAAGCCATTCCTCTTGTCTTGTCACTGCAAGTCCTTGCAAAATTCCCTTTCTGGCTCTCCTGTAGCCCTCTTCAAGTACTGGAAGGTGCTATAAGACCTTCCTGGAGCCTTCTCCAGGTTGAAGGACCCTAATCCCTCAGGCTGTTTTCATAGGAGGGATGTTCTAGCCCTATGATCATCTTCATGGCCCACTTCTGGACTCATTCTAAGAAGTCCTATATTAGAGGCCACAGAGCTGCATGCAGCACTCCAGGTGGGGTCTCTCAAGGGCCAAGCAGAAGGGCAGAATGTCCTCCCTTTCCCTGCTGGCCACGCTGCTTTCGATATAGCCCAGCATATGGTTGGATTTCTGGACTACTTGTGCACATTGCTGGCTCATGTTGAGCTTCTTGCCCACCAACATCACAAAATTCTTCTACCCGGAGCTGCTCTTGATTCACTTCCTGCCCTGCCAATATTTGCATTTGGGATTGTCCCAGTCCTAGTGCAGGACCTTGCACTTGAACTTCATGAGGTTTGCACAGATCTACCTCTCAAGTTGTAAAGGTCCCTGTTGGAAAGGTAGACTCAGAAAGGAATTATAGATATGACTCCTTAGCCAGAGAGGCTAAGGAAGAAATACAAATGAAAGCACAGTTTGAATAATTCAAAGAAACCAGTGTGGTATGCCAGAACACATTCTTCCCCCCAGTAAAACTAAGCTGGGACCCCTCTTCCCAGCCTTATAAGGAAAGGTCCAAAGTACCCTGAGATAGCTGAAAATATGCAGAAGTGGTGATTTCTATAGGTCGCACACAAATGTTGCTGTATTAGTATACTTATAAAGATTGGTTAGTGAAGGAATAGAATATTCAATGTACAGATTATAGAAGCAATTGTAAAGGAGAGCTCGCTCTCTTTTTCTCTCTTTTTCCGGCTCTCTTACTTCTGTTCTGTTACTTTCTTTCACAGCTATCTTAAGTCCTGAACTCATGTATTCATGTTCTACCCCTTTTTCTATTCTTCCATCTGAGCCTGCTTTGAGCTTCATCTGTTGGCTCTTAGCAGGGCTCCCTCATCCACACCCTGAAATAAACTACTAACATCTAACTTGACTATAGAGAGGTCTCTGCCATGTCCAAGACCATCTGCACCCTGAAGAATCTCTTACAGGTCACTCTGGACACCATCCTGTCCCTGCAGTGTGTTGACAGTGCCACGCAGCTTGGTGCTGTTGGAAACATTGCTGAGGGTGGGGTTGATTCTGTTGTCCATGCAACAAAGATGAAAAAGATGTTAAAAAGCACTGATCTCAATGCCAAACCCTGAAGTGTGCCATTATGATAAATACAGAGACTTTGTGAATAGTATTTATCAGTGCATATCAGATGTGCTGTCTAAAATGGCAGATGACTTCACTCTTCCCAAGAATTGGTTAATCTGTGGTTAAAAATTACCTACAGTTAGATACCATTCTCCAAAAAGCTAATTACCTTTAATAATTATTTAAGAGACCCATAAAAGCATCCCATATATAGGCAGGGACTTCCAACTTGGACTTCTGCTCCAAGCAGGGCTATTTCCAGCACGATATAAAATGAACTATGACTCTGCCTTTCTGACCTTGCATTGCCTTGTTGTATCAAGGTGTACCCTAGCTGTATTTATTCATTTCTACAGATAATTTGGCTATTTTTTATTTCTTTCAGCTTGGAAATTTTATTGTAGCAATAAGGAAAAGGGGAAAAACAAATTCCCATGTGACTGGCTGCAAATGCAGTGACAATCAATCAATGGATAATTTCAATGGTAATTTTGCAATTGCTGGTCAATGGTGCATGTGAGTGTATACAGATTGGTAATAGCAAGTTACAGTGGGGAAAAGAATCAGGATTTTGCAGTACACTGTACAGAAAAAAAACCTGATGTCATGCAGTTGGGAAAAAAAAAAAGAGATGATTTGAGTAGTACTAAGAGATGTAGTATTTAATATCTGAATGAGAATTCTTGGTCTTGGTGATTGAGAAGCTTCAGCTGTAGTTTTGTGGCTTTTTGGCACCACTCATAGAAAGGAGATAGAGAGATTAGAGAATGATCAGAAGAACAGCCAAAAAGCAAAACTGATAATTTTATGACAGACAATGCAAGAAGAGTAGTTTAAACTAGAGGAGATAAAATTAATATGGAAGAGAAAATTTTTCAAGTACAAGCAGTTCTCTGCTAGAGTTAAATACAATCAAATATTCTATCAGTTAAAAGATGGGTGGAAAGAAGCTGGTTGGTTTGCTCTGAAGTAATTTTTGAATATGAGTTTTAGATGTGGTTACATTATACATTATAGAATTAACACCAAATGAGGATTTTAAGAGGGGATTAGCTAAAATCTGCCTGCTTCATAAGTTCATGCTTAAAGTAAAGAGGCATTTCATGTAATTTAAGTGTAATTCACTTTTATGTGATTCCTCTGACTTTGGGATAAGGAACAGTTTGGATGCCAAGCCAACACAGGAGCTATATTGGAGCTTCCTCTTCACTCATGTTTAAGTTTAGCAAAAGACCTGACATATCAGCTGGGAGTATGGCAAATTAGTTAATCTAGTATGACTATAAAGAACATTTTGGTCCTTTCAACTTATCACAGAACGCTGAGTCTGGAAAACGTTCACTGAGTTGTACTTGGCTAAATTTTCTGGCAAAATTCTTGTTTGCGAAACTTCCACCTCTTTGTGCCAGCCAGCAACAGAAATAGCAATACAAAAGTGAATTTGTGTGCCCTTCTTTTACCAGTTTTGCCTCATTTAAGGATCCATCTTTTGGACAAGCTCATACAAACTGTTAGGTTTAATTTATTTTAATACTCTCCCTGCAAATCTGAATATCCTGGGCTGAAGAGGCATTTAATTCTTTTTCACACATATGTTAATAATACACTGGGTCATCAAAGTGTCCTGGTACGAGGATCTTGATTATGAAACCAGGGGTTTTATGCAGAAACTTATACTTCCTAATTAGCATTGCAGGAACTTAATATAGAGACAAGATTTTCTTGTACAATATTCATTGCTGTATTTGGAACTCTGATCACAGCAATTTAAAAATAAATTAATTATGTACAACATGTAGTTTTTTTCCCCTGCATGAATGGTGAGTCTAAGAGATGTTACATTTGTACATACTTTCAGTTTTACTTTTCCACTTTGCGTAATGAAGGGAAATGAACACTAAATAGACCTGGCCTTCATGAGATATTTATGTTCCTAAATACTTTCTTCTGTCTCTGGGGGCACCCTGCTAGGATGCACACGCTTTAGTATTATCATTTCTTAATTGATATCAGAAGCATTAGTGCTGTTGCAGTTGGAATGACCATGCAGTTTCTTCTCTCTGTTTCATCAGAAGCAATTTCTGACAGAAAATGTCAGAATGTCAGCAATATCTGACAAAAAAAAAAAAAAAAAAAAAAAAAAAAAAATTCATTTTAAGAATATATAGTTTATTGATATTTATGACTTTGGAAGACAAAGAATGCTAAAGGACAATTTCACTTCCTAAACAATTGTCTGTCTGTCCTTATTTCCAAAGCAAACATTAGATTTCTCAGTTCCAACAAAATATATTACTGCTTTAAAAACCAAATATTTGGGAATAAATAAAATTTTGGCATCATTATTTGACTTTTTGCCCCTTCCATATTTGAGTCGCTTTATTAAGCTGCTTTGCAAATATTAGCTTAGAGCACATAGAAAAATGAAAACCTGTGGTAGGTAACTGTGCTGTTGGTTTTCCATTTATCAGCTCTTCACGCCTGCATGACTGGATATTTACACTTACCATGAGAGTCTATGTCTCTTAGCCTTGACCAGCTGAGACTCTGAGGGGTAATTCAAACTTCAGGGTAATCAGTTTTTGAAAAGAAAGAGACTTTCCAAGCAGTCCTGGATTTGTGGAGTATCTCCAGGTAACACTGAAATGGCCAGTTAGGATTTCAATAATTAGAAGTCGCTTATTAAAAGAAAGCATAAGCCAGGAAATGAAGCTAAATGTCATTTAGAACTATGAGGAAAATTGCAAGTGAATGTATTATCCACCAGAAAAAAAAGTTCTTAGTCTGAAGGTCAGCATTTATTACGCTTTAAGAATCAAAGTAACGATGATAATTGTATTCCTACCTTAAGTTTCAAGTATTATTCCCAGGGATGACAAAAAGTTCACTCATGGGCAGTCAATTAGCCACAATGCAGTTTTGGCACAGTACAAACCCAGCTTTTTCCAATTTGCTTTCTGTAGGGGTCTAAGAGGTTGATGTGATAACCCCAAAGAATGTATGTTTCTCTATAAGCATGCAGATTTTTCTTCTTCTAGCTCTCTGTCACCATAGTAAGATACTCTCGTGCAGATGTTTTTCAGTGTAAATGACGAAGGAAATATTTTCTTAATGAAGCATAGAGGGGTAGCTGGGTGGTTTTTTTGCATTCCAAATTCACAGACTTCATCATGCATTTTCTGTAAGAGCTCTCTATAGAAATTGGAATAGTACAACATTGAAAACCATCTCATTTTTTCTCAGTGCATTTCTTTAAAATACTCATTCAACATTTTCATTTTAAACCCTCTGTAAGAGCACATCCCTGAATTAACAGTTGTGTTTCAGAAGACTTGTATCTATTTATTTCTGAAGAGGAAACTTCGTAATGACTAATGGCAAAGTACAGAACTGCGGCATAGGTGATATGGGTTTGAGTCTTAGCTGTGCTGCAGTCCTGTTTTTTGACCTGGAAAATTATTGTCCTCTATCTCCTACCAATTCCTGTGGAAGATAAACAGCTGATTACTGCATCTCTCCATGTGGACCAAGGGGTGGACCACAGGGGAGAGCAGGAAGAGAGGAAGGGAGCATGCCTATGGTCACCTCAGACAAAATGGGGATAATACAATTGCTGTATTATATTCTTGCTGTATTATATCCCATTTATAACTTGGAGCAATTTACTTGGAGCAAAGTAAAATCCCTGGAGCAGCATTATACTTTTTATTGTCTTGTACCTGCTCTTCAACACTAGATTGCAAGGTAGCAATACCGCTTTAGTGCTGGCCAGAGCTTCTGATGAGTTCTGTAATGTGAACAGTAGCAACCAGACCAGGAAAGAAATAGAACCCTGTAAACTGGGGGTAAAATGATGTGCTAAAACTTAAAAGAACTATAAAAAAAAATCCAGCAAAAAAACCCCACATCAAACCCAAACAACAAAACCATTTCTTCTTTTTCTGAAGTCAACTGTTTTTAGATTTTTCTATAGCATTTTTTATAGTTTCATCAATCAAGTGCAAGAGAAATTAGAGCACTCCCTCTTGGCAAAATTGGAAATGAGAACTAACACGGCAGCTCTCTTGGGTCTCCCTGTTTTCATTTTCTCTCTCCATGTTGTGATCACTTATGAATAAGTTGGACACTCATTTTGAAGTCCAGGGGATAGCTAATTTTTGTGTAGAGTACCAGTTGCAAATGATTCCTATGTATAGTTTCTTATAATTCTCTGATTTAATAGAGGTATTTTTTATTCATGCTTTCTGCCTGACTCTGAAGTTGACAACAATCTTTCTGTCACATAAATATTTGTGTAAGGGTAATTTCAGTCTTGGAAGGAAAAAGATGTAGGTAACCATAATGTAGGTAGCAGAACTAGGTCACTGTTTCTGAAAGAAATGACTGGAGCATTTTATTTAACTCCTATTCAAAATGCTTTAATGGCTTATCCCATCAACACTGAATGATAATCACTCAGAGACAGGGGTTTCTGTCAAAGTTTGAAAAGGAAAGAATGTTTCCCCTCTTCATCACAGCTGTTGTTTGAAAAGTAGGGTGTACAAACAAAGCATTCTTATTTGTTCAGTTTATTCAAACAGATGGATTTAATTCCTGCTTAAGCAATAGTCCAGGAATAAAATGGGATTCTTTCTGTTCCATAGTAAGAGATCATAAGATAAGAAAAGGATCCCCTTGGGAAGAGACATTCACAAGGAATGGATTCTAAACAGGGATTGTGAGAGACCATGTAGGAGAGGAAGATATGTTCTGGAAGAAAGATTTGGGCAGTAGAGAAATGGTGATGTGTCTTGACAGTGAGATTTTGAAAATATTAGTCTGTTATGTAAATGTATCTTGGGCCTTGTAGACAGGTAACAGCTGGTCTCTGTGTGGGATAGCTCCATAAACCCACTTGTGATTTACATTTTCCAGTCACTTCTGTTTCCTCTCTTGGAAAGAGCACATGCTGTGTACCAGACCATAAGTGTGTTTAACCTTGTGAATGTGGCTGAAATCTGTCTGAGTGTTGCTAGCTTAAGGTTAAATAGTCATTATTAATTAGGAGAGCCATAGTCTTGAATGCTGTGGCTAGATATGATGTTGCTGCTAGCCCTAGTTGGCAAGGACATCTGCTCTGAGAATTTAGTGCTGCAAGATTCCTTCAGGATTGGAGATGAAAAATGTTTTCAAGAAGCGCTGGATTTTTCCAACTTGTTCATTGCTTTCAAAATTTATCCAACAAGACAGATTTAAACACCACACTGTTTTTAAAACCATATGTGTTTTTATTTTTCTGTTATTTCTTCTTTGCACCTTACACTTGCAATCACAAGTATTGATGAGGAGTGTTGGAGAGGTGTTTAGTAAAAAAGAAACAACAGCTTTTAGACATCTTTTAAAGATGTTACATCTTTTATTGAAGACTGTCAGAGTCTATGCACGAAGTTTAGGTATCATATTGAGATTTCTTGAAGTGGCTTTAGTCCTCCTGGGCTGGGTGCTACTTACCGGTAGATTTAGGCAGTCATAGTGAAAAATGTGGTAATTGCAGCATTTCAGTAATTGTTAGACTTTGCACTGGTCTAACCTTTTCTGTTCTTGGTAACTGCAATTAAAATCATTGGTAAGGTAATTTAGGCAAAGCAGTATTGTTTCCTGGATGTGTATAGTCACTATTTGCTGCAAGCCATGAAGCTATTCTTCTAGTTGTTGAAGAAGCTCTTTGTGTCCCAGGTAGTTATTAGTGAGGAAAGGTGGTCAAATTCCATTCCAGTAAGTATCTCACATCAAAAAAAATAATTGCAGGTAACCTTATCAAAATGATTTTCCCTTTCCTTTTGTCTTCGGCTAAATGTTATTCTCCCTTCAGGCCACAGCACTCTACTCAGACATATTGATTTCTGAACATGTATGAGCATCTATATATATGAGGATAGCTGTGATTTTCTTAAGGCAGAAAGCTGATATTAGAATTTTATTATGCTAAATAACTGGAAAATCTGTTATTTGCAGAAAATCAGTCGCATGGGTGTCATCTTTTTTCAAAAGACATAAAAAGGGAACAAATGAAGGTTAAATGCTTTAATTCTAGTTAACAGCAGTTTGCTCTTTTTTTCTGGGTGGGGCTGAAATCAAACTCTCTTGTATCTTCCTGAATTTTAGACCTTCAACAGTATTCGAGTTTTAAACGATAAGAGGAAACTACTGTGTGTATCAGGCAGTTACTGAGCTGTGTTTTGTTACAGTTAATTTTCTGATGATCACTACATGGTGGTTATTAAACTGGTCAGTTTGTAAATATTCACAGGAAAATTTTAAAGTAATTAAATGTTTCAAATTCAGCTGGATTACTGTTCTGATAATCTGCCTATTTTCTTATATACTGCATTTTATATAACATCAGCACCCTGAAATATGTTTATATTTCATAATAAACATATGTGGGTTCTGAACAATGGCAGCTTTATGCTTATAGGAGCACTGTCTGGCAGTGGTCAGAGGGACTGTAAAACCCATCATGTTCATGTGGAGAAAATGAGCAGAGCATTGAACTGCGTGAGTTCTCTTGTACACAGAACAGCCTTTCACTCAGTCTTGTGCCAGGCTAGTGCTCTTCTGCATTGTCCTTGGGGATGTTTCCCTTCTGCACTTGAGAAGACAACTCAGGATCTTACACATTTTGTTGTGTGTGAGAATTGCATTCTCTTCCAGCTTGTGTATCAAACTGTAGCTCTTTAAAGTAGTATGGATAGAGATCCTTTATAAACAAGATCTCTAAGCAAAAATGATTTCCAAGCAAAAATGAATAAACAGAAGTGCAAAGTGATTGTGATGCAGCTCCACTGATTTTATACATAATGGATCCTGACTGGGATACCTTTGGCTTTGTCCACAAGTGTCAATCCCTTTGCCTTTTTAAATGTCTGGATAAGGAAAACTGCCCGGCATGATCAGCTTCACAGAGTAAAACTTCACAGAGTAAAATTTTAGGTCTGTCAATGTTGTTTGGTTATTATATGTAACCAAAATATGCAGTGTGCCTATGTTGCCGGCTGTCTTCAATCATTCAGTAAAACCATGACTGGGGTGGTTTTTAATTTAATCCATGGATAAAAAACATTTTCCCTTTTTCTATGTTGTGTATTTTGGTATCAAAGTGTCTTTAGTACATCTCAGACTGGATATTGCAGTGTTTATGCGGCTGGACATATCAATTAATCATAGAATAAAAGATTATCATGAAATGGAAAAATCCACAATCATTATCAAAATTCAACAGATGGTTCTGAACAGCACAGCTCCAAGAGTCACACCAAGTGCCCAAGTGCACTGTCCAGAATCTTCTTGAAATCTGTCAGGGTTGGTGCTGTGACCACTTTGCTGGAGAGCCTGTTCCAGTGCCCAGCCACCCTCTGGGTTAAGAATGTTTTTCTAATACCCAGCCTAAACCTCCCCTGATACAACTTCAGGCCGTTCCCTCACATCCTGTCACTGTCACCAGAAGGCAGAGACCAGTGCCTGCCCCTCCTCTTCCCCTCCCAAGGAAGCTGTCACTGCAGTGAGGTCTCCCCTCAGTCTCCTCCAGGCTGAACAGACCAAGTGACCTCAGCCACTCCTCACACGGCTTCCCCCCAAGGCCCTTCACCATCCTCATGGCCCTCCTTTGGACACTCCCTAACACCTCAATGTCTTTTTTGTGTTGTGGCACCCAGACCTGCCCCCAGCACTGGAGGTGAGGCTGCCCCAGCTCAGAGCAGAGCAGGACAATCCCCTCCCTTGCCCGGCTGTGATGCTGGGCCTGATGCACCCCAGGACACCGGGGCCCTCCTGCCTGACAGGGCACTGCTGGCTCAGGGTCAACTTGTCATTGACCAGGAACCCCAGGGTCCTTTCTGCAGTGCTGCTCTCCAGCCTCTCCTTCCCAGCCTGTCCACACATCCAGGGCTGCTCTGTCCCAGGTGCAGAATCTGGCAGTTGCCCCTGTTCAAATTCATATGGCTGGCAATTTTCTATCCCTTTAATTTTTGTAGGTCTCTCTGCAGGGCCTTTCTCTCTTTGAGGGAGACAGAAACTCCTCTGGATTTAATATAATCAGCAAATTTAGGATAGGATACCTTCACAAAGCTCATGTTCTTGGATCTCTTCCAAAGCATTCGATTCAATTAGGAAATATCTCTGAGTGAAAAAATTGGTTGTCTGCTCATGTACTTTTACAGGAGTAGATTGTGACAGAGTTAGCTTCATGGAATATGGTAAGTAGTAGGTAGAGTAATAATGTCTCCTCTGACATTATTTTATTCATTTAATTCAGTCTAAACAATCCAAACTCCCTCAGCCACTCTTCATAGGATTTACTTTGCAAAACAACTCAAGAAGTATCTTGAGAATTAGACTGTATACAGTAAAATATTAGGAAAGATAGTTATACAATTTTCAATTTATGAAAAGGAATTGCATACTCAAACAACCTTTCTGACCCAATTTCCCAAATATTAACACTCTGCTAATGATAATGATCTACCTCTAAAAACATCTGTAGTTAGATAACTCAGCATATATTTATAAACTTGAGATACCCAGTTATAACAATATAGTATATAGATATTAATATATATAGTTATATATTTTAATGGTAGTTACAACTGCCTTCTTTTTTAGTTTTGATACCTTCACTCCTGTATCAATACAAGAGACACAGTAATGCAATGATAGTGAAAATTTTTGATTTTTAATGAGCAAGAAGACAAGATTTAAAACACTGAAGGAAACGGGGGCAAGTTGAAAGTAAAAGAAGGCAGATGTGATCAGGAAGAGCAAAATATACTTTATGTGCTGTAAATAGAATCCTTTAAATAAGTAAAATTTTACTGTGCTTTATCTGGCACATAAGATATATATGTGAAAAAAATGTCTAGGTCTACTTCAGTACTACCTTATTTTAGGGTCAGACCGGACAGCTAGAATAAGTAGCCTGAGATTTACAGGCCAAATCTGAAATGCAGTTCTGGGTTCCAAATTTGGTCTATTACTAAAGGAAAATATTGCTGAAATTTAGATGTGGTGAGGAACTGGCTTTTGATACTGAGGAAATTTAAGTCTATATCTAATATAAACAGATCAAACCATTACAGTGAGCATTCATAGAAGACTGCTGTCAAAATACCTTTAAAACTAATATGGAAAGGGCAGTTTCTCTGTGGCCCACTAATTACTGGATCTTTTCCATCTTAATCTATAATTAATGGCCCAATTTAGATATGACAAGTAAGCAGAAATGGAAATTAATGAGGAACAAATTTGGAACAGATGGGAGGAAATGGTTTCTCATGCAGAAAATGCTAAGCTTTTGTAATAACCACAGAGGTGGGGTTGTTGTGGAGGTAATTTAAAAGGAAAGAATAATGGGCTGTGTTACAACTTCAATGTGCTAAAAATCTGAAATTACACTGTATGGTCTTTCCCTACTATCTCTGTCCACGCTTTCTTTTAGGTTACCATCTTTGCATCCCCCAAGCCTTCCTTTACAGCTCTGTCCCTTATGTTGGAGAGAGACAGCAGACTGCTCACTAACAAAATGGTGCCAGAGATCTGACCTCCACTGCCAAACAGTTCTGCTGTTTTTTCTGAGAGAAAAGGAAATTATAGGAAATCTGCTAAAAGAACAGTCTTACGGGTGACCTAGGAGTCTAGAAACACATTTGAGTTGCATTTGAAATTTCCTGAGTGATAGCCACAACAGAAGAGAGAGAACTATGAACGTGCTCAGTCAGGTTATGACATACAGGTTATTTTACCATAGTAAAATATTGAATCATAGATGAAATGAAAACTTTTTTGGAATTCCCAATTTCCAATTCATTTTAAGCAGTGTTGCCTATTACACTGCAAGAATTTTCTTAACTATCTTTAACTTAATTTTCAGCACTTCAGATAAACTGTATAGAAATAGAGATTAGCAGGAGCTCATTGTGGAGTCAGTTTCTTATACGTCCAAGCAAATTATGAAATCAATTAAGAGCCAGACGGGAATCTGCAACACTGTAGATAAAGCAAATGGCAAACCTAACATATGGATTCTTTGCATTTCTAATTTCTAGCTTGTTCTTTCTACTAATATGTAGGATATAAATCTGTGGAGAGGTAGAATCAATTGTGAAAAATAATTTAATTATATACATGAAAGGTTTATAATGAACAAGAAGTACAGGCACTATTTGCAGATTTCCAGTTTTCGAAAACTAGTGTTTTTCAGTATTATTTGGAAAATGCTGCTATGATTCAACACAGAGGTGTTCATGTGAGCATGACCCAATGTTCTACTGCACTTGTAAAATAGAAATAGAGAAAGCAAATGAAGAACTTGTTTTTTCACTGAAATTTAATCTCTAAGCAGGCAGCTTCAAGTAGATAATTAGATGTTCTGCTCAGCATCTGGGGAAAGATAAAAAGACAGCTTGGCTTTTTGTTCCTGGGAATGTCCTGTTCAGGTTGTTCCTGTTCAAGAACTGGAATGAACTGCTTGTTTGGGCTGTGTGACATCAATCCCATGTGAAAATGCAGTAACATTTAAAAAAATTTCAGTTTCATGGACATTTTCAGTTCATTTCCTAAATGCTATCCCTGCTATGTGACCTTGTGATTACATACAAAGATAAAGCTTTCAAATTATTCAAACTCTTAGGAGGATTATGTTGCACTAGCATATTTATTTTTCAAATGTGAATTTTAGAATGTGATTTCTTAAAAGTCTTTATAGTTATGAAATACAATCTCATTTGCTGGCCAGACACTTTCATATATACTTGGGTTAAAATGAGAAGCACTTTTCAAGATTCATCATAAAGCAGTTAAAACAGGGAGCACTCTAGAGAAAACTTATTGCCTGATGAATTTAAGGCAGTTTTATTTATGAAAGTTCTGATGCTTATGAAGCATAGTGGGTTTCTTTTCTGTTTAAGCAACAGAGATGATGGTGGTGTATTGCTATGCCACCTACATTTGACAAGGCAGTGGACTGTTTTGCTTAAAATAATCAGGCGTTCTCAGTGCTCCCTGACTTGGTAGTCACTGTTGTTGCAGATCCCTGATTATTGTGAAGGCTTGTGTAACAGTGGCTACAAAGTAGTTATAGAAACCCCTGTGGTCTTAAAAAATAATTTTTTTCTTGGCTGCATTTCAGTTTATGATATAGAAAGTGAAATTGCATCATACTTCTATCAGTTTGGCAAGACCATCATTTTTGTATCTGTTGTGATAATTTTAGCCATATTGCCTGCCTCTGATATTGCTGACTGCAAGGTTAAACTGACCCTGATGCAGGTTATGATGGGATTAGGTGCTATTGTGCTCGAGGTTTGCAGAGAAGATGTGGAAGGCAGTGCATTATGTGGTGCCTATAGTGGTCTGATGGGATCAAACAGGGATCAGAACGACCTTTTCTGACCAATTTTCTCCTCATATCTTCCTGAAAGTTCTGGAGATTCTTCCAGGAGTTAATGGAGTTAGAATTTTGTTGTAATTTTCTAGGATTCACAGAATCCTTTAGTTTAGAAAAGACCTCTGAGATCTTTGAGTCCATCATTTACAAGATGATAACCACCTCCTCAACAAGACCATGACACTAATTCCAGTCCATTTCTTGAAAATCTCCAGGGATGGTGTCTCCACCCTGCCCTGGACAGCCCCTTTCAGTGCTTAACCACCCTCTTTTTGAGGCAATTTCTATTGATGTCCCTTCATTTTATGGAAAATTAAGATCTTTTAAACATCTCTCAATGTCCCATTTTGCCTCATGGAAGATATTCAGCTTAGTGAAAGTGCTTTATTTAACATAAGATGTTGAATGATTGACTAGGTGTCACTTAGGATTGTCATTCAAGTGCTAGCAATGTGAATGAGGTACAGCTAAGACAGAAGTAAATTTAGGTATTTGCTTATATGGATCAGCTGATAGTAATAAACTAAAGATCAGCTCCCTCATTACATGTCTGCTTGTGCTTTTTAAGCCAGCTTCCCCACAATTGAAGAAGTAGTATGTAATGTATTGGAAAGAAAGAATATATGGCAACTACAAGAAGAGTGTGAAATGTGACATTTTATTTAAGATGACAAAGCACAGGAGACATTTGTGAATATACATATCTACAAATCTTAATGCAGTCAAAGAGTAAGGTGGCCAATCAATTACAGAAAGTCAAGTATTTACCTACTGGTTACTGTATTTAAGTAAATGCATCACTGAAGTTATTTTTTCTTTTTAAACTCAACATTCTAAACAGGTTATTAACTTTAGCTATTAAAAATTTAAGTTATTTAAAAGAAGTAGCAACATCCATTATAAAATTGGTAGTAATGAAGTATTGTTTGTTTGCTGAAGCTCACTGTGTGCATGTAAAATTGTCTGCCAGTTTGAAATCAAGATGGATGGTGTCTTGTATTTTCAAGGATTTCTGTATGATAAAGATAAATAGTTGTAGATTGCGACCACACTTTACAAACAAAATAGTGGTTACTTGTCATATATACAAAAAAAATGAGAATCCATCCTAATTAAAGAGTTTTTTCCCTGCAAAAATGTCAACATTTATGAAAGCATAAAACATAATCAGTTTTTGAAGTCTAAAAAATTTATAAAGAATTTTGAAGAAAAGTAAGAATATATTTGCTATGGAGAATTGTTTCCCTGAGGAAAGTTCATGTTTTCAGACCCCTTTTAATGGCATGTGGGGTACTTTCTTTGCATAATAAAGTCAAATTGTTAATATAAAGTTGTCTGGGTGCATAATCATTCCTGCCCTAGGCTTAAGAATTCAGTTCTAAAAATGCTTATGTGCAAAAACATTTTGCTTTGCTTGTGATTTTGCTTTGCTTTCCTAAAATCTTTCCGTGTGAAAAAACAGTAATTGTACAAAGAAAACCCTTGTAAAGATTATATAGGAAAGTAATTTTTGTCTAATTGGAATTCCATGCAGATTTCCTTTGAGTATATGTAACTGTTTAAATGATGAGATAATACTATTTCTTTTAAGGAGCCATGAGGAAGGCTAACTTTACTTCTCACCTGCCAGCAGTTTCATCTTTGGTTTTAGCAGCATCAGAATATGCTGCTCCTGAATGCTTTTAAAATAATTCCTGATTGTATCACTGAACAATTTTTTTCCTCTATTTGGATTTATTGAGGCCTGTGAAATTGTGCAGTGTCAGAGTCTCATGGGGTAACCTGCATGAAAAATCATGCAATTGCAGTAAGTAAGCCTTCCATTTGCTGCAGATGGAGCTGACCCCTTGTACTTCTAACAACTACAGACAATGAACTATATTTTAAGTTCTTAGATTCACTGTGTTAGTGTTATTTTCAGAGTCCCGCTCAGTAGTCAGAGCCTGGCTCTGAATGAAGGGATTTTTATGAGTAAACTGTGTTGCTCCTTTTTCTGACTAACAGCTGGAATTGCCCAAAACATCCCTTATTCCCACTGTTTATCATGTGGAATTGCCCCTTTTTATTTCAATGTACTAGGATTAAATTATGGGAACTTGGAGAATGAAAGATTTGTATTCACAGCCAGTATTTTCTGTTGGAAAAGAAGATTCTGCAATGTGCATTTCTGTACATTTTCTGAAATTGAGCTTCATAATCACAAATTAAAGAAGGTTTATATCAAATTGCTGCAAAAATGTGTTTCAAGGAAGCAGTGAACTACTTGGTCTGTGCATATATTTTAATGATTTTGTTAAGCTGTTCTCACATGAATCAGCTACTTTTTTCTCAGTTTGATGTTGGTTTTCTTTCAGTGTTGTTGCATGAGCAGTTCAAATACACTATGTAATGATTCTATATTATTTTTAAAACTGATAAGTTCCATTTTCCATCTCACAGTGGGGCTCCTCAGATTTGAGGAGTGGCCAGCTTACAGAAGTGACCTTTGTCTTGTACCTAAAGCCTTCATGGAGTCAGCAGTTCAACAACCCCATTTTCTCAGCCCGGGACACACGGGGAGGAGCAGGTGGCTGCAGGGGCTGGGAGCTGACAGCCGTGTTCTTGCTTTTCCTCTGTCTCCCTTCATGATGCACCAGGAGCACAGCACATTTCTACCCTCTGTGTGCCATTGCCAGAACTGTCTAAGTTCAAAACGAGGAGATCAGCTCTTAAGGGCAGTAGTAGTTTATACTGATGTTAATTTTGGATCTTGATCAGCAAACAACTCCTTAAAAGCTGTCTAGAAGTGGGAGGATAGAACAAAGCTGCATGGGATATTCCAGAAATTATTTAATGATACACAAAAGTTTCCAAGGCAATCTGATTTGATGTAGATGATGAAAAAATAACTTTCAAATCTTCTCAATCTCATTTTATTGTGAGCTGAAAGTTTCTCTTGCCTTGTTCAACTCAGAAAGGGAAGTTAAAGATACATTAAAGGCCAATCATGTCCAATTTATCTTTTGTTTGTTTGCTTGGTTGGTTCATTGGGGTGTTTTTTCTTTTTCTTTTTTGTTTGTTTGTGTGGGGGTTTGTTTGTTTTTGTTTGTTTTTTGTTTTGTTTTCTGGAAAAATATGTCTAAAAATGTTACGAGGAAGACTGAAGTTGTAGAATGTATTGTTTCTTCTGAGCCTTTTCCATAACATGCTTATCTGTGACAGTAGGAGACTCAAGTACACTAGCAAACCCTTCTGATCTTACATATGACAGCAAAGTTTGGTTTTACTAATATAATATTTATTTGGAACCACCATAATCTTCATGGTTACTTTTGGAACAGATTGAACAGGAAGAGGAACAGCAGTTTTTTGCTAATTCTATTCTAATCACATCAGTTGTGTGATTTAGTGGTACAAGTCCAGTACAAAGACAAGTTTATGTTTATGCCAGCACTTGCAAAAGCAGCCATTCTTTGGTCTTTTAGCCAACACAGATAAAAGGAGACTCAGCCATTTGCCATTCTGGTTCTGACTGTCTTGCCTGTTCTCTGTCCTTATTAAGAATTCCTTGCAGTAATTTTCCTGAGCTGGTTTCTTTGGAATTACAAGGTGGGGAAGAGATCATCATTCTTATTGTTTAAAGGACCTGATCTTTGCATGGAAAGAACTGGGTTTAGTTAGCTGTGCTAAACTCAGTGGACTGGAAAACAATGTTTTCAGTATTTGGGAAATGCTGACAGTTCATCTCCCTTTCAAGTTGTTATGGAAACTCTGATTATCAGATAGCTTTAGAGAATTTTAAAAAGTATTTTGAATAAATAATGTCTAAATGCATACTTCTGATTTTATTTAGAACAAAATAGACTATTTCAGAACAGTATATATTTGAAACATTTGTTTGAAATTGAAAGTTTCTCTTCCAAAAAATCCCAAACCAACTTTTATATTTTTGGTTTGGCTCTCTGGAGCTGGAAAGAAAAGTCAAAAATGTTGTTGAAGTTGCCAACAGTAATACTGTTTTAGATAATGTAATTTTTTGGAGAGAAAATTTTTGAAATGTTAAATTCTACCCAGCTTTTAATGTTGAAAATCCTTGGTGCTGACTGCCATGTTGTACTGGGCAGGTTTTTTACAGATATGCCATCCATAGGCCTCTTGGTGACACAGAGGAATAATAATCTGCCAGTAAATGGATGATGGGAGATACCTTCAGTAAAGGACACCTGTTTTATTTGACTAACAACCTAGAATTAGGTGTTTCTCTAATCTGGAGAATAATCATGCAGTTGTTTTTCTTGCTGCAGCAAGAGCAGTTTCTAGTCAGCAATGGAAAGAGGGTGATGTTACAGTATTAAGATGTAGAAATGGTTAGAATAAGATATAACAGTCCATTTTGTTTTGTTGAAAGTTAAGGTTCATACCCAATGCCTCATGAGTTCATGAACCCATGTTTATTTAAACCATTTCATATAGAACATGAAGAAAGTTAGCTGCTCTAAAACAGTGTTCCATTTGAGCTGATTGATAAATTCTGCTGAGGGTATACCCTAGGCAGAGTGCAGCAACAGCTTATCCTTCCTGCTTCCAGCATCTTGGCAGTGTGTGGTACCATGTTGCACTGGCATACAGGTTTATACTAATCCTAATTATACTAATATCTTTGCACAGTGATGCATTGCACAACACAGACGTATTCCTACATATGAAAGAAAAGTAGCAGAATGATTTGGGGTAGCTTATTTAGATGAGATTTTTAATTAATTATATTTTCACATTCTTTTCACTTCAGTCGACTCTGAAATGCCAGCAATAATGTATTATGTTCTCATCATCTGAGAAATTATCAAAAATAGGAGGTACATTTTGAAATTTTTTTCCCCGCTAATAATTGAAGAAAAGTTTACTCTTAGTCAGGATGATTTTGCTGACTGTAGTCTGATAGCTACATCTCTCTTCTTTGGACAGAAAGAAACAATTTCAGAATGGTTTTCAGAACTTTTGCATTAGAATGAGCAACAAGATACTGTGCTGGTCCCTGAACAGGTCATGCACTCTCTGTGAGTGAGATTTTTGTGTAGCTCATCTTACCCCAAAGGGTGCGCCTGTATTGGCCAGGTGAAAGAAACCCTAGGCTGCATTGGTGGGATTATGAACACCTCTCCCTTGACTGTAGAGGGAAGATGGCCAACTCAATGTGGACACATAAATGGTAGGCACCTGAAATTAAGTAAGATGAATTTCACTTCTTTTGGGCTTTAATCTTCCATTTCCCTTTTCTGTGTCCTCTATCTTTTTCTATTCCCTTTTCCTATGTATGTATCTTTCTCATTTAGTGTTTCTTTTTGGAGTGTTGCTTCCTTGGAAGTTCTTGAAGCCCTTTCTTCAGCTTTTTTAATCATCAGAAAATCCTGTACTTCTCACATATTGACATTGTTTTCATGAGTGTTTCTGTGCCAAATACCACTGTAATGACAGTGAAATATTCTTGGCCTCTGGCCAATGTCTTACTCCAGTTCAGACAAATAGTTTCTTCTTTTAAGATGCATCAGACCTTCCTGACAGACCAGAGCAAGTTCCTCAGCTATCGTTTTGCCATTTGTGCAAAAATGTAGTTCTAAGAAAATTACTATTTCCTTAATTATGAGTGGATTTTATACCTCTGCAATTTAGGAGTGTTTTATAAGAGCGTGCAGAGACAACTGTGGGTCAGGACAAAGTCCCTTTCCTAATATAATATTAAATGTAAACATGCAGAAGGGATTGCAGAGTTGGAGCATGGAATGTTGACATTAGTGCTTTTCAGCTGCTTGTGCCAAAGCTTTCCTTCCACTGAGTTTCCATTTCCCTTGCCAGGTGTGAAAAGAAAGCTCCAGCTAGAAATCTGCTGTGATTTTAGTCAGTCTTGCAAGCTCAGTACAGAGCTCATATCCTTCTCCTAGCAACCACTGTTCTGTGTTCCTGGAGCTACTGCAACTTCTTGGGGCAGAGGGATGAAAGCAGGAGATCACTGGAGGCTCAGAAGGGGCAAAGCACAATTCCCTCTGCTTTAATTCCGCTGGCACAAAGTGGAAATGCCCTGTATCAAACACTTCCTCAGGGGATGCCCCGGTCTTAGCAAAGGTGTTCCTTTGATATTACAGCCTGGCGTGGTCCATGTGTGCTACAAGTACTTTGGGACATCTGCAGGGATCCCTGGCGTGGATACACTTTGCAGTGCACAATCAGTCAGGGATGTGGTGAGAATTCCTGCATGCCTGTAATTTGTAGAACAGTGCATGTTGTCTTCTCATCTCCCTGAGTCATTTCATGTGTGTCTGTGGGGGAACTTTGCTCGGGAGAGATCTGCTGCTTTAAGTTATGTTTAATTTCCTTTTTTTTCCTCCCTTTCCTTTGCTGATGTTTGCTTTCCCAGAGACAGACTTTATATTTATTCTGTGTTGTGATATTAAAGAACTTTTGCTATGGTCATCATTGTTATTTCAGTAAACACTTTCCATGGGAACAGACAATGTTGCAGAACATTTCTGACACATAGCCCACATTCAGGTACTCTAATACAATGGCCAATATGACATATCTTCTAATATAGCAAGAAGAATTGTGAGATAGAACAAACTATCTCTGTTAGCCTGCAGAATTTTGTGAAAACTTCTCTGGCTCTTTGATGAACCATAGGATTAGACAGGAGGAATCCCCCAAACAGATTGTGATGCAGAACTTAGGCCCTGGCTTTAGCACTTGGAGCAAGGAGAGAATCATGTCCAGGAACTAGTGCTCTCTGTGTAGGGTGGCGAAAATTCACTTGGTCCAGCAGAGAAGACAGCATCTCCAAAATACTACAGAGGAGACTGCACAAGTTAAAAATACCTCTTCATGCTTCCTAGCATCTTAAAATATTTGCTTCCCAACACAGGAAATCTTTAAACAGTAATGTTTAAAAGTTTTATGTTTAATGAAGAAAACTTCACATGGAGGGGCTCAGACTTCAGTAAGAAACCCCACCACCTTGTTGGAAAGGTAGTGCTTGATGATTACATGAGAAGGTAATTTTGTTTGGTCTCAGCAGACCAGAGACCTAACCTTGATGCCTTATAATCTCTTAAAATGCATGTATTTCCCTCTCCCTTCCTGAAAAATATTTCAGATCAGCATCCTTTAAAACACACAAACCCATCTTCTGAGTTATGTACAAAGTTGTAGATTTACTACGATAATAAAAAAAAAAAAACCCTGTGATCTAAAAATGTATTATCATGACAAGCAGGACTACTATTATGCTGTTTTCTATGAACTTGTTTTGTTAAATAAGGTCTGAAAGTGTTCTGTTCTTTGCAAAGGGATATTTATGGAATATCCATTATTCAGAACTTCACTGCATATCAATAGTGTGGTTTTTTGCAAGGTTTTAGGCATCTGTTGATCACCTCACTCTCTTCAATAATCACTCAAGCAAAGTTTGGCAGCATAAGAGAACAGATATGAAAAAAATGTGTTTCTCATGGAGTCAACTTTCTGTTCATATAAAGGAAAATTAAGTGATTTATCATTCTAATACTCTTTATAAGTATTAGAATGATAAATCACTTAATTTTCCTTTATTTTCCTTTTAATTTTCCTAGAGATACAAAAATATATTGCACAGATCTTGGAAATATAAATGTCTTCTTAGCATGATTTGGACATGAATGTGTAACACTTCCATAATAGCTGAGAGGTTCAGTTTGGAAGTTATTTCATGATGGTTTAGCAAGAAGGAAACCGACTTCCCTGACTCTCTGAACAGCTCCTGTTGCTGTGCTCAGGACCCTTTGCTGGCTTGCTTCCTGCTGTGCCTCAGAGTGGGGACCCCACAGCAGCCCCATCACTGCCATACCAATATTCCAACTGTCCTTTGTTGATTGCTACAACCAACTAAGTTGGAAGTGATGGTGGCTGCAAGCTGGATTTTCCCAAAAGCTGGAAAGTCAAACCACTGAACAGCTGTGTCATTTTCTTTTTTGGACATAGCTAGTATGAAGAAAAGAGTTAGGATATTGGGCAATCTGCTGAAAATCTCTAATTTCTCATAAGACTTTTGACCCTGAGAAAGAAAAGCAGGGAACCTTGAAAAATCCCCAAAGTACCAAAGGGAATACACAAAGTCTATCAACCAAATGAATGTTAGTGTTTTTTCAGAGATGTAATGAGTAGGAGATAAGCTAAACAGGAATTATTGATTATTGTGTTCTCCAAATACATTTTAAAACTGGTTTTCTGCAGCTGTGTATTAAAAGAGTTTTTCAACTTTTTTAAAGGTAGTGATGCCCATTTTGTTTGCAAAATAATATTAAATAACATACAAATAATGGCACCAGAAAGTGATGTTAGAAAGAATGTATTACTTTTAAAAAATTAGGAGATATTAGGAGTTACTAAGGACTTGATTATATGGTTCAATATTATTTTCCACAGAATGTTTCTTTCTGTGCAGAAGAAAGGCTTCTCCAAGGCTTAATTAGGATTCTTTTGCAAACAAAGCTTCTGTCTGTCAAACTGCTGTCTCATTTATTGAACAATCTGGAAGATGTATAGCTGACAAAGAAAGGAGTAGCAGGAAGACAAAGGATGACCTAGCAGTTATGACAAATCCGTGATGGCCCGGAGGATCTCTGCATTGCAGTAAAAATGGTTAACACTTGGCAAGGCTTTAGGAAATTGAAGAAAGGGAAATACCAGAGTGCTTAAATAACAATTGTGTTAACAACCCCATCATTAGAGCAGTCAGATTTTTTTCTGTTCCAGTTTTTCTGGAACCATATGTTCCTCTACATAAATAGAGTAAAGCTTCACTCATTAGAAACCTTCTGAAATTTTCCATTTGCTGTTAGCTAGATTTGCTTGTGATTACGTAAATAAATTACTAAATCAATTTTCCTGTATTTTTAATTTTGTTATCTGAACTATCTCAGACTCCTTGAGCTTCATAATCAGTCTGCAGAGTTAGAAAGCTTTCTTACATACTTTCAGGAACAGTACTACTTTAAGAATTTTCTTCTCTAATGATCTTGCAGCTTCTAAATTCTCATCCATAGGAGTACACACATTTTAAAAATTGTATATTTTCAATAATTTTAAATGGATAGTTGATAAAATTCACATTCTTGAACTCCCATACTAGCTAGAATGAAATATTAAAATAAAACAGTTTTTTTTAAAAAAAAGAGCATGTAGTGGTTTTCATGCTGTGGTTCAAAGGAGGAGCTGACAGTTCCTGGGTTACCAAAACAGGATGAATACTTCCTTAGAGCTGACTTTTGGATTTCTGTAAGAAGGTGAGAGAAAGCTGCTGACACCACTTTACTTTTCTTGAAGAATTTCAGACTAGAGAACTTGGAAGGGTTATGGCAGTATCCCTGAGAGACAATATCTCTCCTCATGTCCAATCCCTGATGCAGTGATCTGAAGGAGGAGTGTTTCTTCCCACAGATTTCTTTAAATTCTTCTCAAATAAAAAAACTTCTTGTTGAATAAATCTCCTCAATAAGGATCTCAATAAAATGGATCTTCTGTACAAATGGAAGCACTATAAAACCACTATAAAATGTTTTTATTGTAGGCTTAAACAGGCTCCTGCTCCTATGTGTGGGCTGTTTATACATTTTTTTAATAATGACAGCACTAATTTTCTATTCTGTCCCCTTCTGTTTCTGTTGATCAGAAAGAAATGCAGCCCATTTTTCATCATCTTGGCTTTGCTTAAATTTTTCTGCATAGTAATTATAGAGCAACCACTCAGTGGTTCTTCCAGATGGACATTCAACTATTATATATGGGTTTATTTTATACATTAAGTAGTTTCCTTCATGGTCATTCTGCTGTAGAGAGCACAGGATTGTGACAGATAATCTTTACTTATGTTTTCATTTGCAGGTTGCCTTGCTGTAAGCAGAGCTCCTCTAAGTCCTTTTACTACATGAATTTATGTGGTTTATTCAGATTCAGATGCCTTACAGCTCTGTTTTGTGCTATGAAGACTGAATTCTCCCCGAGGGAAGGAGGCTTCTTGTTGCCCTGCAGTCCTTCACAGGAGCTAGGTCCTTGTTCAGCCAGTGGACCACAAGGATACTGCTACTTCCCAGAATGTACTTTCCAGGTCTTTTGCAGTGTCTGGCCCCTACTGGGTAGGTAAGAGTAGCTCAGAGGAGCTCAGAGAACTCTCAAGTCAGCATGAGGCAGTGCCCCTGTGCATCTCTATGTCTGTGCTGTGGGAGTGTGGTTCAGCAGGCCATCCACGTAGAGTCTAAATGCTCAAGGCTTTCTGCTCTAAGAGTAAATTTCAGGTCTCTGGAAAAAGTCCCTATCCTGTCTAACAATTTTAATGATTTTGTCTGGAGAGAAGAATATTAGGAGAGTTTTACAGGTGTGAAAAAGAAAAAACAAAGAGTGTAAAAATTCTAAAAACGGAGGGATTTCTTTATTGAACAAAATAACAAGAAGATGCAGGAGGAACCAGCTATTGATCATCTTAGAGAATCAGCATTCTGGGATATGAAATCCTTCATAATGATACAGTTCTTATCATGATCTTTAAAACAGTAGTTTCCCAGAGACTTGCCATAATTCAAGAAATTACTTGGAGAAACATTTGATGACTTGTAAAAGGTTGTGAAGAAAAATGGGAGGTATCTTTGAGACTTTATGACTGCAGTAACTGGAAAATTTTATTCAAATAAAAACAGTGTCAAAATGACTAAACGCTTTTTAAAATTAAGGTCAAGAATCATGTTAATTCCACTCAGGTCAACAGAAATACAGCACAGCATATAAATACAAAAAATTAATTAATGTTTCACTTCCAGTGGTGTTATTTTTCACTCAAGGTACTGAATGTAGCCAATGTCTTTGTGTTCAACAGTTTCTCAAACTTCCCATATGGAAGAAAGATCTGTATATTTGCTAGACCTGTAGAGACAAAATATGGCTAATGTCACATCATGATCTTCCTGTAGATCAGCATTTTATTCTAAATTAATTGCCCTGTGGCAACAATTTAACTTGGAAACCAAAGGCTAGGTGAGAAATCATGGAGGAGTGAGGGTGTGAATTAATGTTCCTCCAGCCTAATTCTGGAAGTACTGTTATCTCACTGTACATCTGTGTGAAGTGGAATTAAATACAGAGGACTTGGCTGCTGCCAGTTGTTCTCTCCCTCTGTTGATTATGCAGGGGGCCAAGACTAAATAGCTGAGTTGTGATGACTAGGTCCTAGATACCTGAAGTTAGGTGAGGTTAGATCCATTCTGTCTTAAAATTTGAGAGTGCTATACACATTTGCACGGTACATATATATCATGTGGGCACATATACATGGTACATATATACATATAATAGTTATGATTTTGTATGTTCAAGTGCCCTGTATGTATTATATAGATATAATATGATTAGAGTAATCATTAATGATTAATTTTACGTATTATATACATGTAGATTTATATGCTGAGGATTTTCCATGCTATTAAAGAAGTATGTTTAAAATGTGTTGTCATTTGTAACCACAGCTGTCATGTATCATGTATAGCCTGTCCAAAATTTAAATATTTGTTTTCTATTACGCCTTTCCCCTTTTCAGTGATGAAGATGTTTATAGAGTCATCTTACAGATACTTAACAGCTCATCCTGTCTTCACACTGAACCATAAACTTACCTGTGAGAATGCCTTTTTTGCTTCTGACAGTGACAGCAATTGTGCCACTATTTTTTACATGAATCCTCACCTTTTTGTGGAAAAGGTAACACTAATATGATGAGTTTCTTTGTACCAGGGGAGTTTTTTGAGTACCAGGGGACTTTGGATATATTTCCTAGTTTATAGGATTGCCCATGTTACAGAAGATTTTTCATTTCTAAGACTGTTTAGGAACAGTTCAGTATAGATTCCTTCAATGACGAGTAACTTAAATTTGAAGGGAAATTCATATCAAAGTAGATCAGTAGTTGAATGGCTGAGTGAGGGTAGAAAATTTGGATTGCCTTTTTTCTGAACAGTTGCTTTCCTTTTTTTCTTTTAGTGTTTGCAGGAAAATAATGTGTTCCTTTCATTAAATAATAGGGTGCCATTAGCTCCTAAATATGCCTCTCTTTTTTACTGGAATGGAATTAAATAACATTTTATCAGAGGAGTGCTCATGGCAAAGATGTACTCTGGGGCCTTTCCATAATTTATTTTCTCTTTTTCTTTCTTTTTTTTCTTTTAGAATGCTGCCCTTCCATTGAACTCTGCCTGGCAGACGTGGCTCTTGTACGGGTAGTACAGCTTTCTATTTATTATTAGTATTATTGTTATAGCTCTTGGGCACAAAATAACGATTCTGTGGGGGAAAAAAGAGGCAGAAGAGCAAACTCATTGGTCATTATCACTCAGGATATGTCAAACAAGTTTTCTTTTGTATTGATTAAATTTTCAGTTTTGTCTACCTGGGCACAAAGTAAATTAATTCTACAGAATGATTATTGATTTGACATACAGTTGGAAAAAACAAAAGTTAAAGGGTTTCTTTCTTTTTCTTTTGATTGATTTTTTTTCCCCCCTAAGTTATTGCTTGGCAGTATTATGTAAGCAAAGCTATCTGACTGAGAATGAAGTTTCTTCTTGGAAAATGTGTTTCTTTCACTGCATTTAAACCTGCTGAGCTGATATATTAGGGGGTTAAATTTACAAATGCTGTTTCAGAAAACACTGTTAAACCCTGTAGGCTTGAGTTAAGGATCTGAGATAAAGTCTTTGGATCGGAAAGTACAGGGCTTGTTGAGAGAATGCATGCTAATTCTTTGTGCACTTTGTGATGGGTGATAAAAGACATGATGTAGTAAGCCCAGCACAAGTGTGACAGTCCTTCTGTTTCTGAAGGAGGCTCTTTCTCCATCCAAATAAGATTTTGCTACCTTTAGGAAACATCCCTGCAGAACATATTAATAATCTAGTGCTTTGGGGTTGGAGGGAGTTGACCTGCACCTTCTACAAAGGGTGGTACTTATCTAATTCTAGATAAGGTTTTTTTCTACTGGTCTCTCTCTTTTTTCCAGTGTATGAAACCATAGCTTGTAATCTCTTAAAGGATAGTGTCTATCAATTGCACTCAGTTGTGCCACCACAGTCAGTTATTTGCGAATTATGGTTTGCTTAATTAAGTTATTATAAGAGTTTAATGTCAGTCATTTTCTAATTTGAAGTTGCAGTTGTGAGGAAGGGGTTTTAATAGCTATAAATATTCTTTCTTGTAAGTGTATAGATATGCAAACCCAAGACAATTCAAAAATACTTTCCAATTTATTTACTCTTTTGTTTTACAAAGAGTTGCAGAAAGTTTATTTTCTCAAACCTAGGTAAAACATATTGTGCACTAAAAACCTGTGAGACTGATGTTCCTGAAATGCTTTCCTGGGGGGAGAAACACCAGATCCAAATAAGCAATAAAATTGAATTAATGGAAACGCAGAATGCTTCGTTGGAAGGGACCATCTAATCCAACACCCTTGCTATGCTGAGCAAAAGAAGTTGTCTTTCAAATATTGGAATTTTATTAATTTGTAAATATACAGACACATCTCTGGTTTTCTGCAAACACATCTTCTTTTTCACTTGAAAAACATGTTGGTGGCATTTGCAGTATGGAGAATTTATTCAGTTTTCCCTGAATATGGGATATGCAGAAATTTTGATCATTTTCCTTTGGTTGTATGTAGTTTGACAGGGCACACTGGCTATACAATATTGCTTGAGATAGAGTAAATATTTATCTTACATGAATCAGTTTCTTTTACAGTTTTCTTACTCCTCTAAAAATTATATCAAGAGAGTAAATGTAAGAATTTTGTGAGAACAGGAATTCTGTGTTCAGATGCACCATGGACATTCCTGTTTAGGAGCACTCCACAGGCTTATTCTCACTTTGCCTCTCATCTCCACCTTCTGGGGATAATGTCCTCCAGTGTCTCTCTAAGCAACATTTTAATTTCAGAAATAGGACAGGCAGAGCCTGAAAAGTGAGAAGATGCTTGACCTCTGGTGTATTTGTCAGAATATTGTGCACCTTCTCATGTTTTGGTTGTGACTGTTACAACTCAGTATAGAGTTTGCTCTGGTCTTCCTGGGGTGTCTTCACACTCCTGGAACACTGAAAGCAGTTGAGAAACAGCACTGGATTTTTATCAGGAAATCTCTGTTTCTGATATTTTAAGCACTTGCAGGATCAAATAACAGAAAGGCATTTTTAAATTTTTTTTATTATTTTTTATTCATACTTTGATTAAGATTGGACACAATCATTAGCCAAAGTAAATTAGCAGAACTTCTTTGACTATTCCCAGAGAACCTAGTGGTGAAGATGTTGGTCAATATGGCAATGGTTCAACAAGGACTTGTGCAGGAATAAGGTGCTATGTTGTTACCTGGACCTTGTGCATTCTTCAGGACATGATGAAAAATATGTTGATTTCATATCAACTCTATTTTAATAATCTTTATTTCCAATTTTATGTGTCTTGTATGTTTTATGATCTTCTGGATGTTCCCTACCACTTGAAAATAATTTCAGGCTTTTATGTACTGCAAGAGGAGTTTTTCTTGTTTTGATTCTTAAAATAGAGTTTTCCTTTATGTCTCCGAATGTTGAAAGAACTCCTAACATTCAACCCCTTCTGCTGGCTGTTTTCTATCTTAAATGTCAATGTTAAGAAAAGGGTCTTAGGGTACAAATGTCCTGAGACAGTGGCAAACACCACATCAGTCCCAGCAGTGCTAGGAAGCTGAAATCACATGTGACCCTAAGCTACCAGGGAGTGGATTTGTCTGTATTTTGCCCCTTCTGTACTACAGATTCCTCAGAACTACACTGGGGTAGAAAAACTATAGTATAAATGTAAAAACTGCAGTATAAAAAAAAGTGGGGTAGAAAAACTTTGAGTATAAATGCACTCTAATTTCCTCAATATCCTCTCTAAAACATTTGGTGAAGGACTGTGCCAAAGATATTTCTTTTCCAGGATATAGGGGTGGCTAACACATTACATTGAAGTGATTTTCCAGGATTTGTTTATAATTGCCTCTTGTTGTTCTTTAAAAGTCCTGAAACATGAGAAACTTTTAACACAACATTACACATTTCTCAGTCTCACTTAAATAAAATTAAATCCATTATCTGTGAAATTTTTCAGAAAACTATCCATTTTGCAAACAAAATTAACTTGTGACTGCCACAAGAAGTACAGATTTTATCTGACATATCTTTGGACTGAATGTTTTCTGCAATTTCTCCCTCCTAGCAACTGGTTTGTTTAAAATCTCTGCTGTCATAGAATCACTGATAGAGTCAAATAAACACAGACAATTTAAACTACATCTTTCTAGTTCAAATTCAAATTGCTTGAAATTCTGCCAGAATTGGTAATCAATTTTTGTCCCAGAGAAGGGAAGCTGGGTGTAAGACTTAGATACTCTTCTAAGACTATCCTGATCAGAGTCCTAGAGAACAGATGGTCCTGTGGTCAGCACAAGAATCACTTCACTTTTGCCTTTGGATACACAGTTGGGATTAAAGCTTGCAGTGGACTTGGATTCCTGAAGCATGCAATGAATATTAATTGAAACATGTAGAGAAGGGTCCCAGAGCACACTCTCCTCTTGATAGCCTCTCAAAAAGTTTTGTACTTTCTGCTTTTTTCTACCTATGGGTGCTTTTTAAGCTTGTTTACTTTTTAACACTTTTGTAGAATATCTTCCTTTCTTTTATTATGTGTTTATTGATTGTCCCTTGCTTCCAGAAGATGGTCAGAGGAAGAATTTGAAGGTGCTAGCTGGATGTAAGGCTGCTGCTTTCTGAAAAGTGGAATTGGGTGCCTGATTGTCAATTATGAACCAAGATGGAAAAGAAAGCTGTGAGTATTCACTCAATGAAAAGATATTATTTATCCCACTGTTTATTTTATTTTCCTATGAAAATAAATACTGGCCAGGAATTATTGAAGGTTTTTGTTCTGCTGACTCCAAATTATTTTGAACAATACATTAGTATTTTGTTAATGTTTTTTTTTCCTCTGCCTGATTTCATGGAATATAAGAATAAAATAACATTGAATAAAAAAATAAAAGAACAAATAAAAGAACATTGCTACTGAAAAAAAATTGCATTCAACCAATAACATTTGGCTATATTTGAGCCTTAACTTTTTTTTCCTGGTTTCCAGTACTGCTTATGGAAGTGGGATGACCTGTAGGGATACTTTAAAAAAGACATAATTCAGCTCTGTACAGATCCCCACCATAAGATCTATGGGACACTGACATTTTTCCCAGTTGATTTCTTCCTCATTATTGAATATGTGATCATAAATCTAATATGTTTATTCTATGTTTATTTTTTTAGGGTTTTGTTTGTTTGTTTCTTTGTTTTGGTTTTTTGTTGTTGTTGTTGTTTTGTTTTGTTTTTTGTTTTGGTTTTTTGCAATTGACTTCCCTGGTCACTGATAAAGCAAAAAAAAATTAATTTCACTGAGCAATCTTTCAATTTTTCTGTTTTAACAGGAAGCTAATATTTATAGAGAACATTGGACTCTTACCATTCCCCCTTTTGCTCTACTGTCATAATAGAAGACTGTTGACTTTACACACCCTTAAATTTGACTACACTCACAGTATCATATGCAAGTTGAAAGAAAGCCTGCTATGTACTCCTGGGCTTTTTTACATGCATCTTGGTCTCATGTCTAATGAACAAGGACACTTGAAACATGCATTTTTGGAGAGTACCAACTTCTCTGATGTGTATCCAGTATGCTATTCCCTTGGTGTTGAGCAATAAATGCCTCAATCAATGAAACACTAAATATGAGAACCAGTATGTACTACCATTTTGGGATGGGGAGGGAGGGAAATCTGTTTCTGAAGTAATTTTCTGTTTGTGCTGTGCACTTTTAATAACCTTGTAAAGGCAGATCTTTAATGATTACTTCCAAAGTGCTGCATGTGCCAGCAGTGCACACCAGTGGCTGTCTGAAAGAACTATAGGGCAAGGGCACAAGTCCCCTTTTATGCAGTGCTGTAAACTGAAATGAAGTAGGGACCAGTCCTTCTTTCACAAACTAGCTTAAGCCCTTCTGAACAGTGTTGCAAAAGTCTGCGGAATCTGCCACAGTCAGACAGATGAGTAGTATTTGTAGAACTTTCTACATTTTCTCCAAATATTTCTAAGGTATTTTCTCATTAATATCACACCAAATGCAATAATGTTTTCCCTTAGTAGCAGTTACCATCCATCCCTTATTCCCCTCTGTCACAGCTTAAACCGAGCTCACAACAAAGCACTGCATAGCTGCTTGCTCTCTTCCTCATCTTTGGGATCAGGGAGAGAATGGGACGAGTACAAGTAAGGAAAAAAAGCAGCTTGTGGGTTGAGATAAAGACAGTTTAATAGAGAAAGCAAAAGCCATGCACAGAAGCAAAGCAAAACAATGAATTAATTCACTGTTTCCCATGGCAGGCAGGTGTTCTGCCACCTCTGGAAGAGCAGGGCCCCATAATGTGTAATGGTGACTGGGGAAGAAAAACACCACCATTCTGAATATCACCCCATGCCTTTATTTTCCCCAGATTTATATGCTGAACATGATATGATACTGTTTGGAATACCCCTTTGGTCAGTTGCAGTTACCAGTCCCAGCTGTGTCTCCTCTCAACTTTTTGTGCATGCCCAGCTTCCTCACTGACTGGGCAATTCTGTAGGCAGAAAAGACCTTGTCTCTGAGTCAGCATTGCTCAGCAATAGCAGAATATCTCAGTCTTATCAACAACATTTTCAGCACAAATACAAACCATAGCCTCATGCTAGGTACTGTGCATAAAATTAATTATATCGCTGCCAAAACTAGCACACCTTTTTATATCATTAGAAATTGCATTGCATTTTTGTTTGTCTTACTTTTACTGAAGAGTTGGAATGCCTACCAAAATTCTAAAATGTTGTGAAAATAATCTATAAAATCTCTCCTAAAATACTACTTTTCTATTATGCTGAATTGTTTTTCCATGTTATGGCGGTTGGGTTAAAAGTAGGTTAAGACTTCTTGGGGTTTTTTAAAACCTTTCATCACTTCTTTGCTTACCAGCCTTGTGGAAGGATTAGCAGTTAACTAGTTAGCTGTCTTCTTAAAAATCATTCATTACTCAGTTGCTCTGAAATATATCTCAAGTTTCTGCTCTTACCTGCCTAACGTGTATCTGAAATAACACAATTTGATTCATAACTGAAATATGTGCTATTGTAATTGAATGTTAATTATGACACCAGTGGACAAGCATGGGAGTTTAGGAAACAAAATTAATTTCCTCTGTTGGCCTTTCAATTGCCAGTATTTAAAGGTGCCACCATACCAGTGTTTGGGTATAGATCCATTGATTGTGTCTGTATGTGTTTATAGAAAGTACCCTATAGCATAACCAATACCCAAAAAAGGGTGATTTTGCATGGGTACAGAAAGGTCATCTGAGAGTACTTCAAAGAAAAACCCTTTCACCTTGCTTTGTGGGAAGGAAAGTAAAAGGGTCAGAAAGAAAAAAGCATCAGAGTTTCTTCATGATCTTCCTCTTGGGGATGGTAGAGATATGGGCACTACTTCTTCATGGTTGCTGTTACATTTCCTGTGCTGTCAGAAAGTAATAACAAGTATGTTCTAAAATGAGTTTGAATGGTATGCATAGCAAGAAACTTAAAGTCTTTCACTTTCTGGGTATAAGAACTCACAATTATTTTTTTTTCTAGTGGAAAACTTTCCAGCATAGTCTTCTGCTAATTGATTTCAGCTCCATCAAAAGAATTTTAGTTATCAAAAGGTCTCTTTGAGAGGAAAACTGAAACTGCTGCCAGGAGGTGTTTTTTTGACTTAGAAACCACAATGTCAAGACTGCATAAACAGAGAATAGTGGCAACAAAGAAAGTGTCAGCAACTAGAGCACTGTATATAGTGCAAAACATCTGATTGCACAACTCATCTTTGTAAATGATTAGAGAAGATATTTTCTTTGAAAGTTTATTTTGTTCATAATCTTGCAGAGCAAATAGGAATAGTACAGAGTTGCAGTATCAACAAGATATTCACAGTTCCCAATGCTGCTGCAGACAAAAGCTGCCAGTGACAGGATCTGTATTTTTGTTGACCATGATATAGCTGGAACAAAAAACATGGACAAAAAGCTCCCCTATGTTCTATCAATCATCTCAGATTATTTATATTCTGCTTCAATTCATGTGTTATTTGAAATTTACAGAGGTTATAATTTGCATGTTTGTCTTCTGGCCACTGTACTGACATATTGAAATTTTGATCTTGGGTATCTGAATGAAGAAGTGTAATCTAGTATTTAGAGCAAAGGCCCTGGAGGATTGAAATGCCTTTCTGTTTCCTTCTGGCAAAAAAAATTTGTTTCTATCAATATATTAGTATGGATGTTTTCAGCTGACAAAATTGGGACTGAAATTACAGAAAAAAAACCACTTAACACAGGCAGCCATGGTCAATAGCTCTAGAGGACAGCAGAAGGTTATTGCTAAATACTACATACAGCTTCTCTGCTCAGGTGAGAAAGCACAGCATCCGGCAGAGATGAGAGCAGTGTCCTTGTGTGCTTGTTTTGTTTCTTAGAGCTGTCCTAGGAAAAGTTAAATTCTGTTCGCTTTTTAAAGCAGCATCAAGGGTAGCCTGTCCTAGTTCCTAACATCTCTCTTTCCATGTCACATACACAGAGGACAGCATGCAAGCTCTCTGCTTCAGGAAGATAAGGATTTCTGTGCTGTTGTGTTCCTCTGTTTGCAGTTCACCCTTATGAAGTCCGGGTAGGCTTTAAGGGTACAATGAGGCTTTACACAGATAGATACAAAGCATTTGAAATTATTTCCTGAAAAAAAAAAAAATCTGTTTAAACTGGAGCTGATCAGAAAAAATGGGAATGACAAATATATTTAGATGGCTGGGATTTGCTAAGGTGGTGACAGATGGCTGCCAGACTGTGATCCCTAGGCAAAATGGAGTTCCTGGAAAAGAAGGATTAGGCCTAAAACACGCCAGTGTACGTAAGTACCAAACATGCACATGGGATTGTCTGATAGTCATGTGTGCTAGAAACTAGAATGTTGCTTGTGCAGTTTAACACTGCTTTCCATGACCAAATTTCCTCCAAGTTTAAGGTTTCATATCTTGCCATTTCATCTGTGTATAGTTTTCCAAACACCTCTCTCCATAACACAGCTTTGTGAAGCCCAGAGGCTTTGCTGTGTGAAAAATATGTCTTCTCAAGATATTGTTCAAGACAAATAGTGGTGGTCTCTAAGGAGGTGTTCTGCTGGCTTTTCTCAAAAACCAGACTGAGGAAGGATAGAGAAAAACAATCTGTTTCTGGTTCTGCATATGTTCAGAGTCCATGGTTTGTGACATTGGTGTCATTCACGTGCTTGGAGCAACAGATGTTGTTTTGAATTTGTCCTGTCTGACATTCATTAGGTCATGGGCAAAATGAAATAAAATGCGGGTCTGAAACTTATGTATTAATTTTCTTCATAGTTTCTTGAGTTGGAACAGGAACTGCATTGTGATTTTTGAAAGGTGCAAAAAATCCAAACTCTAATAATGTTTGCCAACGCTGAATCTGCCTTCGAGCAAGAGCATATAAATTTTTCACTTATAATTTTTAGCTTTCATATAATTCCTGTTCTGCAACACTGAATTTCAATATTTTAATCAACAGGATATTTGCAACAGATGCCATTTTTTTTTAACAACTTCTTCTCTTTGTCTCAGAAAACTGGGATTTTTTTTTGCTGTTTAGCAATCGTAATACCTTTCTGTGTTGCTTCTGGTAGAATTTTGGTGTTTTCAGGTAGTGAGACCATGATGGTGCTCTCTAAACCTTTATATTAATCTTTAATGAAAATATTTATATAATACTGCTGTAAAGACATTTTGGAAAAAAATAAGCCTAAAAGTACCTTTATGCATTTCAGAGGAGGCAGTTAGGTGTGCAGACTGACTTTTGGTTTGCTGCTGTAAATGCAGAATGAAGCAGATCTTGGTGTTTGCAATATAGTGCTGTGATTGAATCTCCTCTGGCTTTCATAGCTAGGTGGAAATTAATTGGAAGTGAGTGTCAATCAAATTGACCTTCCTCTTTCTCCCCTGTTCTTGTAGAGTTCAGCCTGATGTAACATACCAAAAATTCTTTTAATGCAGTATTTGTTCAAAGCTTTTGTATAAAGAGTCCTCCATAGGCATTCAGCAAATTTCTACAGTTCCCAGTATCAACCTTTTTATCTCTTTGCATTAGAAGGTGAGAATAGAATGAAACTACACAGGACAAATGAGAACAATTTGATTGTCTGTGACACATTTAGTGTCTGAAAAACTTCTCACACTTAATCTTCTGTAAAGGTAGGTCACTACTTTCAGGAGTTTTGAGTCACTTTTAGTCCTCCTATCTTTTCCTTTACTGAGGATGATCTTTTGCTACAGTTAATTCCCTGAAAACCTTTAACAAAGAACTGCCCTAAGAAGCAGCTTTTCTCAATGATTTGTTTGATCGCTTTCCTTTGTCTCATGAAGAAAATCAAAGAAGACCTGAAAGTAAAACACAAGATGGATGTTTGGAAATAAAATAGTTCTTTGGATTCTTTGTAGAGTCTGGATTAAATCCCTACTCCTTGTAAATCAGGAGAACTTTACTGTTGACATAACATTGAATTTCCAACAAAGTTCATGCAGCATATTGTACAAAATCTGGAGGTTAACTACAGTGTTTCAGTCAAGATATTTGCTGATTTTGCTTTATTCATTCAGCTTCAAAAGCCTGAAATACTTGATTTTAATTTTGTCTTGAGTGAATATATCATATTTAACTGATGTTAAATATCGAATGAAAAAAACTTTCTTCTATAACCTGCATGAAGTGCTTTCCATAAATATCCACATAAGGTGAATTGTATACTTTATTAATTAAAAACTTTGATGTCATTAGAGATCCCTGCATGAGAGTGCCCTAAATAGGAACTGTATGTTCAGTCTGTCATTTAAAACAACCAATATTTATGCTGGTACTGAATGGGTTGTCAAGGAACAGGAATTTAATCCAGACAATCCTCTCTTGATATGCAAAAGTTCAGAGTGGAATTCTAGTTTAAATCCATATAATTAAAACCTAACACAAAATTTTTGCTGTATGGCACTGAAATTTCAGAATAAGTAGAGATTAAATAAGCTTAAAGGAAAATCTACTCAGAGGTTGACAGATTCCCTTAAGTCTTTTGAATTCAATTTCTTTGGTAGACACTCAACTTAGAGACAAAGACTATTTGCCGAAAATACTCCCTTGAGAAAATTTTACTTTATTCATCTCTTCTCCAGATATGTTTGTATTCACTAGCCAAGTTACCAAGGTAATATGCTTTTTCCCAAATTATTTGTCCTATGCAGAGGAGAAGATTATTTAGGTTACGACTTTTTTTATTTTCTCTACAAAAAGCAGATTGAAAGAGCAAACTAAATTAATGAATTCATAAGCCATAAAGCCTGGCTTTATAAGACTGCTAGCTCTACTCCACTATGTATAAATCAGGATACATGTGCTTTCTGTAAAAAACTCAATTTTCTTTGCACTCTTGAAGAACCACTTAGAAAATCATATCTGAAGATGCTCCTTTGCTACACTTTGGCTCTTTATACTCTTTAAAATAAAACTGCTGTAGAAAAAGTGACATTTATAGAATTTTTATTTTTGAGAACTTTTTTTTTTTATTTACATCTGCTTTGAACTGCTACAAAAAATGCCTTCAGTTCAATTTTAACATTACCTTTCTCTATGCAAACTTAACAGTACAGTCCTTAAGAAACGGAAGAAAGAACCTACCAAAGAACTCTACCTTTTCTTCTCGTCATTCACTTGTTTTTGCTCTAACTCTGAAAAAAATTTTCAGAGGAAGGTGTATAATAAGCCAACGTCTGCTGATTTTTTACTGCTAGTCTTCCAATTTTTTGCAGTTTTGGACAACTGAAAATAAGCAGCTTAAGCAGTAATTAACACTTGTGTAACATTTGAGACAGTGTATTTCATATTACTTGTTTTATCATGTGTCTCCACAAAACCTCACCCCATGTGCCTTGTGAGCTTCTTTGTGCTTGAGAACGTTCCTCACTTGTAGAAACATTCATCAATTTCTTTAGCTATTGTGAACTAACTATCATAATTATGTTGATAAAAGGACAACTAATTGTCAGTTATTAACATGTTCTCAATCTATTTCTGTCCATCTGCACATCCCCAGCTTACTGGATCTTTCTCAGGGGTCATAGCTTCTACATTTTTTCACCAATAATTTCCTGGGGATTTTTTTATTAATGCAAATCCTACTAAATGAGGCCTTACTAAAAGTGAGTGGAGCAAAAAGATTGCTTCATATGCCATGCAGGTTTGACTTCGTTTGCACATCCTAGAATGTTTTTGACACATACTCAACTCTGGTATTTCTTCTGCTGTGTTGAATCTTTGTTTAATGTAATTTTATAGCTTTTTATTCACATTTATGTTCAAAATTTTTGCATTCATCCTTTTGTATTATGTCATATTCTTGAAGTTAATTTATTCCAGTTGATGAATATAATTTTGATTTTTTTATCAACTATAAACCAGAAATCAGTTTTTTTGAGTTTTAGTGGAACTGAACTGCTGTGTAAAGGTGGAAAGGGTGTAATTAGGGGAGGGATGAATTTACCCGTGATGTTCTGTTTTGCTAAAATTTTCATGCTAAGATATTGTGAAGTAGTGCAAAAGAAATGCTGTTAGTGAATTTTTCTTTATCATTTTATGTGTGCTGATAATAGCACATAATTTACATGTCAGTGTATGTACTGTTCTGCATTAATTAGTACAAGATAATTGATGTGTTTTGCAGTGCATGTCAATCATCCTTTATTTTCTAGAACACAGGGCTGAGAACTCTGTATACCTCACTTAAACTAATATTTTATTTCTATTTTCACTGTGGAAAATATGCTGAGAAGAAAAATTATCTGTTGCTTTGGCTTTCTCTATTGATTAAATTAATACATTTAATTTAAATAGTGTTAAAGTGCTATAACAGAAAAAAAAAAGAGGTGAGGTGTTGTTAGTGTAGTCTATCCCTCTTCTCAGAGTGGGAAAACTTTAGCATAACCTGAGCTTGTGCAAGGCCTGGCTCAGTTAAATTTTGAAATCTTGAAGAGTGGCCATGCCAGGGCAGAGACAAACTTTTCCAGTACTAAACCACGACTTAAATATGGGAGACAGTATATCAGGTTAGTATTTATTTCCTTTAGCTGTGTTAGTTAATTATTTTTACAAACTATGTGGTGTGCTTCCACTTCCTAGCTGCTATTAGTGACATGGAATGCCTTCAGTCTGAGCAGATTTTGTGGTGTCCTAAGCTTCCAGAAGAATGATTCAATTTCTTTGCTAATACTGTGTGGTTGGAACAATTCTGCCTCCTCTTTTAGTACTTTTCTGTCAGTGGACAAAGAAGAAAACACTTAAATCATGTAACAGTAGTGAGAAAATGTACCATATCACTTTTTAAAATGGATTTAGGAACCAGAATATTTGCAATGGTATATTAAGAGGGTAGGATATTCAGAACCATTATCCTCTGAAGACCTCTGCCCATTTTCTCACGGTGTTATATGGAGCACTGTGGGGCTGTAAATAGTCTTTATTCCTGAGTCAGCGCCATCCTGAATTCTGCCATTAACCATATATTATAGTTACTCGTCTGTGAGTGTTGAAATTGCTGGGGGAGAAGACAGGATATTTTCTTTGAACTTTTACTCTTTGTCCATCTTTTTAGCGTTACTCATTCCTTTCAGCATGGGAACATAATGTTTCATCTTGTTTTCAATTCTGTCTGCTTGTGCTCCTTCTTGCACTCCTTCTCCCTCTAGCAAGACAGAGCAATTTCCATCTTTGACACCAGATGCCAGCAGTATTTGCTCAGAAATAGAATAACCACGCTTAGCTTTTCAGGCTCAGGCTTTCACTCTAGGTTGCCTACATTTGCCTACATGTTGGGTAAGGCCTCATAAAGTAAGCATCTTTGTCAGGAATGAGCACCCACAGCAGCTGTAGATTTGGTGATGCTCACATGGGGCTAAGGCTGACTCTGAACAGAGGTAGAAACTCACGGCATTGTCAATCGGCTCCAGGTTATCTTCTGCAGTCTCCATCTGAGCAGGACACCAGATTATCTGGCTACAGCAGAATGTTCTGCACAGCAAGCAGAGAGAAACTTATGCAGTAGATGTCATGGGAATTTGTTTTCAAAGCTGTGCTAAGAGGATAGTATTGTCAGAGAAGTTAAAAGCCCAGGGATGTACCTGAAATTGGTATTGGGCCAAGACATGATCTCCCAAGTTTTTGTTATCACTCCAGTTATTGTACTGTGCTTTCTTTCATTCTCCAGCATATGTTTTCTTGCCAAAATAAAATGCAAACTTCTTCATGGAGTGACAAGGAGAAAGCTAAGACTGGTGAACATGTAATGACATACACTTTTTACCAATTCAACTTCTAGTTAAAACCCAGCTGTTAAAAAAAGCTAGTTCAAAAAGTTGTGTCTTGGACTTTTCTTTCAATTAAATTTAAACAAAACTTTCATTTAAATAATTATATTGGATTTTGACGAAGCAGCTCCCATTTTAAACGCTGGAAGCATAGATGAACTTCTTGCCCAGTGAAGCAGTTTTTTTCAGTGAAACTGAGTAACAGGAATTCACAGTGTAAATCAGGCCAGAACTGCAATATAATTCTCTCTGGCAATTCAGGGGTTCAGGCATGGGCTCACCATAGAAAACAGTGCACCTGTATTCCTTACAGATAGAATTGATTGGGCAGAAACCTAATTTTGATTGTTGTCCCTAATAATTTGAGTGAATTAAATTGGTCAGTTTGCACTTCTTGCTTTTTGCTCCATGGATTAGGTAAGTAGAAAGACAGAAGGAAGGGCTAAGTATTTACGATGTACTTTTCATTTCAACTATGTCAGCAAACCTGATGCTAGGAGGGAAACGCCCTGGATACTTATCAGTGTGGTGTAAAAAATTATTTATTTTGCTTGCATGCAAACCAAAGCCTCTTTATTACTATTTTCCTTGCAAGTGGAGACCTTCCGTTCTTCAAAGCATGTGTATTTTCAACATTGGAAATGTCTACCCTCAGTGTATCTTTCCTCAGGGTTGCCCTGTGTATCTGCATTAAGAGATGAACATGGCATTCTCTAAAAGGTGGAGGTGTTATAGGTGTAAAAGATTTCCCTCTAGTGCTTCCCCGGGTGTTCCATGGCAAGTTTATTTTCAGCAGGGGAGCCCTGACGTAAATTTGTCTGGCTCCTCTGAGCAGTGTCTGTTACCACGTGCCTTTCAGAGCTCATGCTCCAATCCCACAAATGCTGCTTCTGTCTTCAGCAAGACCAGGCTGCGGGTCTGCAATAGTGATTTGTAGGCACAAAATGAAGGAGGAATGAGTGGAGGACAAGCAGTTCATCTGCAGAAGGGGTCAAACTGGCTGGGATGCCAGAAACAGAGACTTTCCAAGGAGTGAGGTTTTTCTTGCTGACGAGATAAAAACCAGACCCATCATGGTCATGTAGCCACCCTGGGATGGGACTCCTTAGATGACACCCCTGGGCAGCAGAGATGGGCTGGGTCATGGACCCAAAACAAGGTTGAGGATTGGTACTGATCTAAGTATTTATAAAAAATATTGGTTTGTGGTTGTATCTCATCAGACTCCTTGTAGAACAAGTGATAGTGGTAGGACACTGCCCAATGCATGGTTCACTAATTATAGTGTAGTTAAACACAAAACTGAATCAGTTCAAAGGGTACAGTAAAAGTTCACCCAAAGATGTTAGACAATTTGTGGGGACCTCTATTTTCCCTTTGAAGGTATGATTTTGGCACGTATAGAAGCAGTGGGGTGTCATGTCAACTAGAGCTTTAAGTGCTTTTTCCCAGCTTTTTGTAGCTGTCATCATTCACTGTTCTCTTCTGTGATGCAGCATGTGGTGACCAGAAAGGGTCGTGGAAGAGCAGAAACAACAAAGTAAACATAACAAGACCTGAGGAAAGCTGAAGTCAGTTCTACCTGGGGACATTTGCCACATGCTGCTTGATGGGTTATTCTGCTGCCCCAGATCCCTGTTATTACAGTAAAAATGTGGAGGCATTCTCCACAGTTTTTTTCAATACCTGGAATTTTCTCAGCTGTGTCTGGGCTTTGTGTACCCTGTCTGTGGCAGCCTGAGCTTGATTGCTCCGATGAAATTCACCCTTGGCCTCCAAATGTTCAGCTCCCTCTGTGTTGCTGGAGTAGTATGTGTACAGGGAAGAGATGCAAACCACTGAAAAGCAGCATCAAACTAGCAGCTGCAACCAAGAACTGAGCTTGCAGATATGGTGATCTTGTGCCAGGTGATGATGCCATATCAAAAGAGCAATCTTTTTTCATATATAAATTCAGTATCACAAGCTTTAACTTGTTCTTGCAATATTCCAGTGATAGCTTTACTATATTTTATATATTTACTATATTTTTCAAGACTGTAATAGCTATTTTTTTCAGAAAAAATGTATAAAAATTTTTCCACAGAAGCAAGACTGTTTACCTCCATTTTATTTCTATTTTTCTATTTTTATTATTATATTATATTTTATATATAATATATATTTAGATATTTTGTCTTTATATTTTTATCTTATTTTCTATTTTTATTTCTATTATTTGTTACTATTAAAAAGGATGGGAAAGGATTATTTATTATTGTTAAATTAAAAAGGTCTTTTACCTTAGAAACTGTCAGAAGGATAAGACTTGTGTTATAAGAAGACAGATGGAATATTAAAGGTAGCCACGGTATCATTCATGGAATTTATTAAAATGGTGTGTCCCCAGGAGGCTAGCTGGGAATAAAATGCTGAACAGCAAATGGTGAATCCCCACTGCAGTTGAAAGCAAATCTATAAATAGAATTGCAATGGAATAACCTTCCAGCTAGTGAGCAAGAGAACAAGAAAATCCCTCCTACGACTTGCTTTGCATATTAATAAGGATGAAAAGTGAGGAAAGAAAAATGAAACAAGGAAAAATGGTTGTAGATGGCTTATTTACCAGACTACAGAGAAACCATGTGCTTGGTAGTTAATTAGATGCCTTTTTCTCAGCCCTGAACAGAAAAATAATAGAAACCATTTTTTAGAAGATGATTTATTTGCACATCTCAGTGAGAAAGAGGATGACTTGTGGCATTTTCTTTTCAAAGTCTGCCTTCTGTTGTGACTAATGCAAGCAGCCTGTGGGATGTATAAAGCAGGAAAGGGTTTGTGAAAGGGGAGTTTCATTATAAAAGAGCATATTTGGTCTTTTGCAGTGAAATTGGATGTTTCCTGTCATTTCAGCATTGGAAGCTGTGAATAACCCATTCCTCCTACGGTATGCCATAGTGAAGTGAACCTTTGTATTCTTTGCTCCCATTCTGTCCTCTGCCAATTATTTACCTCATTGTCAAAGTGAAAATCTTTTCATTTTGTATCTATAATGAATTATTTTCAGCTACCAATACTTGCAGAATTGACAATAGATAGAAGGGACCACTTATAGTGTAGTTTATAATTTTGCTAGCTTGGGGTAAGGAGAAGGAATGATCATGCAAAAAAATGTACCATCTTCATTAAAAAGTGCAGTTTTCTACACCTGTACATCTGTCTTGCCATATGAAACACTTCTTATGTTGCCTGTTAAATGTTCTTGCTTTGGCAGCTAAATTCAATCCCATATCTAGAAGTCAGCTGAAGTGAGGCAATAGTGTGTGTGTGTGTGTGTGTGTGTGTGCATTTTCCAGTCTGCACTCTCACATGTCCAACAGTACTCACAATGTTCTGTGATCAAACTCTTGCTTTTAAATTTTTGCTATTTGTATTTATTGTTTAAGGGTTTTTATACTGTGGATCACATTCCTATTAGTGTTTGAATGCTTGGCTTATCTGCCTCCCGGTAAACCCTCGTCACTTAGATTAGGTAAACCAGCATTTGTGATTCAGAAACTGCATACCCAAAACTTCATATGGCTTATAGCCTTAAGTCAGTAACTAGATATCTGTTAAAGCAAAAGGAAATTCCAGAAATATTGGAATGAGTGATGACAGTACCTACTCAAAAGTCCCTTAGCTTCCACTGAATTGGTGTCAAGTGAGGCCTACAATTAAGTTTCAGGGTATCTTTTCTATATGGACTTCACAGATTTGGGAACTTGACTAAGAGTTGAAACCTATGCTCAGGAGTTTGATATAATCCCAGCATTATTATTAGCTGTAGGTTTATCACCACTAACCTAGATTGCAAAAACTGAGGAGGGAGATGCTGTACCCTGTAGGTAAAGAGGGATGGATTTTAGTTCCTCATTGCAGCCCTGCATGGGCCACTTACTTAAGAGCTGAATGTGATGACCCTTGTGGGTCCCTTTCCAACTCAGAATATTCTGTGAAATACATAGTTACATCAAGTTTGCTTGGCCTGGCTTTTGGTAGCAGGGAGCTTCAGGGATGGCTTCTGTGAGAAGCTGCTGGAAGCTTCCACCATGTCTGGCAGAGCCAATCCTCCAAAGATGGATATGTGACTAGTGAAGTCTGGGCCAGTTAGGGATGGTAGTCATGCCTCTGTGATAACCTATTTAAGAAAAAAATAGGTTACTGCGTACTTGTAATTGTGCAATTACAGAGAAGAGCAGGATGAGAACGTGTCAGAGGAACAGCTCCGCAGACACCATGGTCAGTGGAGAAGGAGGGGCAGAAGGTGCTCCAGGCACCTGGACTGAGATTCCCCTGCAGCCCATGGTGCAGCCCATGGTGAAGCAGCTGTACAGCCCACAGAGATCCACAGGGATGCAGAGATCCACAGGGATGCAGGGGTCTACTCAGAGCCCATGGAGAAGCCTCATGCCAGAGCAGGTGGATGCCTGAAAGAAGGCTGTCAACCTATGGGACACCATGGAGAGAGGGCCCAGGCTGGAGCAGCCTGTCTTTGCAGGACTGCACTCCATGGGAGAGGGACCCATACTGCAGCAGTTTGAGGACAACTGTTGCCTGTGGGATGGAATTTTGTTGGAGAAGTTCACAGAAAACTCACCTGTAAGAGGGACTCACCCCCATTGGGGGAGGGGAAGGACTCCTCCCTGTGCAGTGGGGAGAAACAAATGTGGTGAACTGACCATAATCCCCTTTTTCTGTCTTCCTGGGAAGGAAGCAGAGATTAGGAGAAGGTGTTTTTGAAGGTCTTATTTTACTTCTCATTTTCTTGCTCTGGTTTTATTAGTGTAATAAATTCAATTACTATCTCTAATTCGAGTCTGTTCTGCTGATGATAGCATCTGATGAGTGATCTCTCCTGGTTCTTATTTCAACCCATGAACTCTTATGCTCTCTCCTCTGTTCAAGTGCAGAGGAGAGTGAGTAAGTGGCTTTGGTGTGTGCCTGGCATCCAGACAGGATCAAACCAAAACAATAGCAAAATAAGAGACTAAGTATGGGGACAGATAAAAACTAAAAGTTTGTAGTATCCTTTGTTTTCCAGATACCTTGCTAACTCATGCACTTGAAACAAAAAGAAGTATTCAGAAAGAAGAACTAAATTTTAAGACTTTAGCAGTTACACATGCTAAGCTCAAACTGACTATCACATGCTATTCATAATTTTAAAGTGAGTTTCACATGTATGAGAATCACTAATAGAAGAACAAGCTACTTCATGTGTCTTTAGCATCTTAATGTATATGAATGGAAAAGTCCTAAGAAATAGAGAACTCCTTTTTGCCTTACCAAACATTTTTGAACAAAATAAAAATTAATATAAACTGAGAAATTTTGTCACTTCAAAACATGGACCTGAAAAGGACTACGCATTAAGAAGCAGCTGCATTGTTAACAAATTGTCTTTGGTCTTTTAGAGGCTGCATTATTTCCTTTGTGCTCCTGAAGATGCAGCACTGGTTCTTGAGGGAGTCTTTACTGACCCACTGCACATGGCTGTGCTCAGCAAGCAGAGATATCTGTCCCCAGTGCAGATGTTCCTGTGGATATTCCCACAGGTTTTGAATACAGTTCCAGTGTACATAATCAACAGAACCTCTGGGAAAAAAATTTGTTTGATGAGGCTGTCTACACATGATCAAAGTACTCTTTGGTTGTTAAATTTGAGTGAATTTTTACATTATAAATTATTTCATAATCAAAATGAAATTGTATTGTAGAGACAAGAGTGTCACGACAGGGAGTTTATTACTGGTTTAGTAAGTGGAAATAGCATGAAGTGCATTACCAAATAAAAAACATACTAATTGGGCTTTCCTGGTATTTATGTACACCTTTTTCAAAGGCTGTCTCAGAATCAGGATAACAGTAATCTGCAGAACAGTGACTGTTTGTTTTTTTCAGACACCTACTCCCATCACTGCACATGTACATGCACAAATCAACACCCATAAATGGGTGTTTCTACCCCAAAAAGCAGCCATGACAGAAGATAAAGTTTACAAGTGGTCAGTCATAATATTTCATTGGTTTCACTTGCCAATAATGAAAAATGCCTTAAACAACGCATGTTTTAGGTCCATATATTTTGCAGAAGTCTTTGAAGGAATGAAATAGTTTTGCATGATTATCTCTCTTTTTTAAAATGTGGCTAATATGTTATTCTCAAGTTGTCATATAGTAAGCTGCAATTTGGTTACTCTGAGCTCCTAATAAACAGCTTTAGTTTATATAACAAGATTTATAAAAAAGGTTTTTACTAGTAATGCTAATTGGTCATGATATGTCACTTTCATTATTTTGATATGAGAATTTCATTACTTTAATATCCTGATAGTTTTGTATATACTGATGATTTTACACTTTGCTCACTGAAGGTTAAGAGAAATATCAAATATAACCAAGATTTTTCTATAGAAATTAATACCTTTTCTTTAACAGAGAGAATAGCTAAGTCTGGTAATGACTAGGACAGTGTTGTACTTCTTTACAACTGTATAATATAGCATATAAAGTAAATGACCATTGACTGTGAATTTGTTGTCTAGCTAGATATCGCATTAACACATATTTTAAAATAAATGTATGCAAAATCCAGTTTCGTATTCTGTTAGTTTGCTGCCTTTCTCCTTAAGTCCTTCAAGAATGAAAGTTTTTACAAAGTCAAATAAATTCATAGCTACAGTAGTGTTCATCCAGTCTTTCTCAAATATTGACAGTGCAATTCTTATCATTCTCTGCATACACATTTGGAGGCTGTGTGGGAGTGCAGTCTAAACAGAGAATAAAGAGAAAGTGAGCATAATAGAGAACTTGAAAGGTAGAAATAAGAAAGTAGCAGAACTTTCTTTTTCTGTTCTTTTTTCTTTGGTTTATTAATTGAAATTTGCTTCACTTTTCTTCTCACTCTGAGCTGAATACCCAAGACCAGTGATACTTCTTGGAAAATGAAGAATATGTAACAATGGTTAATGTATTAAGTGATAAGGTCAACCCACGATTTCTACAGAAAACTTCTAGTGTGACTTTGAGATTTTCCTGGGCTTCTCCTTTTCCTTTCCTTTTCCTAAGTTTTTTTTTTTAAACCTCAGCATGCTTTCACTCTGCTTAGTGTTTACATCAACACAATATTTCATTGGGAGATGTGTGTGTGTGTGTGTGTGTGTGTGTGTGTGTGTGTGTATTTAGAGACTTACAGGAACAACATCAGAAATCTTGGTGCCAGAGTTGTTAGACAACTGGAAATTTACAATTTCTCTATGGTATGGTGAGTGAGGAGGAATAAAGGGAGTTTAAAACTGATATTCTAGTTGATGTCCTGCTTCATATCAGCCCATGCAAGAGTTTCTTATTCCATGCACAGTCCCCAGTTCTGCCCAGAAATATGATTTGCTGCACTGGCAGATAGAATTGAAGCCCACCATCCTGTTGAAGAAGGGAACTGATACTTTTGGTATCATCTTGGGAGAAGGAAGAAAGAAGGCGCTAAGTCTTCATATTTTCTCAATAACTTTAGAAAAGTTTGGTGATTTAGAACAAGAAAATACTGCTTTAAACAAGCTCTTCCAGTACTTGTCTGGCACGTGTACAAAATGTTTTTGCCCCAATGTGTAATACTGGGGGAGCAACAAAATAAACACAAATTTTCTCTGAGGCAGAGCCCTGTGCTGATCTCTTTGCTCTGCACTGGGTAGAAGAGACTGTGGGTGCCTGTGTTATTTTTCACTAAAATACGAGATCAGGATAGAGAACACACACACACACACACACACACATATATATATATATATATATATATATATATATATATATATATATATATAATGTAGAAAGGGAATGAGAGATTTTGGAGCTATTGTCTCCAGAGGTGATACCAAATTGCAAGGGCATTCTTCTCTCAGTCGACTAACTCCTCTTTTGGTAAAAGAACCTCATTTTGTTTGATTTGTCAGCTGGGTGCTGTTCAGTTTTGAACACAGCAGAGAGGAGCGAGTCCCTCTCAGCCCTTGCAGTCAAAGGACATAATAGAAAGGGATGCTGATGGAGATTTTAGCTTAATCTGAACAGTAGGAAGCTGTGATTATGAGCAGAGACCCCTGATTTTCTTCCCAGTAGTGACCCTAAAGCCAGGGTAGAGTAGATGATGGGTGTGAAGTCCTGAACAGCCACATTATAGTTAACTTTATTCCACATATGCAATGGGGAGATACTGAACCCTTGCAACTAGTTTAAACTTTTCTTACATTTTGTGCACAACTGAAAGCTATGTATTCATGTCTTAGGTCTGACTCTTAATCTCTATATCCTAGAGAACTGAATATTCAGAGAGATAAGATGGTAAAAGACAGGTTGGCACTCACTGAAATGTGACTTTCCAAGTCCTATGATACTCATTTGTTACTCAATGAGCCTCATAAATTTGATTGAGAATCACAGAGAATCATACATAGAATCACAAGGTTGGAAGAGACCTTCAGGATCATCGAGTCCAACTGATGCCCTAATAACTCATCTAAACCATGGCACTGAGTGCCACAACCAGTCTTTTTCTAAACACATACAGAGATGGTGACTCCACCACCATGAGAAGAAAGCTCTTATCTTTTCCACACCTTCAGCAGACAGAAATGTTTTGTGCCTTTCTTCCCAGGACAGGTGATGGAGAAAATGAAGAGACGAAAGCTTGAAGTTTGAGCAGGAGCAGCTTGATCATTTCAGACTTGACTAACTGCTGAATTAACGTGTTTGTTGGACAATTCAGATAGAGAGACCCAATTATGAACTCCTCATACATTTTTGGACTACATGGTTGAACCTATTATAGATGAATTCAGCACTGTTTCCAGAAGTTAGTACACATTTTAAAATATAGAATAAAAAGCAAGGAAAATACGAATAGACAAGACCCAAAGAGAGAACTTGTTTTTTTCCAGTTCTTTCAGGATAGTATGAGATGCATAACATCTCTCCCTGAAAACCTTGACTCTTTACAAAGTCACAAATGCAACACTATTCCTGCTACAATGGCAAATGTATCTTAGAACTCAATTTTCATTGATTTTGATAGGCGGCAAAGATAGACTAGTAAAATTTATGTTATTCTGTCTCAATTGTATGAGGAAAATAGGCATTCACTTCAAAGAAATAGCAAAGCATTTGCAATAGATCTTAATATCAAAGGCTATGTTATTATTTCTGTGAAAGCAACAATCATTACAAAAATCAGTCAACCAACAACAAAAAAGTAGCTTGTCTGAATTATTCACAATATGTTTACTAGTAATGGGTGTTGTTCAGAACTCCTCAGACTGCTTAGTCTGTTTTATGGAAACTTTGCTATGAATTAGGGAAAAGTCTTAGTCTGAAACCTGTTTCTTATATTGTCATGACAAAGGAATATCTTTAGGTGAATTCTGAACATCTAATTTAGAGAAAAATGGAGGACACAGTGCAGTGCATTCAATATCTGGAAGTACTCTTCAGCATCAGTCAAAACCTGTTTAATTTACTGGATAAAATATCTGTCACATCCTAACAAGAAACACAAAGTTTAGTACTTGTGCATAAAGGATGTTTCTTCCAACTCTATATAAATGTACAACATGAATGGGAAAATGAAATACATAAAGTTTAGTTGTTTTCTTTTTCATTAAACTAACAGAATATGTCGTCTCCTCTGTTTTTCTAAATTAAAAACTCATTTCTTTATCTTTGCACAGTATTGAAGGATATAAAAATATTAACTTGATATTGCTCCTAATATTTCTTTACTGGTTTTAAATCTGAAATATAAACATGTTAGGGTACTGATTTTCTGTATGTATCTGGGAAAAAAATATTTAGCTATGTAGGACTCTGTGATGTTATAATTCATGGTAATGGATTTTTGAGTAAAAAAAATCTCATGAAGAGTTTTTGCTGTCAAACCTCAAGGCTTGAAAAGGAGCTTCCAACAAGTAAATAAATTTTTTGAGACCATGTGTTTGGGCATTGAATGAGTGAGAACATGCATTTCTGCTTACACATTCTCTTGTTAAAGGGAAAACTTGGGGTAAGGAAAAATGAATATCTTTGTTTGGAGGTATTTTCCTTAAAGTTAGCTGCACTGTGCCAAACATGCAGAGCACAGGGAGGATCTTGGTTATTGTTCTGAGCCTGCTATAGGTGATGCTAGAAACTACCAGATTTTCAGAGGTGATGTTTTTCACAAACAGTGATATTCATGCAACCTCTTTGGTGCCAAAACTGATGTGAACCAGCATCAGAAGCCCTGTCCCCCAAAGGACAAAGGGACAAGGAAAGTGTGTACAACAAAATTCTCCTAACAGTTAGAAATGAGATCATTCTGTTTTATTTTTCAGTCTATACAGTGAATGTGAAGGAGAACAAGGAAAGCCCTAATCTTATAGTGTCTATGAAGGGTAACAGATACAGCCTTGTCATTCAGTGAGAATTTAAATTGCCTGGGAAAGAATGACTTTCAAAACCAGTGTTATCCTAAAATAGGTCAGTGTACTGATACTTTGATATATTTTGAAATCTCATTACATTTCATTGAAAGCTCATTTTTTATTATACTAAATGAGGTTGAAGTTTCACATTGATAAATAGGCTCCTTCCATTTGGCAGAAACAGAAAGATTAATTTAAGAGCAGAGCTAACTTGGATTGTGTCCTGTGGTTTTTTTTAGTTGTTTTTTTTTTTTTTTTTTATGCTGATCCAATATAATTAATCAAGCCATCTTATGACTTCAACTCAGCCCTACAACAACTTGGGACGCTATAATTTCTTTCTCCTTTACCGTCCTATCAATGAGGTCATATTCAGCTAAGTAAGAGCCACAAGTCCAATGCCATCAAAGACAGCAGACAAATAATGTCTCATTTATTTCTTTGTTATGTGTGGAACACTACCTTTTGCTCTGTATGAGGGAAGCCACCAATATGGCCAAGCTGAAATCAGAGGCTACCTCCTACCACAAGCTGTACTTTCCCTGTGAATCTGGACTTATCCCCTGTGAATAATCCTGTCCTGCTCAGAGGAAAAGACTATATTTAACCTTTAGTTTGTTATGGAAGGTGACTGCAAAAAGCATAAGAAAATAAGGTTAAAAATTTATATTGCACATTAACCTTCCTTTCTCATTAATTGCCAAAGTATTATTTTCTTTTAAATTTAAATTTAAACACTTCTTTTTAAAATTCTGATGAACTTTGTGTATAAATTCTGTGAATATATTTCAGGTTTCCCTGATTAAGGGTGAAAGTTTGTAGTCCACTTCCATTCTATATACTGATATATATATACCAGATGCACAAATATGATACATGTGGAAAACCTTCATGCCTTCTGCTATCTTCTCTCTTTCTAATCTGGATTTCCTGAGTTAATTCCATTGTCAAAACCTTTAAAGTTGTTGCCGTTTTAGCAAAAATCCACCTATGCTAGATATATTTACTTTTTTCCCTTGTGTCTCTCTGAGTGGATTTTCAAAATTGCCAGGGCTGGGCAGTAAACAAGAAATGGCAAAAGATATTAGATTTTCCAGGTGAATTTCTTTCACTAAAAAAGTGAAACTTTAATTGCTGTTTGTAAAAACTGCCAGCTTAAAGTAGTGTAAAATTTATCAGTTATCTCAGTTGATCTCTCCTTCCAAAAAAGTAAAGTTTAAATTTTATTTTATTTTTTTCATTTAAGATGTCCTTTGATTTTACTACCTAAACAAAATAACTAATTTGAAGAAAACAGGGGTTTAAACATCATTCAAAACATTCTTCTTTTTCTTCCTGAAATATATTTAAAACATTTTTAAAACATTTTTAAAAATGTTTTAAAAAACATTCATATTTAACCTGGATATTATTATTATTGTTATTGTTATTGTTATTGTTATTGTTATTGTTATTGTTATTGTTATTGTTATTGTTAATGTTATTGTTATTGTTATTGTTATTATTAATGCAGCTTAGGTCTTAGACCGGCATTACTTTTCTATACCTCTAATTTCTTGCAGGGACTTTCATGTTGCTAGTGACTCCTTTCACGTCAGTTGTTGACGTTAAAAAAAAAAAAGAAAAAAGTGACTTTAAAAATGATAAGAAATTCTGCTTTTAGGCAATTTCTCAAAAATGAGAGCCTTAAGAGAAAAAAAAAAAGTAGTAGTTTATCTTCCAGTCTTCCAGTTCTTAGTTAGGGTTTTTTTCCTTTATTTTTAATGAAGCTGGGCTTTAAGCCATGATGCAACTTGGGAGTCTTTCACAAAGCCAGGGAGGAAGAGAAAGTGGTGCCAGCATCATTATATGCTGGCAACTAGGACATTTGCCTCAATAATGGAAGTCTGAAGGTTATGATTTAGAATAAAACATAGGTAAAATTTGGTCTCAGGTCTTCTGTAAGCTAGGGACATAATCCATCCATGGGACCAGAAGGATAACAATTGTTTCTTGTCTTCTTCTTCCTTTAAATTATTGGTGTCCAAATCTTTCCAATTTTGGATGAAGGTATTTACATTTTAAAAATTTAAATAATGGTGGCTTATATGTTTTTATTTTAATTTTAATATATCTTCTAATCTCTGATTTTGACTAAATATCAAAACAAAATATAGCAAACATTTTCCTCTGAATAGCAGTGGCTTTGTGTGTTCTGAGAACACTTTTCAACAACAATATTGTAAAAATATTTTGTAATTTCCCTTTTGTATATATATCCCATGTAGTGAAATCAGACCAGAGGAACAATCCCCATATTTAGTTACTTACCTATGAAAAGTTATGGCTGTGGAAACAATGGGTACATAGACAAACAACAGAATACAAGGACCTAAAGAAGCTGTCTTGCTTTCAGCAAGAAGCCTGTGGTCAGAGCTGAAGCCTGTTCAGGGTCTGTCCACTGTCTTGGCCCATCACAGTGCCTTCAGTCAATAAGGAAAGAAAAGGTAGCTGTTTATTTGCATAATTTCCTGCAGTACCTTCTAAAGGTTTATTCATTTCTTCTCTCTCATCTTCCTCATTCAAATCTCTTTGCTTGAGCTTTCGCTTTATCAAGGTGTTGGCAAATTTTATGTGATTCTTTGTCAAGCCTTTTAAGAATGACATAATTTTTAACAGATGAGGTTGACAGTAGCAGCTGTGGAGCAGCGCTGCCCTTTAGAAGCATTAGCTCTTTGGTGTTGGGACAGGCAATTTTACAGCTGTTTCACAAAAAACCCTATGGGTTACAGAAACCTTGAAGTAAGCATGACTTGAAAATTAACAAAATTGCATACAAAGCAAAGAAAGTGTGACTTTGAGTGTCTTCCTGTGGTAGAGAAAATTGAAGTACTTGCGCATGTTAAAAATTTTTTACGTTGCTTTTTCAGCACATTGATAACAAATTGGTTCATTTTAGTGAAAATGCCACTTTAAATGTGACAGGAGAGAAGCCATTTCAATAATAATCTGTTATTTTTATATCTGTTATGTTAATCTGTAGGATGTTATATTCTAGAATGACATGATCATAGACTTATGGAAGTAATTTTAGATTAAGAAACAAATTAATTTGTTCTTTGCTGGTTATATTAATGATTGTCCTTAATTATCAGTGTCATGTGTATGGATTGCTGGATGTTGCTCTTCCATGAAGATTCTGAGGACTTCTTTCATATTTTGTCATTTTTAAAACAACAAAGTTCTCAGAAAAAGCCCTATTTTCACAAAATTGGTGTTCAGTGTTGCATGAGTGTTTCACCTATTTGGCTATGATGAGAAAGATGGTGCCCCCTCTAATACTCTGCCGGTGAAACAGGAAAGAATTCTGGATCACATTATTATAAATTTGTGTCCTGTCACAAGTTTTTGAGGGCTGAGCTTAGATGGAGTTAGGTTTTCTGCCTTGCTGCTCTCATGGTAAGGCTGTACAGCATCCCACGCCTTGCCGTGAGAGCTCTGGCAGCCCCATTCAGCTGAGCTATCAAGTAGTTGTGCAGTGAATTTCCCTTGCTGTTGTATTTTAATTTTTAGAGGTTTAAATCAAGAAAGACATTCAGTAGGGATGCAGGCCAGCACTCAAACAGTATGTTCTGTTATTTCTTCCCCACCAGGTTAAAAATAAAATGTCCATAGTTTTATGTGGTTGTTCCCTTAAAAAGGAAGTTTGATTTGATCATGGGTAATTGATGATGGTCTTATATAATGAAGTGTTTTGGTAAAAGCCCAGATATATTTTTGTTATCTTAAGACAGCTTCAACAGTTCCTGTTTTTTAGGAAGGCTTTAGTTCCATATTAGGAAGCAATTTTTGATGTCTCAGTTGCTGGGAGTTATTTTGACATACTTGACATAGTCCTGTCAAGTATATAAATCCTGATGATATCTTTTCTCATAATCTGATTTTTTAAGGAATCTCTATCTTGGTGACTTGGTTATTTTGAGGATTGTCATATTAATTACTTCAGAAAAAAACAGCAACAAATATGTAAACTCATTTGTTATAATCTATTTTTTATCTCTATGATGACTTGTGACATTGAGTTCCAAACACAAATTATATGCCATATACAGAAAAACACAGCTCCAGTTTTTTACCATGCCATGTTACAGTTTTGATCTCATAACACACAACTATTAATAGCTTTTTATGGAAATAAGGTGTTCTGTAGCTGCCCATGGGAAAGAAAAATGAAAATACAACTCATCCTTTTCCAGTTAAAACAATAACTTTGTGTTTATATGACTCTGTGCTTAAAACCTTTTACAGATCTTAAGCAATTAATCCTCATAACAGTACTGTGCTAAGTTTAGCCTACAATTAGAGATTGTGCTGAAAACTGCCTACTATATTCATTAATCACTTTGAAAGAGGATCTATCAAGCATCATGTTTATGCCTGATCATTTGCAGAAAAACACTTCAGCATTCTTCTAGTCTCCAGCCCTCTCCTAGGAAGTTTTCAGAAATGCTGCATGCATCCTGACCTGATAATTAATATCATTGCATATTCCCACTCACTTTGTCACATGAGAGACATCCAAGCAAATTAATAAGTCAGACTTTGTGTTGTCCTTATGTTTCCTAAGCTGGTTAAAGCTGTTTGCTTTGTGGCCCTAAACAGACTGAAGGCAAGTATTTGACTGAAAATAAACTTTCTGATTAAGTGATCATAATGTCTTTAGATTACCTAAAGTTATGAAATGGTAAATGATTCTTGAAAACAAGAAGTTCAGCAATTCAGAGAACCTTAATTAAATATATAAAAGTATATATATATATATATATATAAATTGAATATATGAAATATAAATATATTACTGGCTAAACTGAAAGGGGAAAATTAGATAGCCACGTAACAAAATAGTAATGAAAATGATTTACAATTTGTAGCTCCTGGTTCTGTGCTTTTATGTTGTTTTTATTTGTTATTCTGCTCTTAAACCTTCCTAACCTTCATCTCATGTCAAATGGCCTGAACAGCCATAACATGATGCTTTTAGAATTATAAATATCCCAGCTTTGAACTGTGAGTTTCTAGAAAGTGATTCCAATTATTTTGGCTTCTGCATAATTTATTTCACATCACTATAGTTGAAAAAAGTCACCTGAGATTCACACATTAACCTTTTGGGATTCATTGCAGTATTCATTAGAATGTGAATAATATTAAGGCTGAAATGAAGCCTGCAGTAAAAAGTGTGAAAATGTTTTTGCTGTTTTGAGGGTATTTTTTAATGTATCTGAAGTGACAGCTTTCAAGATAGATGAAGGTTTTTGGAGTTACAAAGCATCATGTTGAATGGCAAGCTTTTCTTGATTTGAAAGTGACAACATTGATATAACTTATCTAAAATGAGTGCAGAAGCCAGGAATCAGGTTTGGGTTAAATTCTACCTGTTGGAGGGTGCTTTGAGGTTTATCACACAACAAGGAGTTTTTCAAACCCACAGGAGAGTTGAAACTTCATCATGCTAATAAAATCAGTTAAAAAAAAACCTCAAGTGTTCAAATCTGTCATTGTGACATATCATGAGCCACTGTCATATTGGTTGCTAGAAGCTACTGGAATTATTTGATGTAAAGTTAATGTATAATGACCCACACTTAGTTCTGTTACAAAAGTCAAACCTGCAGATTACTTCAAATGTCTTATACTTTCAAATGTGACAGTCTGCTTTTAAATCTGTAGACAGATTTGGTACAGACAGTAATCCTCATCTCACAGAATTCAGAAGTGTTGAAACTGTATTTTGAGCAATAAATCTGTATTTGTTTACGTATTTACAGAGGACTTAAAGAGATGGAGCACAAAATCACCACTGTAGCAGGTTGGGCAGAGATTTTACAGAATCACAGAAAAAAAATATGTTGGAACAGATCTCTAAAATTACTGGGTCCAACCTTTGGCCAAACATCACCATGTCAGTAATGGCACCGAGCGGCGCATCCAGCCTTATGCTAAGCATCTCCAGGAATGGTGACTTCACCACCTCCCTGGGTAGCCCGTTCCAATCTTTAATCACCATTTCTGTGAAGAAATTCCTCCCAATGTTCAGCCTCAGCCTTCCGTGGCACAGTTTGAGACTATGTTCCCTCTCCTGTCATTAGCTGTGTGGGAGAAGAGACCGACTCCACCTGGCTACAGTCCCCGTTCAGGCAGAGAGTGATAAGGTGTTGATATTTTATGGAGCACAGTCTGCCCTGGGCATTCTTCACAACCATTGACACCAGTAACATTTTTTTCTCAGTCACTGTGGTGAATAGAAATGCTTTTCCTCTTGTACTTGCTGGAGGATATTCTGCCAGACATTCTGCTGGTATTTTATCCTTGTGCTATCTGGGATACAGCAGAGCAGGTGCAAACCTGGTGTTTTGAAGTGTCAACAGAATTACTGACAATCCTCTATTGCATTTCTGTATAATTTCTGCATAATTTTCATTCTGAATATGTTTTGAATAAGTGAATACCTCCAGTACACTTCACGGAGTGCTAAGCAAATAAATGCAGCCAGTTTATAAAAGGCCAATGCTTTTTGGGAGATAGATTTGAAGAAAATAACCTTAAAAGAAGCAGCAATCTAAGTAATTCTAGTTTTCTGCTTGAGTGGAAGAAGCATTGTATCTTTGAACAAAGGGTTGTTAGATAAAGTGAATCAAGACATCAGTATGAGAGATATCTTACACCATAAGAGCAGATCTTTATAAAAAGCAGGGGATGATCATTACTCCACAACATAAAAAAAAGTTTGTCTCTACACATGCGGGGAGAAAACAGTAGAATGCTCAGGTGAATAGGGGTGTAAAATGAAGTGTGTGTAAAGGTAGCTGGTGCATTTTATTTCAAGTGCATTTGGCACTCTATACCATGAGTTTCTCTGACAGAAAGTTGGTCTCTCTACAGTACACATAATGTGTCTTTCTTGGTATGGAACTTACAGAAGAAATCATGCAAATTGTTGTAGTTGTAGCATCAATAGGCTATTCAAGCTGATTATATAAGTACCCTCAAAGTTTATGTCAAGGCTGGTGCAGTCCTCAGAATCTCCTGCACTTTAACATTTATTTTTTTTTTTCTTCTGCTTTATAATCAGATAGAATGCATAAAAAGAATATTTGTCAGCAAAATCAAGTCTATCACTTTAAGGTACACATTCTGGAATTTCTATTTGCATATTCTATTCTGGGATATTATATTTGCATTCAAGGTTAACATTCTGAAGAAAGATCTAGAAAGTAACAATGTTGGAACAGATTCTTACTTTTCACCTAAGAATGAGAAGTTCAAATCTATTTAGGACTCAGTGCAACAGCCTTTTATAAGGGAATGCGTGAAAGAATGCTGGAGAATCAATTCTCAATGAGGAAGGAACAAGATATTGATAAGATTTTAAGGCACCTCACAAACCATGTAAAGAAAATCTAAGTATTTCAATGAAGTTCCACCTGCTTAGTGATACTGACCATTTTAATCCAAGAGCTTTCCTGGTTACCCTTTTATGGGTAAACCTTGTGCTTTTGAGATAGGTTTTTCTTCAGTAATAAGAGGTTTAGCCCATGGTCCTCTGAGATGACAACAGAATCACAGAAACAAAAAATGTTTAGGGTGGGAAGGGACCTCTGAAGATCATCCGGTCTTTCCAGACAGTCTTTCCAGTCCAACCCTCCCTGCCAAGGCAGGGTCACCTGCAGTAGGTGACACAGGAATGTATCCAGGTGGATTTTAAATATCTCCAGAGTGGGAGACTCCACAGCCTCCCTGGACGGCCTGTTCTAATGCTCAGTCACCCTCAATGTAAAGTTCTTCTTCACATTGAGGTGGAACTTCTTGTGTTTTAGTTTATTGCTTTTGCTCCTCATACTGTTGTTGAGCACCACTGAAAAGAGTCAGGCACCATTCTCTTGACACCTGCCTTTGAAATATTTGTATGCATTGATGAGATCCTCTCTGTCTTCTCTTTTCTAGACTAAAAATCACGATCTCCCACGTTTTATCCTTGTAAGAGAGATGCTCCAGATCCCACATCATTTCTGTGGCCTCTGCTGGACCTTCTCCAGAAGTAGCTTGTCTTGAACTGTGGGGACAGAACTGAACTTCCATGCCACAGTAATACAGCTGAGGTTCTGTAGCTTGAAGATCCTTCATCAGCACCAAGATAGAAAAAATGTTTGGAACAAACACAGAGAGTAGAGGAAACAAAATAGAAGACAAATTTTCCGTAGTTGTTTGAACAGGGAACCAAGGAACTGTGGAGGAAAGGAATTACATTGATATTTGGTTCAAATAACTGTGCAGAGATTCAAGGTTACAGAGAGCTTTTGGTGAAGATTAGTTATTTTTTCAGATAGAAAAAGGCTCTGGTTAAACTGCTAGAAAATGCAATTATTTCAGCTCACTGTACCTTTATCTTGTTTCTTTTTAATTGAAATATTTACCAATAAAGATAATTTTTAAAGTAAGGAGTTGTATATGATCCTATCAAGCCATGATTCAAGCAGGAGGCCTTGGATATACACAAGATCAGCTGGTATGGCCATGTCTGGGAGGGAGTGGGAAGACCTCAAATCACTTGAAGGCCTGAAACCTTATGTGTAATGATATTTCAGGAGCAATTAATGAACTGCATTTGTAAATGGATATTGTGGGAGCCTAACAGCAGTGACTGGCAAATATATGGGGACATTTAAAAGAATGTGCCGTGAATTCTGGGATCTGACACTTTTTATTTTATCTGCTGACTGAGGGAAAACTATAAAAACGCACAAGAGGTGCCAGGAATTTAATTACAGAGGCCTGCCAGATGCCTCTCTGCTTGAGATCAACACTTGCTGTTGCCTCTTTTAAATTTCTGTATATTCTAGTGCAGCAAATCTGCTGTTGGTACTGCAGAGTTTTTGGCCCTGACAGATATATAAAGGCTTCAGCAAAGTAGGAAAATAACTATCACTTGGCTAGCCAACTGACCCAGAAAAAAGTTTCCTACTTTGCTGTAGCATAATACGAAGAATACTGTCTGCCTCACAGAATTTATACCAGCAAAGTAAAGAGGAAACTCTAGTTCAAATACCTCTACTGGACATGGCAGACTAGACTTGTTCTTTACAGGCATGCAATAGTGCTAGCTTAAAGGCTCCAGAATAAAAAAGGAAACACATTTCACTCTTGAATATAGTTGGGCATTTTGGGTGTTTGAGTATTTGAGGTATAAATCTGAGTGTTATTTGGGAAATCTGGAATAATATCCCTGCTTTAATTACAGCCACAGCTTGCTCGTGCCTGGTGTGAAATTTGAGCAGCTGAGCTATATGAGCAAATTCTTGTTCTGCAGACAGAAAATGTATGTATGATATTTAATATAGCTTAGGAATCATTCCAAGAGCTTTTTAAGGGCAACATAAACATGTACGTTTTGGATTTACTTCTCTCATCGTTGCCACAGAGTGGCAGCATGAACACATCTGTGTAGTGAAATAATTCCTGAAAAAGGAAGCCCTTAAAAAAATCTGATGGATGTAGTGATCTATAATAGAATAAATAAATCCTCTCAGTTTCTGTGCTCAGACTCTAAAAGAAACAAAGCTGACGGCATTAACAATGAATGAGGAATTAGCTATTATTTTCAGAAAAAAAAGGAAGCATTCAACAGTAAACACAAAATTGCTGCTTAATTGTATAGCACAGACAAATATAGAGAGGAAAATTAATGTCTCAAGGTAATGCCTGGGTATTGCTAAAATGAGTAAGTTAGAAATTTCACACAGTGAAGAGAGCACTGTAGATGCAAAGGTGGTACATGTGGAAGAAGAGTACTGGTCTTTTAACCAGTGAGTTGATCTGCTCAGCTCTTTAAAAGAACACCCTCCTGTGCGTCCCCCCACCTCATCCCAAATCTAGTGGTTTACATTTGTTACATTCATGTGTTTAGAGGAAATTATTTAATCTCAGTTTTCTTTGAATGAGGGATGGGAAAATCTGGAAACGCTTTTCCTGCACAGAATACCACATCTCCTTCCAACCCAAGTCACTTGCACAACACCAAAGGACAAGGTGAAGAAAAATTGCTGTTGTACCAGTCTGGCTCAATACATGTAAGCTAAACCTGGCCTCAACAGAATATGCAGAATTGTATTGCTCCCCTTAAAGACCACTGAAAAACAGGAAGTACATCTGCATATTTTCACCCTCCACAGCAAAATTAAAGCAAGTAACCATGTAGTAACTTTGGAGATATTAGGAAAATAATGTTGATTGGAAAAGTCACGGAAGAATTGCAGATAGGAGAGGATTATAGGAGGGGTGGGGAACAATTCTTACTAAGATCTCTGAAAAGCAGAGAGGCTTCTTCATGCACCAAATAGAAATATGACCTGGGGAACATGCTCTCTGGACCTTTTCTGTGACTGAAGAATGTGCAGGAGAGTAGCTGGCATAGCCTAAATATATGTGACCCTTTGGGGATTGTTTTGGCTGTCAGGATTAAGAAATGGTCCCATGCCCTCTGGGAACTTCTTGAGAACATAGTCCTTCTGCTGATACATTGATCTGTACATACTGCATTTTTTGTGGTAGATTGGAACATTTCATAGCTATGGTGGTACTGATACCTTCTGAAAGAGCACAAAAAACATCTTGGGATCCAGTGATTTATTATTTCTATAGAGCATCCTGAATTTAGGATGTGGGTGATTTTTTTATGCCTTAATGTCTGGCTTCTCAACTGCAGCTTGAATGCTGAGGTCCTGCTGGGATCCATCTGCTTTCTGAATATTTATCACCAGTGTGGGTATTGCATGGGGCAATTCTGCTCATCCTTAGGTCCCAGCAGCCTTCTACATGGATACACAAGACAGAAGAGAAAAGATGCAATTCACTTGCCTCAAGCAGTAGCAGTGGTATGGGAATATGCAAGATAGAGTGCAGCAGCACAGCTGTGAACTGTCCTGCTTGTATGTGTGTTCCTTCCCTGTAAATAAATGCAGGATAATTTGAAATATTTGGTCTGCATTTAAAAAGGGCATTAAATGAGACAAGAATATCAGGCTTTAATCAGAAGTGGTATGTGATGTGAATGCAGGACGTTGACTTAGCAGACCAAGTGATCTCTCTTAGAACTATGTCCAAGTAAAACCTTTTAAAATGTTCTAATGTAAACGTCATTGTAGAAAGATTGTGTTCTATTGTTGTACCAAAAACACATGAACACATACATCAAAAAGCTAATAGGTAATATAAAGTGCTAAAATGACCCTTTTCTGTATTGCCTTAAAGATGTGCCATTGTATTTCCTGCTGAATAACTTAATAAAAATCTCAGCAAATATCACAATTCTTTTTTAATGCCATGTACTTTTAAGTAGTTTTCTATAAATCTTTGTTTCAGCTCAAGTCTGTCAGAAGAACCATGATTTAGTATTCTCATTTTCTGTGTTGTATAAACACTCTAAGGGAATTCCTTTCTGAATAAGACAGTAATTTCTGTAATCTCAATGTTTTACTGCATAATAAATATGATTAGAATGAATTAATATGATTAGAATTAGAATGTTTTCTGTACCACTCAGAGAAATTCACCTACATCTGTGAACAGATATCTAAATAAGATAGTGCTCATTTCCAGCTTCAGTTATTCAGCCTGAATTGTAATGACTCAATCTGGATGATTTCAAAGAAATTTTTCAGGTTTCAAGACATTTATTGGTGTCTATTTAATATTCTTCTGAATGCCAAAAAATAGTGAGTTGAAGTAATAGCAGCTGAATTTCTCACCACCTAATCTGAAAGGAAGGCTTCATTTCTCTTTTTTCTGATTCCCCCTACTGTTGCTTCTTACATGGAGGGACTTCTGGCTGCCAAAAACCTGTCAGAGCTCTTCTGCTCACATAAACAAAGAAGATGGTTGCCATTTCCTGGAAGTTCCCATCATGAATAACTGTGGTAAGTAGGAGTTTGATGTTCAGCTATTTTCAGCTGTGCAGTACTGATGGTATGGATGGATGGATACTGATGGAAACCGATGGATTATGACAGTCAAAACTGCTGGTATTCTTAAAACATTATCTGTGTGTATGAGGAGATGATATACAGGTTAATGACAGGGATGGAATAGAATTTGTACTAGAAACAGATCAATGCAATTTACTCAGTAGTTGTTATACCATCCTGCAGAAGGTGGATATTTGTTTTCAGAAATACTGTTTGCTGATGACAGCTGGAAGACCTGCTAACACCTAGGTCTCAAAGAAGGAATCTACCTACAAGAATAGTTTCCTAATCAGATGAGTATTACCATTAAAGTGTGAGAGCTTTCAGGGAAGAGAAAAATCAGCTACACAGAGTGAAACTTGCCCATCAGGGAGTGCAGGTTCTGCATTTTGTTGTGCATCTTGCTCACAGATTTCAGGCCCTCAAGTTTCAGTAGAAATCACACTATGTGGGTCAAAAGTCTTCTCCAGGTCTTCTTGTTCATCTTCTTTTCAAAAATTTAAGAATTTTACTCCTGTAACTTTTTTCCTTTCTCACCATTATCTTTTTTCACACTTAGCTGCTATTAGTGCTTATTTGTCACACTAATGTGGTACTGTTTAATAGCAGCAGCATTATTTCTTTTTAGAGAGTAAACTGTTATTTTCTGAATCGGATTCGAACCCTAGGCTGCTAAGATACCCTTCATTATCCTAGGAAGCACCAGATTCCCTTTCCCAGTCCATATATCATGACTGCAAACTTGAGATTCTCATTGTATTTATTTTTTTTCTCAAAAGGAATTTTGCCTGGTCTCCAGATAACAATTATGCTATCTCCCCATCTTTTTCTGTAAGTATAACCATGCTAAATCTGGGAACTTCCCCGGCAAAAACTTCCAAACCTCATAGAAATTAAACTGGATTTTTAAATGTCCACACATTCTCTCTTCACAGCAAATTGCGTGATGAATATAATTTACATTCTCTGTTTACAATTTCTGATTGAGCTTAGGTGTTTACTCCTTGAAATGTTATGATGAGAACACCATTCTACTTATGGGTTGGTTTTACTCTTTGCTGCTTGAGACTTCCTTTTTTACAAAAGGCGACAATAAAGTCTAAGTGATGTTTAACTCCCCCTGGCAATGGCAATATGTTTACTTATTTATGTTGATATATCAAAAATATCTATGCCGAATACCTTAGACCCACAAAAATTTCTTTCCCAGGCTGATGCTGCTTATATAAAGAATTTATGTGAATAATTGTAATTTTTTTTTTTTTAACTTTTGCTTCTAGGACAGAAATAGGAGGAAGAGAAGAGCTGTAGAGGTAATGTCCTTAACAATTTGGTACCTAGACCTTACTCTAGCATCCTAAATTAGGATGACTACTGGCCATACATTACTACTTTTATTTTGTCCACATCAGGAAACAGGCTCATCCTTGTGAAATTTCAAGAAGAATCTTAAAATCACTTGTCCTCAATAGATGATATTTTATTTTCCAGTAATTTGTTAGGATATGTGTGGGTTATAACGAGAAGCCTTTATGTCCTCTGTACAGAAGGGTTTGGTTAAAATTCTGATTCCTGCCCTTAGTAGAGAAGACAGATAACAATGTTCAAATGGAGTGCAAATATATTCTGACACACACTAGCCCATGAGTATATTTAAAAGAAATTTACTATCTGCTAGTAAGCTTACCTTTTCTAAGTATTTTTCAGAGCATGGAGTAAAGAAATTGGGAAAGCAACAGATTTTCATTTTTGATTTCAAAACAGTGCAAGTATCTTGGCTAATACAGAATTTAACATGCTATGCTGTTGGAATGCATGAAATAGAAATCTCTCTGAGTCCCTCAGACAGAGAAAAAAATGCAGAAATTAAATTAGAGCCTTTAGAGAAACTAAAATATATTAAGCCACAGGCATGAAGTAGGAGTGTAAGTTTTAGTTTTAAGAAAGCAGAAATATATCTTAAGTGCCTTAAGATATACTGTGTTAGCTAATAAAAAGCTCAAAAGCCTAGTTTAAAGTTCAGTAGTGTTACCTTTTACAAAATTAACTTAGCTCCAGACATAACAAAAACATAGCAGAACACTGCTTACATTTCTAGATAGAACAGATAGAATCATTTGCATAAACAGCTAAAAATATGCATAGATTTTGGATAAGAACTGACACTACTTTCGCACATCAGAATTATGCTCAGGTTGGTGTAGGAAGAATATTTTAGAATTGTGTTTTTTGACTGATTGGATGATTTATGAATAAATTCTGCCTGTATTGGGGTGACAACAAAAACAGAACAACAGAACAACAGAACAACAACAGAAAGAAGAAGAAGAACAAGAACAACAACAACAAGAACAACAACATTGGAATTATATGCCAGAAAGCTTTTAGCACGGACTTCAATACTCTGAACTCTTTGCCTTCAAGACTGATGTATTAATGCAATAAACAACTTTACAACAACCAACAGCTGCTCTTGCCCCTTTCAAGACCCAAGAACCACAAGAAACTCAATGCTATGCCACTCTTATTTTAAGTGCTAAGGTCACTTTTGCATAATTACTCAGATATTTACAGAGTTTCTTATTGCTTTCATTTATCCTGTCCTGTGCAAAGAGAGTGAGATGTCTGGCAGAATCTTTTTGACAACTCTATGCTTTCTTCATCTGTCTTTTACAGTTAAAGGGCATTAGCTGAAAATCTCCTTCCTATTTGCATATGCAGTGATTTGATAAAGAGGGATGTAAATACTAAAAGAAAATGTCAGATCTTTTCAGCATCTTGTACTTTTTAAAAGTTACTTTAAAAGCACTCTTCATTCTTAGAAACCTGAATGTCACTTATTTTCTGTGGATTTTGGCACCAGACATTTGTTTAAACTCAGGTGGACTCTGTCATCTTTAGAAAAGAGGTAAAAATAATGATGGTTGAGTAATAAGATGACCATTACCAGGCAGTTATTTCACGTGCACATAATTTTATTATGTCAAAACATTTGTGTTTATTTGTTAGCATAACTAATGGTGACAATACAACTCTTGGAAAGTATAAATATACAGATAATGTAAGGTATGTTGCTTAAGCTTTTCCCATCAATATATAAATATTTTATTCATATACAGACTTTTTATTCAGATATCAGATTCACTGCTTAGGCATCACGATGAAAAAAACCCTATACTGCAAGATTATAAAATGTAAACAAGTACAGTTCTGAAGGTTCTTCAAAACCTTTGAAGATTGGCACACATAAATGTCCTTTATAAATTGCTAATCCTTCCTTGTTAATTGAGTTTCTTCATAATATATAATTGCCACCATTTTTTCTTATTTAACCCTCTTTCCATATACAATTTTACTTCATCTCTTTTGAGGACCCTATGTAAGAGGCTAGCAGCTGCACTCATCTTTCAAATTATTCTTTTCAAAAGTGACCAGTTATCTCACTGTTCAGTTAGATATCTTCATATAAGATATGCTTGAAAAATTGCTCTTTAATTATTAGGATACAATATGCCTGAACAGCTGTTTTTTAGGCTCATTGACTTTCACTGCCTTTAATAATTGGTTTTCTGTTTCTGCTGCCTTCCTGTATTCCTCATTGCATTCTTAAAAATTGCTTGGAAATGTCAGATCAAAGTCTGGAAAGGGGGAAAAAAAGGCTTAAACTGTGGAAAAGTTGAGTTCAAACCAAATTAGACGATTGTGAGACAGTAAGGAAATACTCTGAACTTGAGTCATTGTTACAGGAACAGTAGGAACTCTTGTACCTATTTAATATCCTACCTCTTAGCCTAAAATGTCTAGAATAAATTCTAAAGTAATACCTGGATAGAATTCTAAGATTGACAGAAGACTCAACATGCAGTGTCTCTTAACTTTGATGCTAGGAAAGTAATCTAGGAGAATACCACAGCAAAGTTTTAGAGTTACTTAAGTTAGTCAGCTGTTATGTTTTTGGTCAGAAATAAATCTAATGCATTTCCAATTTTGACTCCTTTGAGTTTGTGAATGAATACATTTTTATACTGGCACGTTTCCCCAGTATCTTGGTAGTGTATCATGCCTAATATGAAACTTCAAACTCAGAGACGTAGGGAAGATCAGCATGATATTTCTTCTGGCAGTAATGTCAGAGCACCTGCACAGACATCTGAAAGGAAAGGCTGCACTGCTGTGTAAGCAATGTAGTCTACATGACTCAGGCATTGAATTTGTCTGATACCTTGCTGTGAAAAGCTTCTCTGTGTGAAGATACTGGATTTCTGGATAGGCTCTCCTGTTTTAGAGAAATTCACCCACTGTTCTTTTTGCAAAGGGTGATTAAGGTGCTAGTTTTGACTCCAGTTGTAAATCTCTACCAAATTTTAAGTCTTAGTCCTGTTTTCTGCATAAATTAACTAAGAAAAAAACCCCTCCATTATAAACAGGTGTGTCAGTTGACTGCAGTATTTGAAATACACCAAAGCATACAGGTAATAGAGCTCTATAAGCAATCTTCTGTGGCAGACATTCTAAGTGGGTGAATTTATTCAAGTGACAAGGTTGCACATTCAGCAGACTTCAACTGTAGCACAAACGTAAACTTTCAGGTAAGGAATAGAGGCCTGGAAAGTGCAAGGAGCTGGTAAATTGTCACAGTAATTCATCACAGACTCTTTTACCAGGTTCCAAGAGTCTCAACTTTTTTTTAATTTCTACAGTAATAAATTATCTTCTCCTAAATGTGTTTAAAGCACATATAGCCTTTGCTCAAGTAGTGTAATGAATTTGCTGAGCTCTACATGAGTTCATTTTTCTTCAGCAAACACACCCTAGGAAGATGAAAAAGGATCAGAAATTGTCCTCTACCAGAAGGCAAATAGTTTCTGAAATTGTCCATTTCTGCATAGTATGTTGTGCTCTTTTCTGATTCACAGAAAGAGACAGAATGCAACTGAGGAAAAAATAGCACACTAGCTCCACTAAAGGCCTCAACATGTTCTTCAACATGTTTTACAGTATGATGGATGAGTGTCTGCTTGAGGAGAGCATGTATAAGCAGCCCACTGCCTCAGTCTCTGCCTGTAAAGAATACTCTGGGCTGAATACAGAGTCAGACTTCTCCCAAAACCCTTCTCCCACAAAGGAGCATCTTTGGGTAGTTTAAAGCTGAGTGTGTCCTTCAAAATATGACAACGGCAAGGCCAACAGTCTTCCCATACCACGAGCCTGATGTATGCCTTCTTGAGAACTTTAAATGCTGTATGCCATTACAGAGTCAAACTGGACTCAATTTTAAATGATAAGAAAATTTTAAAGAGTTCTGGGAAAGATTCTGTCATTCATGGCAGGAATATGCTTCTCTGGTTTCAGGCTGTAGCTTACTCATCACTTGTAAGGGAGCAACTGCTTGCTGCTTTTAGACTGTTGGTAGTTTTTTTCAATCTGGTTGCATCTAGTACTGCAGACATTTATTAGCATCTGCTATATGTTAGGTGAAGATTAACTTACTAGGGTAATATTTTAATAGTAGAGAGGAATGGTACTGGTACATATATATGAAAATATATGAAGTCACGAACTGCTTCCTCCTGGATTACAGAGTGTCTGTTCTGCTCCCTGTCCCCATGTACTAACTCAGGAGGCCAGCTGTCCTGAGGACAACATGTCTAATTCTTGAAAACTGAGGTAAATAAAGTGTTAAGAACCTCGGTCTTTTCCTCACCTTTGGTAACTATATTCCCCCACGATGTTCAAAAAATAACTAAGGTTTCCCTTGCCCCTCCTTTTGCAATTAATGCACTTATAAAACCATTTTTACTATCCTTTACAGAAGTGACCATATTAAGTTATAACTGAGCTTTAGCATCTCTTTCTTTTCTTTCTGTGTGAAATTTCAAATAGCCTTTAATAAATGGAGTGGAACTATAGGAAATATTTATGAATGTAATGGCCTGTCTAGCAAAAGATTTGCAAAGGCAAATATTTCTTTATGCTAAAGTCATATGGAAAGTAGAAAACTGTTTAATTTATACTGCCAGTTTCTCCCCTAAACACGCCTAAAAAGATACATAGATGTGACATTTAGGGCCAGAGTTTAGTGGTGGACTTGGTGGTACTAGGTTAGAAGCTGGATATGTTGATTTTAATGGCCTTTTCCAACCTATTATTCTATGGTTTTATGATTCCAATCATCTGAGCACATTAGAATGCATGTTTTCTCCAATCTTACCCTGTTATTCTTAATTTTTTCTCTGTTTGTTCTTAGTGTGAGTCATTCACAAATGATGAATCTATATTGCTTCAAAACAGAGAGAAGACTTTAAATTAAGAGGGACAAATAGGAAGAAATGTTCAATTCTGTGAGCTGAAAGTGGGGTAGGCCATGAATTGCTGTTCGAGTCATTAGCATAAAGAGTGAAACCTAAAAGCAGCATGTTTATATTCTAAGTAGGGATTAGGTATTTTGAGAATTCAGGACATGGCTTGAAAGGTTTTCAGAGCCATTATCCTTTTAAAACCATGACAAAGAAAAATCAGTCAAATGACAGTTGTTTTCCCTTAGAATGATTAGAAAAAATCACAGCCTTCACCAAAGAGGTGTCTGAAGTTAACACCAAGCATACTTGATAACCATAGTATTACCAGATTATGCTTTTTGAAGTCTTGCATGAAAACAAGTTTTAATTCCCTTGGTTTGCAAACAGCCTGAAGTGATGGTATCACATCCCCTTCTCCACCTCACCATCCCCACAGAAATCTCATTAGGAAAACCAAGTAACTGGTGGAAGTCCCGACCTTGAATTCTTGTA
>NC_141732.1:26836939-26931259 GCF_971803275.1 Cyanistes caeruleus | reverse complement strand
GAACCTTTTCAAAGGCTGGTGATTACAAAGCCTGAAATTGTACTTAGCTTTTAATAGAGCAAAGTATACTGCTGAAATTGTTCTCAGCCTTCTCATTGTCTTTTTCTTGACATCTCTGCTCAATAACATCCATTTTTTCAAAACTGCAGATGAGGCAGCTTCTATTCTTCTTGTCCTCCTCACAAGTTGCCAGGTGCTCATTTAGTGCCTTCCAAAACCCATTTCAGATGGTCCTTTGCATTGTTCTACATTTGACATTAATTGTTCAGGGGTACAAAGCATCCAGTCTTTTCTGTTCCAAAGGTATTTTATGAGCTGTTCCATGGGTCAGGGGAAGTTGCATTGGTTACTATCATGGCAGATAATATAAAGCCCTGCAAATCTAGCAGGTATGGAGCATTGAGAAAGACATAGCAGAGGTGTGAGTTATGCTTTGTGTGGGGAAAGGGAGGTTTGGTAGCAGTGAATATCAATGCTGGGACCCAGGTTTTCCTTCTTTCTGATGCCCTTCAAGGCATGTCTCTGTTGGCAGGGCAGCTGAGGTGCTGCAGTGGTACCACGAGTGGGTCTGGGTGAGGAGCTTAGTGTGCATGCACACAGCTTCTTTCTGTCACTGCTCTCCTTGAAGGGTTACTCCATGGGGCTCATTCTACCAACTCATGGACACCAAAAGGTGTCCTTGTCCTCCTTCTGTTGTTTGGCAAGCTTTGTTTTACTGGTCTTCTTTTCATTTCATGATCCCTCAGGCATAAAAATTCAGTCAACAGCACTGGAGCTGCTGCTGGAAATAGCTTGACTCATGTAGATTCAGTGCTCATTATAAAAAATTAAATCAAACAGTACAGTATAGTACAGTAAAGAGAATTTGATAATTATTATGCCCATTAAAAACAGAATTGCATTTAAGGGAAGGAAAAAATCAGATTGTTCTACCCTAAATATATGTATTGTATGTGTCTGTGTAAGATATTCTAAATCAAAGTAGGAGGATTAAATTTGTTTTCTCATGTAAGAGCCCTATTAGATTTAATTGTAGCATTAGGAATGAAAGAGATTTCTAACTTATCTACTATTTACAAACAATCAAAAAGGAACAAGAAGGTGAGGTGGCTTGTGAATGCTGTTTGTTGCTCTGGTCATCGAGGTCTTTTTACTTACAAACATTCCACCCTGTGAAAATTATTTTATTTGCCATAGACTCCTAAGTCTTGGGCAAAATGTCCATGAGATTGTATATCAAAGGTAAATGTTTGTACCTCATCTGGTTAGAAATCCAGTTATTTGATATCAAGAAAAATATTTGTTAGCCAAAACTAAAGTGGTCTAATGCTCTATTCATTTATATGCATTGCTAGTGGAACTCTTTATAAATTAATTTTCTGCATTGGAGTTTTCTATTGATCAAAAGGAAACTATAAAGCAGTGCTTTGATGGAGTGAAAAGTTTCCACACCTCTTTTCTTCAGATTAAGCAGCTATATGAACTTAATTTTCTTCTGGATAATACACCTGGAACCAGGAATTTATTTGATTAAGACTCTTGTTCCTTATATTAGCTTTAGGCAAATAAAAATATAAGATTGCAATGCAAAATTGCTATACTAGCAAATTTACACAGTATTGTTCATTAAACACAGAATTTCATTACACAGATATTTTCTAGGTATAGTAGAACAATGTGAGTGGTATATGTTTATTTAGATACTTGTCATTCTTTGTTGACTTGATTAACTTTTTAAAATATAAACTTCCCCTCATTTGTTTATCATTTCTCCCACTTTATTTCCTACATTCCTCATAAATTACTCCCTTTCCTTATCTTCTAAATTTTCATAGTAACCGCCTGCCTCTGAGCTGTCTGCCAATCATTTTTTCAGAACTAGTGGTTTTGGTTTACTTGGTAAGAAAGTAAATATGAAAAAGTGTCAGGTGTTCCTGGAGATAAACTTATCAGATGTAAAATATTCAAGACTAACAAAAATAATTATAGCTCTAAAAGGAAGTTTAGAACTGATTTTAGTTTATCTTAATTTATTTGCTTTCCAAGGTGTTCTTATTTTCCCTCTTCTAAATTATTTTGTGAGCAATGCAGAGATTTTAATCACAGAGATGAGGGCTAGAGCAGCATTCACAAAAACCAGCCTTCTGCTGCATTCCTCAGAAATGTCTTGAATACTGAAAACATTGAATCTGAGATTTGTTGATGAGAATACAGGCCCTGTATTTTAATTTCTTGAGTTTCTAGAAATATGCTAGCAAAATTTTCTGAGTAGATTTGCTGTCCTTGGGTAGTCCTACCACCAGCTACCAGTGTCTTTGAAGAACAGAGACAATAAGACAAACTTCAACATAAGTGCCAAAAAGAAAAATTATCAACATAAGAAAGAGATGAATAAACAATAACCTAAACAACTAAGTTTCTATGGTCATTCTTTAGTGCTTAAAACAGCTAATAATTCCACTGGAAAGGGATAAGATCAGTCTTTGTATTGATATGATAAATAAATGTGGTTGCTTAATGTACAAAAAAATTTTTTTCAATGACAGAATCAGTGGATTTCTATGCTCTAATTTTTTCTTGGTCAGTGCGAGATGATACTGTTGCCTGCCTTCAGGCAGAGACATGTATTTGTGTGCACTAATTCAGATCTTCAGAATATAGCAGATAGAAATACATTTAAATTCAGATCTTAGCAGGTGAGTTAGAATTCAAATAATGTTCAAGTTGCTTTTATATTTTCATGTACTCTTTTGTAATATTTATCTTTAATCTATGTTCTCACTCAGTAAGTCCCAGCTCTAGATCTGTACTCTGCAAATACTCATGCATTTATTTTCTGCTGTAAACTTAAGAGATCATTCATGTTTGCTAAAATTAACATGTATGTAGCCATTTCTTATGCTAATCTAGCCTTTTGGTTTCTATTTCAATATTACTGTAGCTCAGATTTAACCAGAACTGTTTTTATACAGTGTTGTGGTACAACCCCAGCTGTCAAAAAAGCCCCTCTCATCCACTTGTCACTCAGCAGCTGATGCCCAGCCAGTTCCCAAGCAGCAGCCCTGTCCAGCCTTCTCCCCAGTTTATACACTGAGCATTATGTCATATGATATGGAATGTCCCTCTGACCAGTTTGGGTCAGCTGTTCAGGCTGTGTCCCCTCCCAGCTTCTTGTGCCACTCCAGGACATTTCTGCTGGCAGGACATGAGAGGCTGAAAAGTCCTTGACTTTTGCAAGCATCGCTTAGCAACAACTAAAACATCAGGGTGTTATCAACATTATTCTCGTGCTAAATCCAGAACACAACACTGTGCCAGCTACTAGGAAGTAAATTAACTCCATCCCAGATGAAACCAGGAAAGTACACATGTAATTCCTCCCTGATTGTAGACTGAAACTTCTCATGACGGTTTTTAGTGTACTTGCTTTTCAGTCAAAAGTTAGTGGCAGAAAATCTGGGCTCTGTGTGTGCTTGCAGATAAACAAATTAGCTGCTCTGTGAAGCATCTAACTTCCTTATTTTACTGTGAAGTTTATCAGTGGTGGAGAACCCAAAATTTGGTGAAACAAGACAGGAAAGCCAAAGCCTATTCTGTTCTAAGCTTGAAAAGGCCTTTGAAAATACTCTCACAGACCAGTTCAGGTTTTGAATATTGTGTTTTATGGCCTTTAGTCATGTTTGCATGAAGAATTGAAGGGTAAAGATAGATGATATTTGAAAAAGTGTTTCCATAAAAAAACTGTATCGTGAAAATACATATACAAGGGGAAAAAATAAGTAATATTTGGACTTAAAATGCTTTATGCCCTTTGTCTTCTGTTTTTCTAGATTTTTTACTTTTTCTTTTTTTTTTCTTTTTCCTTTTTTTATTTTTTTCTTTTTTTTTTTGTATTTTTAATGGGAGAATGTTAATTTTTTTCTGTAATTACTGAATAGTGCTGCATATAGGTATTTTGGCTTTCTTGTCATAGTGGAGTGCACCTGACAGGAAAAAACACCATGAGTAGCTTTGAAAGCAGTGTTTTATTACTATCAGATTGTTAAATTGTTAGTAGTAAATCAGGCAAGAATAGAATACTTACAGGGTAGAGAATGTCTGACTACTGTGGACCTCTGAGGCTTTTAAGAAATAGAGTGGGTACAGGATTTGATGCATTAGCTTGGGAGAAAAGGAACTCTTCTTTCATATAAGCAGAAATACAGAAACCTGCAGGATGAAGGTGTTTTGGTGATTTTCATTCTTAAATATCTGTATTTGATTTATTGAAATTCTTGAGTTCTTAGTGTTTTATCAGTATGGTTTTTTTCCTATATGTATTTTTCTCTCCACAGGAGTCTCCTTCATTTTACTTCATGTAGAATTATTCCATAAATTCTCTTACTGTCTCTGTGTAATGTTTAGTGAATGTATGTTAATTATTGGATCCCTAACCTGAAGCACATTAATTTTGTTGATCATTGTTTGTTTCCCTAACTGATTGTATTCAGTTATAATATATTTCAGTTATATATATTATATATACTATAATTATATATATATATATATTCAGTTTATTCAGTTATATATATGTTTCTTGCTGCTTTTGATTGTAACTTGTAAACATTCAGGTTTGTTACCTCATTGCATAGTTTGTCCAGGTCTACTGGGAGGTAAACTATATATCTGGGAGTGCTATTGCAAACAATAAAGGAAAAATCCAGGAACATCAGCAGAATCTTTCTTCCAATGACAGTCATTAGTAGCCAGGTAACACTAATGTCTGATAATTTAATCATTAGCAGAGTTTGGGAAGGACACTTGCATCTGTTTTAGAAGTAGGGGATTTAAAAAATCAAACATATCAAGGAATCATTTGTAACAATGATTTAGACTGAGAGTGGAGTTTCTAAATTCATACAGCAATTCTTCTAATTTTTCTACTCATTTTTTTCCTGTGTCAGATGGAGATCTATTACACCTACTTAGTTGTTTTGTAGTATTGCATCTTTCTCTCCTTTTTCCTATAGAAGGCAGAAAACCCTTTCTGTCTCTGAGGCTTTAGGAAATAAATTATGCAGTTCTAACTCACCCATTACAAAACATTCACAGCAAAAAAAGACAACTTCCAAGAAGTAAATAGAAAGGAATATCATTCAATGTAAAAGCATTCAACACGGGCTGTGCTCTTTTTCAATTGCTAGCTTTCAAGAGTCTTTCTTTTATAAGACTATTAATTTGTTTCTTAATTCTGCTGCCTTTAGTGAGGGGATTTTACTTCTACTTGGAGTCAATAATCTCTCTCTTATTACTGTTACTTGATTGTATATATCTGTGAAGGTGTGTTTTGTGTATGATCCCATTTAATCGACTGATTATGTCACGCAGTATGTGGAACTTACCATGTCTGTGCTGAAGCACTAGACAGTGTCATTAATTACTCTGCTCATTGATATAAGCTCCTGCTTATGAGCTTTTAAGGAGCTTTGTGGGAAATCAATTTCAAATGTTAAGACTGGAAGGGAAGGTAGACATGTCTTTTTCTTTTCCATCTGTGTTTGCATCTTTCTGTGATTTACAAGTTTAACTATTGCTTGATATGTTACTGCTGTTTCATGTTGGGTGCAGTGCTGCTTGTTTGCTGCCCTTACTTAGGTTCTTTTCCCAGTTGTAGAGGCTTCTGGATGGTACTAGTGTATGTACTTTACAGCTTTGTCTTTGCTAGAATATTTTAAGATGTTATTCTCTATCTACTTGCAAACATAGGTGAGGATTAGATTCAGTAAAATTCTGGTTACTCTGCCCCTGACTCAGTGAAGGAGTTAGTGCTCTGAATTATTTTGACTCAAATCTCAGCAAAACCTAGTAAGTGAATTTCTATAATATTTCTGGACTGATGAAGGGACAAGAGCTAAAGGGCCTTTGCTTCCTTGGAAAGGCTTATGTCACGAGGCACTGAGGGAGCACATACTGTGAGGTAACTGCTCTGCCTTGAAGTAGCACTTTTGTGACAGTAGTTTTAGAAACAGCCTAGGCACTGGGGCAGGTTATAACTGCACTGCTACCCCTGGAGCAGATGCTGAGTATTATTCCTCTGCTTAGACACAACTTTTGTTTTTACAATGCTGATTTATATTCCAGCTGATGTATTGTGGGGCAGGGAACACATGCACAAACTTGCCCAATAATGTGCATGAAGTAATGTACTGCAGTAGTTGACATTAGCCAGGTCCAAGAGCTAAGCCAGCTGCAATGCCCTGGTGCTCACATGCTTACAGAAACCTGCTTTGATAATTCTAAATGACAAATGATGTTAGTGATGTTAAGGAAGTATATCCATTCAATGTTCATCTACCTGCCTATCTGTCTGTTGGGTTAGCTAGTTTTTTGTATCTTAAACTCTTTGCACTACAAAACTCCTGACTTTTCTATAGATAACAGTTTGAAATTGGTGCAGTGGAAGTGTGGCTGTTAAGTAGGGAGCTAAACATAAAAGTGGACTTTTTATTCTTTGGTTTGGTTCTTGACTGAATCCAAGTCGGGTTTTTTTTATGGTCCTATAATTATATACATATTATCTGTGAAGCTGGAATCTTCTTGTGAGATAGAGCTCTGGAAGATATGGTAGTGTCACAGCAGATTTTGTTTTTCTCTTTTGCAATCATTTGGCCATATTTGAGGAAGACCTGAATATTCCTTCCATCTTTTCCATCTTCCTGCCTATATACATTTTTATTAATGAAATATACATTCTAGATTATATATCTCCTACCTCTTTGCTTGTATCTTTACCTATTAGTGATGGTAACAGAGCTTATAACAGAAAGATAATTATTTTCCTGGAAATCACAAGAACCCTAATCCCCTCAGGCAAGAGGACAATCTGTTCTTAATATCTTTGTTACATCCTCCACTTTCTGATTATAATACCAATCAGATGTCTTGTAAGAGCTTAGATAAATGTTAAAGCTTTACGTCAGCAAGAGGCTTTAGCTAACAGAGCTTAAACAATTTTTAGGTAGCAAATTACCTTGTGCTTTCTGACCTGTTTAGACACACAAATGCTTGCTGTGAAAGGTTGTCTCCAGTAATTGTGGTCACAAGTAAGTTTTATATCAATGCTGCCAGTCCTTATGAATTCTTATATATTAGTTTTTTGTAATGCATCTTAAACTAACATGGCTTTTATTTGTTTTGAGCTTTCTTTAGCTTTATGAAGGAGTTGGCCACTACAGATACTGCACAGGTTAAATTCAGGAAAAACAATGTAAATTCACACATTTTTTCTTGGCTTAGGCTTCTTTGAGAGATTGTGATTTTGACTTTTCTTCAGGGGGACACTTATGGACTTGCACACTAAAGCTGATTAGAAAATGTGTGGCAGGGGCTTTTCTCTATGGTCAGAAACACACAAATTCAATAGAGAAAATTTTACTTCAAAACTGATTTGATTATAAATATTGCTGCAGGCCACTTTCCTATTTCCTTTTATTTGTTTCTTTATTATTTTTATTGCTCTTCATTCTGATCACACTCCTTAAATCATGTTCCAATCAGCTTTGAAGTGTCCTTTCTTTCCTCAGCTCTGTTCTCTTTCAGCATTTTCGTATTTTCATTGCAGAATTTTTAAGCTTTTATCTTCCTATATGTGAGCTTTCTTCAGTGCACACAAGAAAAGAAACATAAATGCCACCTCTATGGCATTCTTAAAATCCTCTGGAGACACGATGCCTGTCAACTGAATGCCAAACCACACAGAAGAAATACAAGTTATCTTTCAAGACTGAGGCACTGAAGAAACACTTGCAAAACAACTTACCATTTTTTTTTTTTTCCTGATTTTTCACTTTTCCTGAATTTCCCAATTAAAAGTCTAGATACACCATTCCCTTAGGTTTCTTTAGAGATACATTTTTGACTAAATGACTTAATGATCTTTTCTGCTTTTGGGGTAAAATTCCAGGGCTATCCCAGTTACATCTTGGGAAGAGATATTCACTTTACCAACTACTGTGTTTTGGGCCTGCTATGATTTAAAATGCAATAGAATTTCTCCATGTGTTTAGACCCCAGAACATTTCTCTGTGGAGAGGTCTAGACAAATTTTTGGCAGACCTGATGTAGTCTTGTGTACACAATGAAATTTAAACCACTCCTTGCTCGCCAGGAATTTTGTCTGTTTGCAGATAAGAAATGGAACACCATAACCACAGTGTGAATACAAGAGCCCTGAAGAGCTTCTTTAAAATACATATACCCATCTAGAGAACATGCTTCTTCATCTTATTTCCTCTTCTAACAGGAAAAGCTCCTGGCTTGTTCAGGAAACCCTCAGTTTGGGTTCTGCTTCTGCTCTGCTCCTGCTTCCCCTTCACTTTTCATGTCTGCTCTGGACACAGGTTGAGGAAGTTGCAGAGCTTGACAAAGAAAGGTCTTCAGAAGTGTTGATGTGTCAATGTGGACATTGTGAGTTAAGTTAAAGCACTGGTAAGAGAAGCTTACCAAATACCACTGGTAGTTGTCCTGGGAATGCTGGGAAGCCAGAGCTTATGGAAAAAGAGCAAAATGAGAAGCACTGCTGCAGCAACCATAGGAACAGTACAGGTACACCTACAGACATATAACTCCTTCAAAAGGTAAAAACTGAAGCAACACTCTCAGCATTATCGAGATACAACTTCATCATCTTCGTCATTCATTTATCATCTAAAATATTTAGCATATTAAAGGTTTCTTGTTTTTAAATTTTTACTACTGAAATTTATTTTTCTTTCAGTCTTTAATTTAGAATTACTTATAGAAATAGCTTGAATAGGAAATCTTAAGCTTTATGTATTGAATTTTTAAATTTAAGTATCATTTCTTGGTGAGAATTGACTTCTTAATGAATGAAAATCTCAAAGGTTTCAGGACAGATTAATCAAAATTTTGACTGTGCACTTTCCTTTCTCACAGTGATCAATAGGGTATATAGCACTAATTTGACCTTTCTTTGTCTACTTCTCTCCTTCTTGATCCTTAAAGAAATTAAAATTCATCAATGTCAGGCTGGACCCAACACAGTTCTTGTAAAGAGTGTAGCATGTATAGGTGGTAAAACAAGAGGTAAATGTTGGATGTCCCGTATTTTAAATAGATTGGACACTACTTTGCCAAGAACACCTGTAAATTGCTATCAAATTGCTTCTAATTTGTGCCATTCTTCTAGTCTTATCTTAGTTGTAAACAATGGCTCAGCAGATATGATGTATTTTCTTCAGTGGGGAGGGCATGAAATCTTGACGATTCATACTTCCATTGCATGGACCAACATCCTGGCCCATTAAATACTTAAGACTCCACTTTAATTATGCAGTTGTGGAAGACTTCCGTGCTTGAAGGAGAAAAAAATCTGTGCAAACAGAGGACTAAAACCACTGGGAGCTGAGGCTGACAAAGTGAAGCACTGCACTTCTAAGCACTGCATTAATTTGTGTTATGAAGGCTGACTTACAGCAGCATAAAGGCACCCTAGGGTAAGACTCTCAAGGTCTGTCTTTATTAGACAGACCTTCTTACATTTCTATGCCTTCAATTCGCATAGTCAGAGTTGCATCTCCATGTCAAAGGGCAGTGTCTGTTCTTCTGTCCATCACATAGATGACTGTGTCTTCTAGAGCTGTGTGCATGATTTCATTTTCTGGAATCGTTCCTGAGAAATGTGTAACAACATACTTAATGTTTCTTGAAAGTCGTCCTGACACAGTTGCATGGAGACCAGAACATTTATCTCTCTCCCCTAATCCTTGGCTCCTTTGTGGACAAGAGGAATCTCCTGAGGCGAATGAGCCAAGACTAACATTTGTACCAGCAATTGTTTTGCAAGATGCATATGTCATTAGATACAATAATAATTAAATGGATGAAACAGGTCCCTTTTGGCTAGGGACCATGCAAAAAAATTAAAGAAAAAAAGAACAAATTTACTTACTATGTAGTTTCTCATTTGCCTTGACAGGAATAATGAGCAGAGCTAATTATTCCATGTGCAATCTGAAGTGAAAAGACACTATAAAGCAGCCTTTAATGCTAATCTTCTAATATTTATCATCAGGCCAACACCAATTTTTCTAAAAAAGAGAAATAATTATTAACTTAATAAGTGCTTCTGTTGTTTGCATGAAGTGTAGGTTTCTTCAGAATGAAAGAGCTGTTTGGTTTTCCTGATTCCTGCCAGGACAGGGTTAATTTTTGCAGTAGCCTGGAGGGGCCATGGCTAGGATCCAGAGGTTATTCTATTCCACCTCATGCCTGTGGGGGAGGACGGGGGAAAGGATCTCTTTGGGGTTGCATAGCATGGCAGTGATTTGTGTATTACCAGCTCTGCAGGGTGAGCAGCAACCTGTGAATTGTTCCTCTCTCTGGTAGATTTGGTTATTAGAATCACTGGTTTTCTTATTACCTTGATGTATACAATAAGTTGTTCTTATTGCAATCCATGGTCCTTTTGTGCCTCCAATTCCTCTCTCCAGCCACCCACAGGGATAGGAGGAGGGAGGGAGATGAGAGCAAAACAGCTCATGGTTTTGTGTTTCAGTGGGAGCACTTAATTGGGGAATACCTTTGTTACAGCGTAACACTGCTTCAAGTTATTGTCCTTTCATTTGCTATGAGAAAAAGACATGGTTTCAAAATGATACGTGGTGGAGATTACACACTGCTTAGAAAAAAGAATTAGGAGGGAATCCAGAGAAGATAATTTTTAGAGTTCCTCAGAAGTAAAGCCAGAGAAAAACAAAGGCCTTGTAAGTAGCAGAAATTAACTTTAAACATTATCCATCTACTTCTGGGTTGGAAATGCTTTCTAGACTGAAAAAAACATCTGAGACACATACAGTTCCTGCTCTATTTTGAACATAGAAGGGATGGGAGAACAAAGGGCTCAGCATGATATTTTCATTCTACCCAGATTAACCAACCATTCAGGAAGAGCCAGCCTGAATTCTCCTCTATCTGACATACCAACATGCTTGTTGGAGACTCCTGAGTGGATTCCCTTTGCTCCCAGGCTGTGTTGCTTCTATGATTCCACCCAGGTTTAATCAGAAATTAATCAGTCACACAGATGTTGCTTATTTCCTGACAGGGAATATAACAGACACAAAATATCCACCTACAAATCATTAGATTTGATGAGAAATTCCTCTCTAATTCCTCATATCACATTGATTGTTGGCATGTTTTCCAGTCAGTGTTCCAGTTATTAACACCTTTGAAAATGTAACGAGTTGCTGTGTAGTCTGTGCCAAAAGTCTAAGATGTTTTGGTCTAGTTTGAGGTAAGTCCATTTTGGACTACTCTTAGCATCTTTCTGTCTTTTGTTTTGACTTCAGAGGAATGCCAGAGATGTTAGTCTTCAGTTCCTTCAACTTGACATGTTGTTTTTTGATGGATAAAGATTGAGTCAGCAATATTTTTATATATACATATACATACAAATGTGTGTACATCAATCTATCTAGAAAGATATAGATATAAGACATAGATAAGTGTATGTGTGTATATGTATATGCATATATATACCCTTATGAACCAATATATATTTTGCATACAAGTTCAGGGAGCTATTGGCCTTTTGTAACAGAAAGTGAATTTTCACATTATTTGCATAATGTTATTACACAAAATGCAAGATAAATTACCAGTACAAAACATCAGGATATGGTGAATGCAGCCCTTTAAAGATAAATTTTATGAGGTGTGTACTTTTAACAAATAAAGAAGCTAATACTGCTTGTAATTATTTATAATGATGACCTGTTTCATGTGAAAGGATCTCAACTTCAGCCAAGGATGAGTATTTTCTCCCAACCAGATTACCAAACAGTGTTGAGATTTAGCTTCTTTTCTTTTAAAGATGCTCTAAAAAATGATGAATTTGCTATTAGATGGGAGATGTAATGTGTAGTGATTAAGAAAAACATTAATATTGAATGTTATGCCTAATTAGAATTATTTCTAACTATAACTTCTGAATAAAGAAAAAAAAATCTTATTAGTAACAATTTCTAGGAATAAATCCAGTTGCAGCTTTCTCTTTCAATAAAAAAAAAGTGAATAATGAAAAAAACCTCAAGCAATACCTGACTAACTAAATTCACACTTTTGTCTGAATTAAGATAAAAAAAAAAAATAGATTTCCGCTCCTTCTTGCATAAACTCCTCCATGTACAGTGTGAACTGCCTTTAGAGTGGAATAAGAATATGCATACCCAACAAACCTTTTGCCCTTTTGCAATAAATAACTTTCTATTAACAACACTTTGCTAAACTTCAGCCGTTTTCTTGGTCATGAGGAAATGACATACATAGCCCTCCATAATGACTGTAACATTTCAGAATTAATGGCAACAGCTGTATTAAAATGCTTGCCTACTCTGTTATAATGATACTATTTCCTCTCAAATCTGTATTGTGTAATTTCAATTATTCTTAAAAGTGCAATTTGGTACACCCTTAAGCAGGATTACGTGCAATGCATATTTAAACACCAACTGGCATACTGTGTATGTATATAAACTGTTACCTCCCCTTGTATATAAGTGTTAAATAAGAACAAAGATACAGCTTGCTTACTGCAAATGTCTCTTGTCAAGCAATCTTAGCCTCTCACCAAAAGCAAATACTATCTCTCCCTGCCATCATAAAATGAGAAAAAGGCTTTCCATTAAAAGAGTCAGATGATTATTAGTCTAGTCTCACAGACTTGATTATTGAGTCCTCTCAATATGATTATCATCTTTAAATGCTTTGTGAAGTTTATCAGGTTTGGGGTTTTTTTTTTGTTTGTTTGTTAATTTTTCAGTTCTGTGTTGCATAAATGGAAATATTATGAAGATATTGTGCATCTCTTTCTACAGTTTATCTTAAGCTTCTAAAGATTTACATTTTCTGGCATCATAAAATTACAAGCGAAATCCATTTTGACAGCTGTGGGAAGAGAGATGAAAAGCCAAGAAATTTAGATCAATTCTAATTTATGATGAGCATTCAATACAAAATGCTTGGAGTAAGACATGCCTCCTGTTTTGCTTTTTTCAACATACCTGGCAGGATAGTCTCTCCAAAGGGAATTCTCAACTGCTCAGGCTTGGTGGTAATGCCCAGGTGCCTCCCCTGTGGCAGGAAGTTTCACACTGAGTGATGTAGTGCTGTGGATCATGGGCCACTTGGGGAGTGGGAATTAATGCCTTCAGGCCTGTGTGTAGGTGTCTGCATGCTTCCCTGGAGGCGAGTTTCATCAGTGAACCACTGATATAAGGATGTTGCAAAAAGCACTATCCCACCTTGTAGGATTTGCCACTTACCAGTCTCTTCCCTTATCTTGTTGAACACCCACCTGTAGGCTCTGGTGATGGTGTGCACCTACTCTGCACCTGGATGGCTACTGCAAATGACCAACTGTTTGAGTCTTTAACCACTAATATTCCAATCTCTCACTGCCATGGGCAGTCATGCCAGTCTTCTGATGAGTATAGGGTTGGTTAACCAGTAGTAATACACTCTTGGGCAGTGCATGTGGGAAGGATAGATTTGGAGCCAACTGTTACAGCCTAGGTATTGCCCACTACACTGAATTTTGTTCAGATGAGAAATAAATCAATAATTTGGGGTGAAGTTCAATGCCATTATAATATTCTTGCTTACAAGGTCTTGCAAGGACTCAATTAAGTAAAAGGTTTTAAATTTATTAAATACTTTCTGTGTGTGTTCACACAAGTACTGTGTAGGTTAATTTGCTATATAATATTGGCTGATGCTGCAGCTACCACTGAAGGTTTTTCCCAATAACATATTACCATAACTGTACTTGAGTATATTTAATGACATAAATCAGACAGTTCTAGGAGGAAGAAATTAGGGTGTACTGTGAAAATTCAATTTGTCTAGGGGTCCATTATGCATAGGAGCATGTTTTTAATACTACTGATTTGGAGTATCTCATCCCATTTTTAGAAGTGGTTTTCTGGTTCTTACAATGGGTATCCAGTGCTACACAGACATAGATGTTATGAATGGAACTCAACTTATACAACTGGTGATGCTGAATTTCTTCTTGAATAGAGAAGTAAAGTTTAACTTTTCTCAGAATTCATTGGTCTGACAATTGTTTTTCATGATCTTGTATCCATACTCATATTTTTCCCTGATTTTGAAATATTTTGAAGTATTCAAGAGCCTTCTGGATATAATTCTGTGCAATGTGTTGTAGGATGACCTGCTTGAGTTGGGATGTTGGACCACTATGGTCTCTTCTCACTTGACCCATTCTGTGATTCTGTGAGGAAAGGTGTCTAAAGCAGTTTATTGGAATTAATTTTTGAGAAAGCTTCTGGTGGTGTTGTACAGCTTGCAGATTTACCAGATTTTGAATTTTGAATGGCACATGGTAACAGACTCCAATTCTATCTAGAAGCTCATCATACACAAGATCAAATATGGCATAAATTGAAGCAAATTGGATTGAATCTGCATCTTTAGGTGTTTCAGATTAATATAACCCAGATTCTTACTTAGTGCCTACTTCTGCAGTTAGATTTCTCCTACAAGCTAAAGCAAAATCTTAAAATGTTTAAGAATAGGTTTCTTTTTTTTCCCCCTAACAAATCTGGTCTTTCAAAGTTTGTTCATTTGTTTTTATAAGGTGTATTTGTAGGTATTTGACTATATAGGAATTCTAACTTCATTAGTTTATTATAGTGTAAATTTGCAAGGTGTGCACAAATTATGTGCACAATAGACGTGTTGAACAGTGACATATATATCACAGCTGACATATTAATAATCTGAAAGATAAAAAAAACCTGGAAGAAGGAGGAAATTATTTCTACCTTTTGGAATGTTGCTTTTTAAAAGTATTAATGAAATGAAATTTAGAGATAATTTTAATTTTTAGATTAAAGAACTTAATTTGCCACTTTGATTTTTTGTCGTCTCAGAGCTGACTAATGTGGTGCTGATGATGAGACTGCATTAAGTATTTTCTTGAACATATTTCTGCCACAGGTGCCCAGCTGAAAACCCAGCCCTAATTTTGTTGTACTTGTGTTGTTCATTACCTGCTGAAAATTTGTAGAACTGGTGGAACTTCAATGAGCTTGCTATAGGTCTATTTAAAGAAGAGAAGTAGGTTATCAGAATCCTATAAGATAGGAGAAACATGTACATAATTTGAGAGTTTGTCACAAGCACTACTGAAAGCTGCATTTCTTTAAACTGGTTTGAAATTTTAGTGGAAGATTCTTCATTTGTATAGAGATTACTGAAGCAGAGAGGACTTGGAGGCTCAGATGTTGCTCATTCCATGCATTATGTATTGTTCAGCCATAGCTATTGATAATATGTTATCCTGCTGACATAAATTTGAAGTAATTGCTGACTGACAACACTGTTTTGATAGAGTAGATCACATCACAGTGTCTTTGACACAAAAGAAAATTTCTGAATGCAGACATCCAAATCAGAAAAAGTCTTCTCTCAGTGAATGCATCCCTGCCAAAGTCTTTTTATTAGCTGCTCTGTAAAGGCAGCAGAATTTTCTGGACGTGGCTTATAAAGAAAATGTTTGGACAGATACGAGGCTTCTCTTTTAATGTTAGCCTACACACAGGGGATTTGTAGGCTGAAGAATATCCTAAGATAGTTTATTGTAAGTTACTAGGAAGACAGCTGCATTCTGCTTGCATTTCCCCCTTTTAAGCTTTGTCTATTTACTTGTGGATCTCTTCTAAGCTGTGAAAATCAACATGAATAACACAAAGAGAAATCAATATTTCCATCACCCCTTAGACAATGCTGAAACAGTAAGTTGTTCAAAACTTACTGGTCAAAGGAATAGAAGAATGGGGATTACACATTTATGATAAAGGGTCTGAAGCAGAGGCAGTGGAAGCCAGAAGGGCATGTGATGTCCCCTATCAGCACCTCCTGTGGCCATCTTCTGAGGATGGACATTGTGAGGCATTTCTCTGTGCAAAAAGGAGTAACCAAAACCAGGCAGAGGTTCTAATGTTTTAGTTCTATGTGAGAGGTAAACATTTGTCTCCAGTGTAACTCTCTCTTAATCACAATGTCTCTTTAAGCTGTTTTCTCTTGAGGAAATGGTTTGTATCTCTGTTGTGGAAACTCATACTTGAGCTCCTCATCATGTTCTGACAAAATTGCCAATGACTTAACTAATCAGAAATTATGCCTATGGCAAATAGGCTGTCTTCTAGCTCTAAATATTTCACTGACTATCTGGTCAATGACTACAATTTTATTTTCCAGCTGCTAGCATTTGGCATAAAATTTGCAGAAACTTCTGAATTCTGTGTGTTGGCTTACATATTAATAAGCTGGGTGAGGTTACTAATGATCACTCTGATGCAACAGTTTCATTTATGTTTGTTTTTTTAAATGTGGTAAGTATCCCTGGCAGTTATAAAGTAGAATTTCAAAGTTTTGAAATATGACAATGTTTTTAAAAAAAATTATTTTATGGATGAGATTGTTCCTTGTTTCTGTGTTACACTTTTTCTTTAGCAGATTTTTCTGGAAGTTTCACCCAAGGTTAGAGATTTCCATAAACTTCTACTTTTCTTTTATATGAGTGATGGCTAAAGACTGAATAAATTTGCAAAGACATAATTCTCATAATTATATTGTATTTTATAACCACAGGAGTTCTTAAATATATGTAATGGATGTCAAAAGTCACTGTGAGAACCTACAATTTTTACTAACATAAATGTGTGAATGAGTACTTGGGAACCAGCTCTCACTGCTTCTAGATACAGTGAATAATAATTTCCCTAGTAACTTTTATTGTTTTGATAGCTTGTTGAGCAGGAAGTCATTTGGCTGAGAAAGGTTATGTGACTTCAGCTCATAAATTTGTGTGTTCAATACAGGATTGTTTGGTTTGCTACCTTTGCCTATGCATTAAATACAAGTTTGATCAATTGATATCTTGTCCTTGTTTTGCTGCTCTTTAAAAATGCAGTTAGTTAATGGGAGCACTGAATAAGTATTATTTATACTACTACTCATAGAGTTCAGGCTTTAGCCTGGTTTTCATTTGAGGCACTATGCCAATTACTACAGTCATGTCTGTGTTGTATCACGCACTTATGACTAATGAGAAATAGTTTGGAAGGGGAAAGATGATGTGCCAATTGGCACTAAAAATTGTAGAACTGCACTTAAATTGTACTCTAGGTCAGCTGTGAACTTGAAGCCTGTTGAAAGGCATGGAGCCTTCCACGGCTGTTATCAGATCCAGAGTCTCAATACACTTGCTAAGCATATTTACCATAATATGCCAGTTACTTGGTGCAAAATACTACTTTTCCATATGAATTCTGATCTGTGAGGGAAGTATAAGAAGGAATTTTGTAAAGTGGTAGCTTAGCAATATATATGCTCTCATTTATTGTTTGTTCACTGGGGCCATGCTGAAGGAAACATGAAGGTGCTTGCATGCATTTCCTCAAAAATTAGAAATTAAAAAGTCATTGTAGTCATAACCAGAAATCAAATATTTCTTTTCAGTGGCAGTGTAAGAGAGACCTTTGGCTTATAATTGTATGTTTGTTTTGTTCACAGGTGTTTTGTGGTACAATTTTACAAAAAGATGAATAAGATTCACTTAAATTGGCCCCAGATATCAGTGAAAAGAAAAAAAAAAAAAAGGAAGAAAATTGAAGAGGCTCAGTAACAAGAAACCACCTTCTTCTTTCTGTTAATGGTTATTTCTGAATTGAAATTATATTTCCTCAAATAGTCTAAAAGGATGTTTTCTTTAAATGGCACTGGACTTCAAATCTACTTATAAAGCTGCACATATTTATCTACTTTAATTTTTCCTGGGAAAATATTCTGTGACTGTTCTATGCTGGTGTCTTAAGTCTGGTAATAGCAGTGGGCAGAGTAATGTCTAGGAAGAAAAAAAAAGTTACTCTAAGGTAATTTTGTTTGTGGGGACTGTTATGGCAGTGCAGACAGCTTCTTTAAGTACCTGTATTCTCCCTCTTCCAGCAATGAATGTACAATCAAAAATGCCTGAAATAGCCTTTAAAACAGTTTACAAAACTGTAGATTTTATTAGCATTGATAAATTTCTAAACTCAGTTTCCCATACATTATAAATTTGGGGTCACCTAGGGGACTACTTGAAAAAGACCTACAACATAGTCTCCTGCTGTTCAACCCAAAGGCTCACTATTTTTCAGCAAAGCAAATCAAAGCAAATTTTATCATGTGTAGTGGCCTTACATATTCTCAGCAAATTATGATTTCTTTGTGATTTTTCTGTGATTATACACAGCTGGAAAATTATAAACACCAAACTACTCAAAAAATTACAGTTCCAGAAGGTGCTGCTTGGATTCTGTATGTTGTCCATTATTCATACTAAAGAATTCTAAGGAGAGTAACATTAAATCAGTTCATGTCATAGCAGAGTTAAATGTGGTTTTTATGTCCTGTTGTGTTCACAAATATAGCTGAACTGTTGTACTGTGGGATGGAAAAAAGGCTGTTAACCATAAATCGTACTACTTACCTTCTTAATAACTTCCTCTCCACACAAGGATTAAAAAAGTGTTGTGTCTTTACCAAATTAATTAATAACCTTCTTATACTTTCTCTTCACTAATTAATACTGTTCTGAGGACAACATTAACTCTAATATATTAATGAAAACTGCAAGCTTTTTGGGTAATTGTTAATATCATTAGTGCCTTACACACACACTAACATGACCTAGCTCAGTTGCGTGAGTGTGAAGTACCCCCTGAAACATCCATGCAAACAATCCCTAGCCTGGCCTAGTCTCTTTCTGATGGCAGAAAAAATATTCATCTAACTACATATTCTTATATATAAATAAGTAAATTCTATTTTCCTATGAAAGGTTTTGAAAGTGAAATTTTTTAGAAGCATTGATTCTCTTAACAAAATACTCTTGTATTCATTGTGTAGGCAGTCAGCCAGAACCAAATTCTAAAGAAAATGTGGTTTTTTTTGCTCCAGGCACAGAAAGAGAGAATTTGAACAGCTTTTTTATAAAGGATATGTACATTTCAGAAAGATCCTATAGGTCTAAAAGCAGCTGCTGGAGTCTTTTCTCAGGGCAGAAAGTACCAAAAGAATCAGTGGTCACTGGTGATTCCTTTGGGGCAGCTAGAAGATAAAAACAACTGTCATAGATGTCTTACTGAGGTAAATGCATAGTTTATCTGTAATAAATAAAAATCAACAAGAAATAGAACAGATCTAATGATAGGCAGAAATTAAACTGATATGATTTGGTGCAGTTCTGATAAGGAATGAATTAGGGAAAAATGACTCACAAAGCACATTAAAAATTAAGTAATAAAACCGTTCTGTTGCTCTCCTTTTTCTCTGCACATTTGTAAATACAATGTAAATGAGTGGTTTATAGGTAGTGCACTCTATTTGTGTAACATCATAAGGTACCACACAGCACATAAAAAAGCCATGCTTAATTAAATTGTAGAAGTTAAAAGATTGTTTCATTTTAGAGCATGCGTTAATAATGGCAAAGTGGGAGGACAAAATTATAAGAAGATACTCATAATTGCCATAGCAGCATGCTGAACAGAACAGAGATATCACTTTAAATAAGACTTATTTTACATGTGGAAAAAATATTTTTTTTATTTCACAAAATATCAGTTAGTTCAGTCTTCAACACCTTCCACAGTTCTGTTATGCCGTTGCTTGGACAGGAATCAGAGAAAGAAGATTTGCTAATCTGATGATGTTCTATTTGCAATTACTTAAATCTTCTGAGCTTGGTCTATTTACTGATTTTATTTTTTACAACAATATATGCATCTCTGTCTGCATGCCTTGTCAGAATTCTACTTAGTATAGAGCTTTTTTTTCCCCCCCCACAAATTAACATAGTACTTGGAATATGAGTAAGACAGTTTTAGATTTCTCTACAAAATCTAAGCAAATGCCAGTTTTTATACTGTTTTCATATAACAAAGAAACTTACAGAAATGCACCACAGTTATTTTTTTAGTTCTATCAGACTAATCTACACACTTGCATCAAAATTCCAAGTAATCGATGATTAAAATTTTCTAGTTTGTGGGAGTGATCTGAGGTTTGATTAGCTTGGTTTTTTTCTGAGGTATTTCAATTTAAAGCTGAAACTCCATGTAAAATGCACACTGCAAACACTGGACAAAACTGTTAATATTACTACTAATTTGCAAGAAATTATGGGCCTCAGTCCTACAAAATAACAGTGTTGTCATCACATTTTTCCTTAAATCACTTTCAATTTGTTTACAGAAATATAGTGAAAGGCATGTAGAACTCTAAATCTCTTTAATTTTCCAAAAGCTTTCCAGAATTAGTAAAATGCTAGTGTCATAATTCTTTAGTAATTTTCACAAATTTGTGAAGACATTAGGAATTACTTGATACTCACTGGACAGATATAAAGGAATATGTATCCTGAAATATTTCATTCAAAACATATAAGAGTCAAGGAAGAATTCATAGTGCTGCTACAGTTCAGTTAGCAGATGTCTTTTATACATCAAGAGATATTTGCAGTGGATTGCATTGATGTTTTTTTGTAATTTCAGTATGAAAACGACTGCATCTCTTCCTTTAACAACCTTTATTCTGCACTAAAGTTAAAATACTTGAGAAAACATCCTCAGGAGTTCATACACAGCAAAATGTCATTAACGCAGCTCATGAGAAGTTACAAAATTTCCTATCTTAAGCTTTCTAAACATGGATGCTCTTTCAGCAGAATATTTGTGTTCCTATCCAGTCACAACAGTAAATGAACAAATGCTTGAACTTACAGTTCTGAGTCTGTAAATTCTGGGAGTGTAAATTCATAGTCTCAGGCTTGTAGGAGTGACAGGCATTAAAATTGAAATTACTATTTTTTAGGATTGTGAGAATGTTTTGCTATGAAAATATAATGTAGTACCTAACAGTCTGCCGGTACAGTATTTTTTTTAAAAAATATCAGTTGGTATAGTAATTAATATCTCCAGTCTTTCTTATTTCTCTTTACTGGCTAAAATTTAAAGTTTACTAGTTTTAAGTGAAACAGAAAGAGGGGGAAAGAAGAGAAGGCTTTTGATAGTCTGAAACAAGGCAAATGAAAACAGGGAGCATAAACAATCTCTTTGAAAGGTTTGTTTGATGTCTCACTAATTACAGTTTAGGATCTGTTTAGTTCTGATCAGAGTTCTTCAATACCCACTGAATTCATTATTATTTTAATAGACCAGGAGAAATATAGATGCTATAGCTTGGGTTCAGGGTGTTTAGGGATCTTTGTGTAAAAAAAATATTATTGATGTCCATAATATTTGGTCAATCACGTCTATTTTGGATTTGAAGTATGTTTTATTTTAGGAATAAAAGTAGTAAGCTCAAATGTTCAGCTCTGCAGATTGTGCATATAGTGATGAACTACCAAGTGTTTTCTGTTCTATTTTTGTTCTAAGCAGATCAGTATTTTCCAATTTATTTATATTTCAGATGTTGCCAGTTAATTTAAATACTTCTTTTTTGGATAATGAGCCATTTGGTGGCTTGCTTGTAAAGCAGAAATGGAAAATTGCATTTGCTTTTATCACCCAGTTCAGTTCTTTGTCCTTGATATTCAATAATAGTTGTGAATCAGTCATGCAGCATCTTCTGTAAGGTTGTTGATACGCTGCATCTGCAACACCCCCTGAGGCAAATGTATGGAGATGGAGCTCAAAAGACCAAAGGAGGAAATCACTATGAGAGAAGAGAGGTGGGAAATGAATGCTGGTCAAAGTGAAAGTGTATGTGAAGAAGTAATTCTCCAGAAGCAGGATAGAATAAATCTAAGATCCTGAGTACTACTGTGGGTGAAATACTGGGAATAACAATACATTAGAAACATAACTGAGGTTTTGGGGTGGGGTGAGGTGCTCAGTTGCCTGCACTCTTAGTGCTTCACGGCTTGAAGAGAATCAGCCAGCTGCAAAGCCCAGGCCAGTCTGTCCCAGAGCTGCCTGAGACCACACAGTGCCCCCAAAAGCACCTCTGGTGTGCAGTTCCTCCCCCACAGACTCATAAATACTCTCCTGAGCCTTTCACAGGAGACTCCTCTTGACATTTTGTTAGTTCTCAAGGTGCTGTGGGAAGAGCAAGTTGCCAGGCTGTGTTTGTGGGCTGCAGGTTGTGCTGCCAGTGGTGATGCTGTAACAGGTGCCATGGATCAACCACTGCCACTTGCCTGCATGGCAGGACATGTGCCAGGTGGAGCAGGAGAGTTCTCCTTTCAATAATGGAATTTGCTATGGGTAGCCCTGTTCTGGCACAAAGGAGACAGTGCTGCTCAGCACTACTGTTCTGCTTTGTGGCCCATTTATATCCTGCTCGTTTATTTCAGACATATAAGGGATTCTTAAAATACAATCCTATTAATGTTTTATGCAAAGTCTATGTATTTGTATGCAACATTGGATGCATGGCTTGTAAACATGCTGAAAGTGGGCGAACAAATATGATTCATTATGTAGAGAATATAGTTTATTTCAGACATATAAGGGATTCTTAAAATACAATCCTATTAATGCATTATGCAAAGTCTATGTATTTGTATGCAACATTGGATGCATGGCTTGTAAACATGCTATTGAAGGAATACTGAATACTGAAGGAATATCAAAGTCAAATGGTCTTTATTAAACAGATGATACCATCACTTACTGCTATTCTACAGCTGCAGTCTAGCTATACTACAACATGGTGTTGCTGCTCACTGAAGTTCCACTCTACTGATCACTATTTCCTAAGAACAGGAAGCCGTAAAAATAAATCAACTGTAGAATTTATTAATATCAGCTGAACAAGGAAAATCAATGGCAGTAGAAAACAAATATTAATGCTAATCTACTAAATTCTGCTATGTAAAATATATGTCAGTTAAAATTAATATAAGAACATACAGTTTTTTGAGACCAAGTACAGAAAAGTTGATAAGGTCTTTCTTAGTATTTAATATTATAAATTATATATTTTCTTGTTATACAATATTTACAACACTGACAATAAAACTGCTTAAAAAATGGATTCTGGTCACTATGCTGGTTCACACAAATCTCAGGATCTTAAATAACACAGATGAGCTATTTGATCAACCTAAGTAAATATTTTAAAAACTTCCTGAGCTATCAATATAAGAATTATGTGAGTCTTTATTAAAATTTGTATTGTGATTCAGATTCTTCTCCCTCTATTCCATTGCATATATGCAATATATGTTATGATGATCCTAGAAAAATGACTGAGAGTTATTCTTTAAGTTGCATTTACAGAGTGCCCAAGGTTTGTAAGGCAGACCTTTTGAGCTTTTGTATTTTGAGTTTGGTCACTCTTCCACCTGCTACAAAATGACTTGTGGGATGAGTTCTGAGTCCTGCTGAGAGCCAGTGAAAACTAAATCTCAATTATATTGTTGTATACTATGCGGGTAGCAAGACTAGGCTAAAAATATTTTAAAAAGAGAAAAAAAATAAAAATTAAAGAAAACAAAAGGAAAATACATCTGTGTTATAAACCAGGTGATATTTAAATTATGCTTAACCATCCAGGGAATTACTAAATCCAGGAAACTATCTGATGGAGTATATCAAATGACAATTATATTCAGGATATTAATTTGTAGCAATGTAATTCTTCAGTTTTAGTTGGGCTCACATACAGTTGTTATGTCTGGTCAATCATTTTTCTGCTCTGACAAATCCAATAGGGTTATTGACTCACACAGCTGCCTCCAGCTAACCTCTGCTATTCCATAAGCCTAAGGCATTACAGTAAAAATATGTGTTTCAGCCCTTTTCCCTCATGATAGCTCCTGCTTTTTCACTTCATGCCCCTGTTTTTTTTCATTATTTTTAACACTTTGAATAGCACTTGTACTTTTTTGTGCTTTTTCCCTATAACACTAGCAACACAAAGATTTCCCAGAGAAGAGAAACAGACAAAGAAAAGGAATATTCATTTGAATCAATCTCAGAAGATTATTTCTTCTAAGACAATTTAAGTAGCTGCTGACCAAACTTATCTACAATTTTTATTTGAGATATTTTTTTTTAGGTTTGTTGTGGCTTTGGTTTTGGTTTTGATTTTTTGTTTGTTTTTTCTTTTTTTTTTTTTTGGTGGGGGGGGTGTGGGGTTTTTTTTCCCTTTTCTTTTTTCAAATCAGGGAAACTTTAAAGAAGTCTGTATGGTTATAACATGCCCATGGAGAAGACCACAAGAAAAAGTACTCAATAGAAAGCCCTCGTGAGATTAATGCTTAACAGTGTTCTTCAACTTCAAGATCACTAAAATGTTTTCCACGGAGATGCAAATTCTTCATATAACAAACTCAAGTCTGTGAACAATCATCTTTGTTCTCACAGCTTTCTTCTACCCTCAAAAAGGAGTCCTGGTGGCTTCTTCTCCCTGAATGACATGCCAGACATAAGAGTATCAGCAGCCTCTCCCTGCCACTGCAGGTTCAGCTACCTGGTGAGGGATCCATCTCACACAAAAATTGAGAGAATTGTGAGAATTGCTGTGAGAAGCAGTGAAAAGTATTGCCCAGGCACCTCACCTTTTCTTCTCTCAGGATCTACTTCTGAGGCCTTACCCTTGGTCTCTGCCCGAGTTATGTTACAGGGGTGGTGTGCCGTGTCTCATACCGCCTCGACTCTGGCTACCTGTATTTATCCTGGACCTGCTTCACTGCCAGGGATGGTGTGGCAGACACAAGTCCCCCAGTCACCCCTGTCACTATCCCAGCCCCACGCTGGTGTCCTCATTTGGATGCTGTGGACCTGTGCTGTCCACAGTGTCCTGCTGCCTCTGCCACCCCGGGGATGTCAGCACTGGCTCAGCTGCCCTGGCAGAACAGCCTGCAGTGGCACATGTGTAGAAAACTGCCAACTAGAGCAATTTAGTCTAAAGCAGTCAACATTGTCTAGGAGAGGCGGAAGTGCATTCCAATGTGTTCTTCCCAACCATGCAATCCAGAAAAAAAGTATGAGATATATTTTATTATTTTTCTGGTTGTGCTCTGTTAACACCTGTCAAGTAAAGTCAGAGTTAAATTTAATTTCTGATATTTTTCATCATATCAGAATTGTTTGGGGGTTTTGCCTTGCAAAGATAACATTTGGTCACCTAGCAATTTTTTCAAAAATGTGAATGATTTTTTCTTTTAATATTATGGCTTTCCTCATCTGAAGTTTCAAGGGGATAAAGACATGAAATATGCCAACTGAAATGTCATCCTTCATTTGAATTTAATCTTTGACATTTCCGATGAAAGAGGCTGTGCTAGGATATTAACATATGTTGGCAGAGGCCTGAAGTAATTAATATCTACAAAAGAAGCTGCTAACAAAACAAAAAGGGAATAGCTTGTAAATACTATACTCAAAAAGGTCTTTGATACAATTGTTGTTGACAACATCTGCTTTTAGACAGAAAAACAGCATAAACACCATTGAAGGAAAGAGTGGGACTAGATTTGTCCTAAATTCTTAATTCAGATGCTCTTAAAATGTAAGGACATTTGAATTCTACCTATGCTAAATTTTGAGTTTGATAATCAAAATTGGTGCCTACAAGTATCAAGTTTGAGGGCATAGAAACTTGTATTTTTACACGTGGATAAAGCTTCACCTAAGCACAACACAATATGGTGTTTTGTGTATCCTCCTGAACCCTAAAATGGGGGATAAGAATCATGTGAACAAAATAAGGTATGCCTTACAGGCATGTAGTCCACCAAAATTGGAGTCTTTCCTTGATTCTCAGTGGCTCTGGATTTTAATGCTAATTTGTGTCTGGTTTAGATCTGAGAAACAAATTGAGAAAATGAGGCAAAATACTGAGATGGGCAGTGACACGGTGTTGGAAAGAGCCACATGTGACAGATGAGGATGTCACAGATGAAGTGTTGAAGTTTTCTGCAGTCCACATATCTTCAGCAGAGCAATAAGGAAAGATTAACACCTAAAAGCATGTTGTCCTCTTTTCTTTTCCACATAGTTTCCTTTCAGTTGAATCTAATTTGTTTGATTCTGTAGTCCCACCATACTTATGTAAGACTCTTACCTTCTTCAGCAGAATTCTGTGGAATAAAATGAGATTTACCCTGTGGCTGTGATTCATGAGTTATCTCCATAAGATGGCTGTTATTGGAGTGACTGGGAAACAAATCTAGAAGACCTTTTCTCAAATTCTCTGTATATAATTTATTATGAAGATAAATACTAAAGATATCCGTGAGTAAACTGATGCCAACTGCAATTGATTGGGACTGTCATGATAGTCATGATAACAATTGTTTGATTGACTGATTATATCATTATTTTAGAGGAAAAGTAATTTTTTTACAGTTTTCAAATGGTCTGAAAACAGATTGCTTATTGACCTCCAAAAAGTTACACAATAATAAAAAAAAGCTATTTAAAATCTTAATAAGTTTGTGTTATCAGAACTAATTTAAATTTCAGTTCTAAGCCCCTTATCCATTTTGAAAATTTTAATTATTATTCTTACTTTAAGTTGATAAGGGATCTATAGTTCTCTGCTCTAGGATTGTTTTGTACTTGGAAAATTCCTCCAACATATATCTCCCTCCTAATGGGAACAGAAATATATCTAGCACATTGATATATGGATTAAAGTTTCACTGATCAGCTTAACTAGTCCAGTGAGAATCTAGTAAACAGCAGGCAGAGGATGAGTAGGAAAACTCTTTGGTACCCTGATCTATTCTGAAATAACTGACACCCATGGGGAGATTATTAGAAATACTTAGAAGGTCACAGTCTATGTTAGGTATGGTTATAAGGAGGAATAACCTCCTTATACTTCCTTAAAAAGAAGTCTGAATATTTATGCATATAGAATTCCTCACAGCTCAACAGAAGAAATGCACATTCAGTCCTGAACTCCAACACGCAATTTCTTTAACTGGCCTCCCTGCCCATGGCGTGGGCTATTTGCAATAGATGATCTTAAAGGTCAAAATAATTATTTTACAATTACAATTGTAAAACAGCACAAATAATTGTTTGATTCTATGATTTATTTTGCCAGTAATAGTTCTCCTTGCAGCTGAACTTTATCAACTAAACTGAATGTTGGTACACACCTGAAGGAAGCAAGTTTTCAGATTGCGCTGGTCATTTAATAGGATGATCTTGAGATGCTGAAGCTGTGTTTATTAATATTCTGTTTACTCTTTTTTTCTTTTTTTTCTGCTGAAATCACATTCAGATTTGAAACAGAGTTTCATCCAGTGACTTAGGCTCTTTGTGTCTTTGCAAGATCCATAATAACCTTACATGGTGCAGGAGCATAAGCATGGGGTTGTATTCTTGAATGTCCTTCTGCTAGTGCCCAGGCCTGTAAGAATAATATCCGCTGTAGAAAATGGAGAAAAACACATTTTTTATGCTTCATGGATGGTAGGAATACCTTTTACTTTTGCAGCTTTAATGGAATAATCCATTTTGAAAATTTCAATTATTATGCTTGCTTTAAGTTGATAAGGGGCCTATACTTCTCTGTTTTAGGATTGCTTTGTACTTGGAAAATTTATCCAATGTAACTCTCCTTCCTAATGGGAAGAAATATAGCTAGCACATTCATGTATGGATTAAAGTTTCACTGATCAGCTTAACTTGACTTAATGGACTCATGACATGCTTAGAACCTGGTCTGGACTGGCAGCAAACACCTAATTCAAAGCATGGCAATTGCTGATAAGAGGTTCTAGTAATTCAGTGAAACCGGTCACAGCTTCAGGAGTCAGCAAAGGCAAATTGTAAAGTGGTGGTGGAGGAAACTGTGGCTGCTCCTGGGTGAAATGGCTGATACAATCTGAATGCTTTTCTTGGTTGTTGCTTTTGCAGTGTTCATATATTTTATTACCATGGCATATAACTACAGCCATATGGAAGTATTCCTCCAGTTGAAAAGGTCTATCAGCATAAGGCCTTAGACCCTCACTGAAAATCCGTCATCTGTGTTTTCTGTGCTCCTGAAAAGAAAACAAGGAGGATAATTTTAAGCTGCTTTTCCTGGCTTCAAGTTACGACCAAAAGTTTCTTTCAGGTGATAAACTTTTACTGATATTCAGAGATGCTTTTCTTGCACTGCTTTCTGTCTTGAACACAGTCATCAGCTCAAGAGCTGCAGGGACTGTAGTCTGAGGTCACAGCAGGTACTGGCTACTTGCCTTTTCAGTGAAAAATTATCCATGACCTCCTAAAGTTATCTTTTTTCCTGAAAAACAATTTACTCATAATGTTGTTTCTTTAAGAAAACAATTTAGGGACCTAAAGGGAAGTTACCAGAGGTTTCAACTTGTATCAGTTATCAATTCTCAGTTGGGAAAAGAAAGTACATTGGGGTATGATACCTGGAGACAAGTAGGTGGAAGGCGGGGAGGAGAAGGTGATGGAGGGATGCTGATAGCAATATCTGTTTCTGCTTTCCTTGATTAACCTCTGGGGAGCAGTAACACAAAAGGTGTTTGTAAAATGAATGTGAAAAAATCCTGCCTGGCTGGCATGGCACAGTGCTTCAAGGGAGCAGTGCCTCAGCAGGGAGAACGGCTGTGCTTTAAACAGCTAAACCTTCTGGCCTGCTCTCTCCACTCATCCAGCACCGGTGGGATTGAGCTGGGAGTCTGTGCAGGAGTCAGGACACTTCAGGCTCCTACTCTGTCCCACCTCTTGACAGCTTTCTGACACCTTTCTTGTACTTTTTATGTCCTTCAAATAAAGCTCAGACTGGCTACAAATGCGTTCTCTTTGCTTTTGCTGCCCTCTTTACTGCAGAGCAAAGGGATTGCATCTATGGAAATCTATGGCAAGTATCATTCACATTAGGGGGTAAAAGAACCTTTTTGGTGAAGAAATAAGGGAGTGCTAGATAGATTATGAGCTTGGCCAGAATTTGTATTTTGGGAACCTATATGAACATATGAACAGGAAATCATAGATACACAAAAACAGCCTTGGACCTAAGGACATTGGCTATGTCCTGGCCCGTGCTTTTTTTTCTGACAAGGGCCAGCAGGAAGCAGCAGACAAGCAGATTGGGACTGTAGCTCCTTTTCACAGAGCACTGACTAGAACCAGAATGGATAAATGATCTTCACTTTTGGTATTTTATCACGGGCAATGAAACCATATGCTTACACTTTACCTCTGCAGTTAAGCACATATATAGAAATTCATCATTTTCCATGTATTTTTTATTTTCACAGAATCACAGAATTGTTTAAGTTGGAACCTTAAGTATCATTTGGTCTCAACCCCCTTTCCATGGGCAGACACCTACTAGAGACCAACATTCTCTCAAATGCAGATAAAGCACAAATCAGAGGTGCTGAAGACTTCCCATCCTGACTCACCTTGCAAATGAGGTGTATACTGACACAGAGAAACACCTTCAGAAAGGAAAACCTCCAAACCTAACCCACAGAAATCTACTGGTGAAAGTACTTGTCCTCCAGGACAGCGTGACAGAGCAACCAGATGAATCAAAGTGAAGGAACTTCTGGGGAAAGTGGTGAAACTAACCAAAAATTACATTCTCTGATCTCATTTATTCTACTATTTTTTTACTGGGTTTTAAATTTTTATTTTTCATTTTCTGTTGGTTCTTATCTGAGAAAAAGCACTGACATATCAGAAAAAAATACTGATGGCAGAACAGTTCTAAGTTTTCTATGACAGAAAGAATTCTCATTCATCTGCTGCCACAATATATAGCTTACTATAGTTCTTTTTTTATTTGTGTCTCTGCTTTCATGTTGCTCTATTGTCTTTTGGTTTTGGTTTTTTTTTTAATTGCCAGCTTTAGTACGTTTCAACTCTGTAGACATGCAGTGGACAAAAATACAGACTTTGGCTTTGCTAGATCACTATATGTTTCCAAGTATTGGTTTTAAACGGAGTTTATCAGCTGTTGCAGTATTTTTAAAAATTTTTTGGAAGACACCAAGATACCAAATCCAGTTAAAAACAAAAGGAAGTAATAGAAAAAAATATTTGAGAGTAGTCATGTTCAGAAAAAAAATCCAGAGTAACATGCAACAAGCAGTGAGACACAAATAAGATTAGTCTCACAGTGGAATGTAATTGCCACTCTGGCAATGATGAATAATTTATCCAGTCTAGCCTTCTTTTATTTTAGTAGATGCTATCCATGTTTCAGGGAAAATTGCCATAGATTACTCAATGAGTAATTACTAGAGTAAGCATTTTCCTTGAAAAATAGGAGCTAAAATCTGCCTATTTTTTTCCCCACATTTACCCTATGGATGTTCTCATTAACTACATTGTAAAGCTTTTCCGAGTCTCACCAAGTGTAGGGGGTTTTGTTTTTGTTTTTTTTTCATTTTCATTTGTTTTATGTTTGTGTATGTCTTGTGGCTTCTCGTTCCAAGCTGTAAGAAATAAATTATTTTTATCTGGTTTGTGATACACATGACTTTGTCTTGTCTTAGTTATTCACTGCTTTTACATACATTTTTGCTCTTTTCTTTAATCAAATAGTCCAAATTTATTCCGGTTATTCTCACTATGTCTGTCTCTCAATGTCTTTGCCCTCAGATGAAGGTAGTTGTGCCTCCTTTGATCTGTGGCTTAACTGTGTTTTTCTCTCTTTGTATCTCCTAGCAGAGGTGTCATTAGATTTGGACAGACACACTAGATTGCTTCTTACCTGACTTTACCAAACCATATTTTCAGAATTTTACCTTTCTTTTTAGGTGAATGAATTTTTTTCCTTGACTTAATTTCTTTTCATCACTGAACAGAGGTGTTTTCATTCATCAATAAACCTCCATTGTTTTTCCTCATATTTAAATTTAGAACACAGGAATATATTGAGAACTTGTTATCTTTATCTAAAATAAATTTATTTCTGCATTGTCACAATCTGCTTTCCTGGGTTTATTACAGGGTCAGGTTTTGAGCTAAGCTGCTGCTGCTGGCTTGCTGCTTCCAGCAGCTTCCTTACCACCTCCCTGGTACTTAACAGAGTGACAACCATGTTAACTGCCTGTTCTCCTTGTCCTTGTCTGGATGCTGCAGCTGGTAAAGCCAGAGGCAAACAGAGCAGCAGCCACCCCAAGGAGTGCCAGGGAGCATAGGTGGTTTGGGGATCGACAGGCAAGTCAAAGCAGGCAGGCAGCAGAGCAGCACAGGGTCAGAGGTGATGATCCTTCCATAGCACTTAAGCAGAAGGCATGAGATTTTTCCACTGTAACTTGCTGAGTAGAAGGCTGAAAAACCTGGTTCATCAGTCTGGTCTCTTCTGTTTAGTGTCCTCTGTGTTTGTGTAGTTAAACATAAATGATGATGAGCTTATTTCCTCTTTTCCAGTGTTTAATATAGTTTCTAAGGTTTAATGGTTATGAAAACTCAGATGCACAAACAATTCCATTGTATAATCATATAAATAGAAATAAAAATATATTATCTATCAACAGTAAAATACCTACCACCAACAAAAACTGCAACCCTCCAGCATTTTTTTTCTATTCATTAATGGCAAAAAAAAGCCACTACCTGTGGAAGATCTGTTCTTTTCTGTCATTGATTAGATAGCTAAAAATTAGTTAGCTAATCAGTTTTGTGAAAACTGTGACATGGCACTTGTCTTTTATGAAAGATGAACTAGAAAAGTACTGCCTGATCAACCCAGTTCTGATCCTTGGAAAGATTTTATTATAAAGATAATGCCATTTGTTAAAACCTGTAGTGTAAATCTTGTGATAAATAAATTCAATCAGCCAATTAAAAAAGTTAACAGAATATTCACAGGAATATTTTTAAGATCTGATAGTCAGGTTAATATTATTTTCTTCTTTGCCAAAGCAGCTGGCTTACTGAGGAAGAAGGTGAAACAAGATTTGACTTGTGTTAACTTCATAGCAATATTTGGAGTACTCTGCAAGACACTCTTTCCAGGTACCTAAAATACAATGAATTAGAAATCAGTTATTCTCTGAGTGGTTGTCATGTCTTGATGTGCTTTTGATGATCTCTCCCAGACACTGGGTAAATAGATATTGCCATTAGTGATTTCAGTCACTGATCAGATGTTTAAAAGTCAGTCAAGCATTAAAAAAAAAAATAACATGATGACAGCCTTAAAAAGACAAAGACTCTTTTTTGGTACTTCACTGGTGGGGTTGTAAGGAATCAGGAGAAATAACAGTGGTGTTTTTGGGAAAGGTATACCCAGTCAGCTGGAGGACGTGCTCCTTTTTGAAGAAAGAACAGTGCAGAGAGTAGCAAGGTGAACAATAAGGAGAATGTGTTTGGACAATGCTGTCCCAAGCATGAAATGTGTCTTGTGAGGGAACAGTGATGACGTCTTAAGTTCTTCCCAGAGAAAGATGGGAAGAGATTAACACATTCTGCAAGGAATTAATTATATTTTATAGCAGGAGACACTTTATAACTTTAGGTGGTTTTGACTTTCTGTACAAGGACAGGTTAGACAAGCTACTTTCTGAAACTGTCTGATAGTGTGGATTTTGCATGGAAAACCAAGTTGGCCTTGAAGCTGTCTTTCTCTGTCCATTTCTCAGTCCCTTTATTAAATTCCCTTTAGTAGAGTAGTTATTTCTGTGGGCCTAGCACTTTTCAATTTCTTTTCAGTTCTACTTCTATGCATCACTCACAATATTAAAAGAGTAAGCAGAATGGTACTTAATAATTATTTCCAAATTAAGTTCTTTTGCCTAAAAAGAATTGTGAACTGAGAAGCATTTACATTTACATTTACATTAGCATTTACTGAGAAGAATTGTGGCACATCATTTGGCTACATAATTTCAAGGCAATATTGCATGTATTGCATTCTCTTTAATGTAATTTGGGATTCCTCTTTAGCTGCCCGTTCATCATATTTCTTATGTGGGTGTCCTGGTTCCAGCTGGGATAGAGTTAATTTTCTTCTTAGTAGCTGGCATAGCACAGTGTTTGGGATTTAGTACAAGAATAGCATTGCAAGCACAGTGGTGTTTCAGTGGTTGCTGAGCAGTGCTTACACTAAATCAGGGACTTTTCAGTTCCTCCTGCTCTGCCAGCGGGGAGCCTAGACGTGCCCAAGAATCTGTGAAAGGAACGCAGCTGTGACAGCTAACCCCAGCTGGCCAAAGGGATATTCCACACCATATGACATAATGCTGGATAGTTTTACATTTTTCCCCCCCAGTTCTCCCCCTGTGAGAAAACATTTGTATGGTGCTTATCTCCCTGACAGGTTAAACCACAGCTCTGATAAACATTTTTATATCACACTACCTTCAGTCCTGTCAGAACTAGAGGTCCTGGACTAAAATACCAAGCTGCTCTTTGTTAATATTTGTACCTGAAGAATTCTGTGCTCAAGATGTCTTTTCCAAAGTATCTTTGCAAAGTAATTCATAATGCTTTAAACTACACTTTAAGATACAGACCACATTATTCATTCCTAATTTTCACGTGCAGATTCCATGGCCATCTGTTCACCTCCCTTCAAATTATGTTCAGCATAACAGTGGCAGGCCACCATCCCACTTAGTAACAATGATGTGTGCTGAGACATAAAACTGAGTGTGCTCTGAATATCCAGTAGTCTTTCAAAAGACACTAACACCAGGCAACTAAGAAAAAAGCACAGCCACATGAAAAGTTAGAAATGATAGATCTTATAATATTAGTAGTTGTTTCTTATGCTGGAAAAACTATTCACAGTAATGAAACTTTATCTTTTTTTTTTTTTTTTCTAAAAAGTTACAGAAAATTGTCTGGAGTCACGGAGAAATATATTTGTGAATATTTGGAATTATTCCGTGGGAAATAAAACCTGTGATCATTAAAAGCAGAAAAAAACCCCTGTGTAACTTATTGAAATAGTCATTAAGCGCTGTTAACAGTGTTTTCCATCACAAACTTGTCTGTAGTCTCCTCAGAAAGGTAATGGTGTTCCACCTTGCTCAGTACTGACAGGATCTGACTTCATGCCAAGCACATTTAAGTGAAGGGAGAAATTACAAAAAGCAAGGAAATCAAGAATAACATGACCAAAAATTTACTTGTTGAGATAGTCAAGAACTAACTGAATTATTTGAGACAAAAAAAGGTAATTCATTTCAATTTTCAATCTTGATTACTTTTTCGCTAAAGCTGATTAAGTATTTCTGCGTGATTAGCTGAATTTGGGATGAATGGCAGACTGGCCTCTGGACCTCAAACCAACATTTAGCTTTAAATAACTACTCACTGCCAGGCTCTGCATAGCTCACAATACCTGCTCACTAAGTGAATTTCCATTCATTAAAAAGCCCCACTAAAATAATTGAGGACATTTAACATAAGAAGGGCAAAAACTGCCTCTTGCTAAATTCAGTGTCACAACGCCTTTCTGACTGACCTTTCTTCAGTGAAAGGGACAGAAATGCAGAATTACCAAAAGGTGAGTTAAAGTATTATTCCAAAGAAAAAGGAAAAAAATTGTAGTTAAATGATCTGTTCTTTTGTAAACCTGAAATTATTAAAAACTTTGCATGCTTTTGACATGTAAAATACAAAAGTAATCGGCAAATATAGAAAAAGGGAGCATAAAAAAATTATTCCTGAAGGGCTTGTTTGTTGTAGCTGTGTTAAAAGACAAATAAACATCATCTCTTGGGAACATGAAGACAACTAGCTGTGCATTATTTTTCTATCCAGGTGCACAGAACAAAGAAAAGGAATCAAAAGGAGCATGGCACTCCAGACTGACTGTCATGCAAATGTTTCTATAGCCAGTGTCCTCTTCAATAAGCTGTTTTCCTGTCAGATATCCCTCCTGTAAGCACGAAACTTCCTCTCTCATTCTTTTTCCCAGTTCCTTTCAGTAGCAAGCGTTGACTGGCCCTAAAAGCGGTTGTTTAATGCCTTGGAAGATTGCATTAATATTTCCTTTTATGCTCTCAGCCGTGCGCACAAACGATTATTCTCCTCTTCATCTGCTGCTTTACTGACTTTAAATCTGTGCAACTGGAAGGGACAGGATAGTGACTCGGTTGGAAGCAGAGAGTGAGGGAGTGAGAGTGAGTGAGTGAAACAAGCTCACAGGTCTTGTGCCTCTCACACTCCCTCCCGCTCTTGCAGTCACCCAAGCACAGGGAAGAGGACTGTGAGGACTTGTACACAAGGTCACAGTGCGTGGTCAGCCACCACATCCCAGGAGCAAGAAGGACTCATCGAGGGCAGCTTGGCCGATCCCAGCAGCTGAGAGAGAAGGTACTAAGAAAGGACCTTGTGAGTTGATAAAGCATCACACAACAGGTAAGCCAAGAAATTTGTGCTTAGGGAAACAGAGTTGGCCAGTTTGATGCAGTCAACAGCTGGAATAATTTTTTGAGAGAAAAGCTTCAAGCTTCAAGCAAGAGAGAACCAGATTCTGTAATTCTGTAATACCATTTCATCTCTTTCTTTACCCTGTTTTAATATTGATCAATTGATTTTTCTTTAAGCTTCTCTAAAGCCTCAGATAGCTGATGTCCATTTCATTTGAGCTTGCTTTCATTGAGGACTCAAGACTTCCCCTTTCCAAATATGTGTTTCTTCTCTGCATTGAGGTGAGCAAGGCTAGCTGGATTGTGAGTTGCTTTTCCATGCAAATAAAACTTCTCTATAGCTTTACTGGATCACCAGCATCTCTCAAACCCTAGGTATTGCTTAACTTTCAAATAATGAGCAGAGGGTATTTATATTATGTCTGTATTTGGGGATAGAGTCACATCTAAATTCACAGTATAATTTGATAGAATGAAAGTGGAAGATTGGAAGCCTTGTCCTTTATTTTGTGTTTCCTCATGCAATTTATATTTTACTCAAAAGAACAAACATAGAAACTTTGAAAGACTTTCGCCCCCTCTCTTTTTCACCTGTGAAGAGCAAGATGAAACCTCACCTTGTAGGAACTTTTATGAATTAAATAGAAAGAATAGAAAGCAGCAACACAGAAAGGAGCAACATAATTTTTTTTTTTTTTAGAGGTGGTTGGGAAATTGATATTGTTTGGTTTAAATCTAAAACCAGATGACATCATAATTGGATTACTTACAGGATTCAATTTTGATACCTTTTCTTACACTTTTACTGTAAAAATCTTCATCACTATTTCATTTATACCCTTTTCAACACATTAGTCTATACTCAAAAATTATTCTCTTATCTAAGTCTTGGCTATGCATTCTCTTTCATAAACTCAGCACAAGCTCATCATGGCCAAATTTCTTTTGATTTTGTTGCCACTTTTCTATGGCCTCTTCTAATTCACAGCACTTATACAGAGGCACAAAATCAAAGATTTTCTATAGCCTGAGGATTCTAACAAGATCAAAATTTGAAGATTACATTTGTAGTTGTTAATCTGCTGAGAATGCATCTTAAAATATTTAAATTGTGAGAGAAATGACATGTCCTTATTGCATAGCCCAGTGTATGCTCACAGAAATACTCTAATATCTTTAAAGTTTCTGTTGATGCTCCCTCACAGTCTGAGGAAGACCACAGCATACTAATGTATGCCTGTAATAGCATACTACTGTATACCTCTGTAAAAAGTTAAGTAGCCATTTTTATTTGGGAAAAGAGAAATGTGCAAAATTTCTATTTTCTTCTCAAATGTTACTTGCATTGCAACCCATATTGTTTTTGTAAAAAGCCTGGAAAACCTTGAAACACAGTCCAAGTTCATCACTTTGGCTTTTTCTCATAAATGTGTATTTTTAAAAGAAAATAGTATTTTTAAAATATTATTGTTTTCCATGGAATAAGTTCCTACCACTTGTGCACCTTAAAAAAAAAATGTTCAAACATTTGTGCCCTAATAATAGGGCATAACATGTGCTAAAACAGATGCTGAAATTATGCAGCATTCATAATAAGTGCCTGACAACTTGCTCAGCAGAGTAACTGGCTTTGTCTCTGCACAGAACTGTGAAAAAAAAAAATTAGACAATTGATGTGGTCATTGACCATTTGCAGCTGAGTGCAGCAGTAGATTAAAGTACTAAAGTAAAGTAAAGTAAATTCAAGTACAAGTAGATGCTTGTTTTGTCCTTGTGTGTCACTTTTACAGATCAAAAAAGCCAAAAAATCACTTTACATTGGAAGACCTGGCCATGCCATTGTGATATTTACAAGCTCCTTTGGAAGCCCTGTGTGTATCCATTTATACAGATGGTGATAGGGTATTTTGTGGAGCTTGTTGGCAATGTATTGAATCAGAATGGACGCAATTAGCATGGCTAATGGCTAGGGAGGAGGGAAAAAAAAAAAAAAAAGCTGTGTTTCATTCTAGTGTGAATACAATATTTTCCAATATAAATTGTAATAGTTCCAAAATCCAATATATCTATATCTATATCTATATCTATATCTATATCTATATCTATATCTATATCTATATCTATATCTATATCTATATCATCTATATCTATATCTATATGTATCTATATCTATATCTATATCTATATCTATCTATCTATCTATCTATCTATCTATCTATCTATCTATCTATATATATGTATGAGGATTTCTTCCACAGAAATACTTGCTGTAGGTATTATGGTGAAATTCCATTGCAATAACTCTAAATCTATCTATCTATCTATCTATCTATCTATCTATCTATCTCTATATAAATTTGTTTGTAAACATACAAATATATTTTGTGGTTCACTTTCTATCCCTTCTGATTCAGACTGACAGTGTTTTTCAACTTTCTGTCGTAAAAATTGAACATTTCTGTATCTTAGGTCGGAGTGGCAATGGTTTAGAAGGCGTGTGAAAATTGCAATAGGAAAGAAAGAATTTTTCCCTACTCTATTGTGTAAGGTTTGCTTTCTACAACAGCTGGATGTTTACAGCAAATTGCAGACAACAAATCTGAGCGTAAAAATAATGTAATGTGACACTGACATGCCTTGACACTCTGCAGATGCTATTTGTACGAAATGTTACTGACGTGGCTAGTGCCAAAGCACTTACTGAAATAACTGCGAGGTCTCTTAAGCCCCAGCAGCCCTGTGCCAGCGCAAGGCTTCCTCTGAAGGCAGGGATTAGTCACTGCCCGCTCGGCGTGCCTTGCCGCTGTTTCCTGCGGAGCTCTGAGAGCCGAGCTGCTCTCAGGGCGGCTGGAGACCTGCCTGGCAGTAACATCAGCTGGGCTGGGAAACCAGAGAGCCGGTGTTTGTTCCTGGCTTTGCCCGTGAGCTGCTGTGTGTCCCTCAGTGAGTCACCGCGGTAGGAGGGCCGGGATGCTCAGGGAGCAGGGCGGAGACACAGAGACCGCCCGACAAGGGCTCTCTCCACCCAAACATGTTCAGCCTGAAGTAAATTAATTTAATTCATTGCTAATTAAAATCAGGGTAGGATGGTGAGATACAAAAAACGTCCTTCCCCAACCCCTTCACCAGACTCAGCTTCACTCCTCTACCTCCTTTCTGCAGAAGACAATAGAGAGGGATGGGGAATTGGGGTTACACTCTGTAACAGAGCCACTGCTCCCTTCTGACATTATTCCCCTGCTCCAGCCCGGGTTCTTCACACAGAATTCGGTCCTTCGTGAACTGCTACAGGATGGGCTCATCTCCACGGGACGAAGACACCTGCTCTGACATGGGACGCATCCTCCTCCCTCTACATCTCCGAGCTCAGAGTCCATGACCATGTTTTACATATCTTCTTCTTTTCCTTTTTCTCTCCCCCTCCCTCTTCTGGTGTTTTTACACCTTTCTTAAACACCTACCGGCAAATACTGGATACCTGTACCGGATAGACTCTTGCATCTTTTGCTTTGCTTCACTCTTCCTCACCCATTTATGATTCCATTCCTTTCTAAAATGTTTGGAAAGTGGAGACAACTCTGCACCAGTGTTATATTAATGTCATAACTATTACAATTTAAATTGAAGAGCATCAATTTTATTTTATTTTATTTTATTTTATTTTATTTTATTTTATTTTATTTTATTTTATTTTATTTTATTTTATTTTATTTTATTTTATTTTATTTTATTTTATTTTATTTTATTTTATTTTATTTTATTTTATTTTATTTTATTTTATTTTATTTTATTTTATTTTATTTTATTTTATTTTATTTTATTTTATTTTATTTTATTTTATTTTATTTTATTTTAAAGACACAGGTACTTCCATCTCTCTAAAATGGAAATTTTCTTACTTTGGACAAAAGTTGCTGAAATTTATAAACTTTCCTTCAATTAGAAATCTGTCAGAGCTGACAATTTTTAAAAACAAATGTGCTGCACAACGTAATTTGTCAGACACATACTTGCAGTTACAGCTTTCCCTAACTGGAGAAAATTATAATGGTATTTAAGTTCCTTTTTTCCCCATTTTTAAGAACTACTTAGGGGCTTATTGTTATAAAACGACGTCCAAGTGGGATTCAAATACAGCACTATGGTCTGTTTCATTCCTGCTGAACTGCGTACAACCAGCTGCTCGAGGTCTTGGCAAATGTCTCTGGGCTTTGGAAGTGCAGGAATATGTCTGTGTGTAATCATAGCCCTGTTCACTCCCCTGCATCCCTGTGTTCTGACCAGGGAGCAGTGCAGATCTGTGGGCATCAGCTCATGTTGCCTCCAAAGGAGAGAACTAAACAGGGAGCAGACTGAAGCCTGCCTCAAGCTGCAGAACTAGCTTAGAGTGGAAAATATTGACATATATAGCACTGTAGCAACTGTGCAACCCTGCTGGGTCATTCTCTAGACACACTGGAGTTGTCTGAAAGAGAGGTACTTGATGCAGGCATCTAGTGTATCAAACTCCTAATCAATATATAACCCCTTTTTGAATCTTGCAGCCTCTAAGAAGGCTTAGGCACAATGGAATCCTTTTGCTGCTTGGATTTAAGTCATGGATAGGATACTCTTTTATCTTGATAGGCACCCTTAAAACTAAAATAATCTGAGACAGTAGGAGCATACAAATACCATGAGTTTACTCAAAATTGCTAAAATTCATCCAGAACTGGCAAACCAATATTTACTACAGCAAGAACTTGGATATTTCTCCCAGTGGGGAGATAAGAACTTTTTGCAGCAGAAAAGGGGTGAGCTGGAAACTAATGAACTTCCTCCTATTGCAATTCTTGACAGCTCTTTGCAGTCTTGAAAATGTCCTTACTGGCACCAAACATGATGTGTTGGCTCACTGCTGGATATGAACGACCATTATGTGCCCTGGCTGGTGTAAATTAAAATTAAAATGGTCAAGTAAAGAGTAAACAACTGCCACTTACGTATACTTTATATTATATATACAGTATTATATACACTAAAGTAGTATTTCACTTTCACCAGAGATATACCTGCTGATGCTGGCTCAGAAAGATGCAATACTCTGATCTCTTCTCTGACAAGGTAATTTAATTACTATAAAAACAAGCACTCTTGAGAGGAACTCCAGCCCTCCAGGCATCAAACTTCAGATCCTTCAGATCTGTGTGTCAAAACTTTCACTAATATCAAGGAATCCCAGATGCCCTTGTTGGAACCTACTGAATTTACTACAACTCTCTCTTTGGAGGAATTATTCCCTGTGCTTCTTGTCCAGTGAGTAACCATCATATTCTGTTAATTTCTTGTTTCCCACTTTTCATATCTGACACCTGAAATTCAAACCCTTTATAGGTCCTTCTTTTCCTCTCTCTCAATCAGCTAATTTTAGACATCTCCTTTTGTCAAAAAATTCTGCTACTATTGTAAGCATGCTTTCCTCTAATGTTTTATTTTGCTCAGCATTGACAAAGCTGTCCTGTAGGCTCAGTGAGCTGTTTTATCTACTGTGTTGGCTGACTGTTGCATCAGTTTTCGCAAAAAAGTTGAAAAATGGCATTTAAAGTTGAGGTGTAGGTGAGGTGCAGTTGGAAGGGAAACAATATGTAGTAGTGCAAATACAGTGTAGGAGAAAACAACAAATTTGACTGAGCCACTTAGCAGATCTTTTGGCTTTAGGTCTATGGGCATGTATAGGGGGCACCACTGTCACAGCTAAAAAGCCTCAGCTCTGATAAAATATTTCTATTATTTTATACTGACATATTTGAAAGAAACTGAGATAAAAAATTGTATTGTCACACTGATGGACTTTGTACGAAGCAATCATTAGTGCAGCTGACAAGTGCTTTTCAGTAAAAAAAAGTACTGCAAAGCAGTATCAGCAACAATTTTCTGGCTTCTCTCTGCCTCTCCGCAGGGAGTATTTTTCATATCAGTTTTACACACTCATCAGATCAACAGGCTGTTGATCCATAACTCCAGCACCCTATGCATAGTATTTGTCATAATAACTGAGCTTATTTCATAAAAGTCTCTTTAGCAGAAAAGGAGGAAGGACAGAATAACCCCCTCTCTCTCCTTAAGCCTGGAAAGTTTTCTTTGAGAGAATGCCATTGGAGAGCTAAGCAGTAACTCCAAATGGTAAAATTAAAGGTAAGTCTGAAATTATTTTTTATAGTCTCCTTAATAGTGATGAATCTGAATATAACTAGAAAGTTTTCTCTCTCCCTTAGACTGTATTCTTAAAACACCTGATGTCAAAAATGAAATAAAGTGTTTATCTATACACTTTTTTGTTATAGTGGGTTTTGAGGGGTCTTTGGATAGAGAAAGGATAGTGGCCTCTGTGGCCACTCTAAACAGTGTGAGCTTCTCATAACAGAATCTGAGGGCATCCCAAAACCAGTCACTTGGTATTCTTCTGGACTTGTACTAAGAGATAAGATAAAATTTCCATTGATTTCTGGTTTGCATCTTATCTTCCCAGGTTATTTCCAGGTGCAAATGATGAGTGCATTCCCAGTCTGTAAGCTGGCTTCCATTAAATGGATAGTGTCACTAGCAGAAGTCAGTGTTGGATTTGCTCAAGTCTGAAGACACATCTTTTCTCCCTTCTCAGCCATTTCTCTTTTTGTTTCCATTTGCAATGACTGTGTATGTTTGCCAATAAGAAACTTTCTGTTAAAGTGCCTGGTGTCTAAATATGAGGTCTGATAGGCATTTCTACAAATATGTTTTTACTTCTCATCACACTCAAATATTGCTAAGAGTTTCTAAATTTTTTTTTTTTTAAAGAATATTTCCCTTCTTGAAAAAAGAAAAGAGAGATCTCCTTGAGGCATTTAAAATAAACAAAACTTGTACTTCAGGATGAATCCAAGTACAACTCACTTTCATGATTAGAGTTTACAGAACAAAGATGACAGAATGTACAAGATGATCTCAAATGTATTTTGTTCAGGAGACTCTGTCCTGCCTTGTCAAACCTTTTCCCAACGATGATAAGTGTGCAGCCTTCTGTTTTTTGTTACTCAAGGATGATCCACCTGCACCACTTGTCCTGCCTGACATGACACTGAACTATTTCCTATGGAGCACTAGCCAAGCTGAATGCCTGGCACTGCTAAAGAAACAACTGTGATAAAATATTGGTGGTAAGTAATCAGAGAGTTTTAGGTGAACTAAAACAAGAATCAACTGCAGGGAAGTAAAGTATGTGGAAAGCTATCTGCTTGAGGATTACAGTGAGGTTTCTGATGTCATCAGTTTGTTTTGTGACTTTGGACAAGACAGGCCTGGCCTGGCTGTATCTCAGGGAAGCCATACTCCCATCTCCAGAGTAGGACACAATTAATTCTGCAATAAAGGTGAAGGAGCATTATCCTCTCACTTGTCTCTACATAAGGATATAGTGTAAGGAAATAAGGAAAATAAGGAAATAGTGTAGGCTTTCCCTTTTGTGAAAAATTTTTTAGCCCTTTGAATAGAGTGGGAAACTGTGAATTTCAAACAGCTACATATGTCTTTGTAAGCCTCCACTATCAGCAGATAAACACATTTCAGGCTGTGTGCATAGCAGTGTTGCTTGCCACATTAACTAGAAGAGTTTTTATGTAAAAATTAGTATCTTATTATGTTAAGATTGATAACCATGTAATCTTCTGTATATACATGCTAAAATACCATGATTTTGGTTACCAATCTTCCACAAAAACTAGAGATGCTTTTAACATAAGAATTTACTGTTGTATTGACAGGTGGTGAAAAGAGCTACATGAGAAACAGTGGGGACGTATCAGTTTGCTTTGACTGTCCTGTCTTTCCAGGCCTCAAAGGAGTCTTTGAAGAGAAGGAACTGTGCTGATCCTCACCTACTCAGGCAGTGATAATGGGATCTAGGTGGGAACAAATCTTTTCCCCTCATGATATTCACATTAACCAACACTGTATCTCTCTCAGGGGAGCTAAGGAGAAAATAAGAGTTAAAGAGACATACTGGAACACATAGTCCGATTTGCTGCATTCACAGATTGTTCCTCCTGTAATCCCTTTAAAAACATGATCAAGCTCCACATTTAAGCTGGCTGGAAATTGTGATAAGAGCAACTTCTGGGATGCTTGCAGTTGCTGACACCTTTTTGAGTTACATATCTTTTTCTTATTTACAATCTAAATGTATTCACAGGATTTATCCTGCTCTTTCTCCCTCTCCCCCTGCCTTGTGGTTAGGCAAAACAGTGATCTTAAGTTGTTCATCAATAATTTCCTGTAATCTTTCCATCTTTCACTGTTATTTCTAACTGTGAAGCTGCAAGGAGAACTATTCCTTCTGTGAGGAAGCTCTGTTAATGAATTGGTTTTTAAAAGTTCTGAGTACTTCCCAGGGGAATAGAAAAACTGTTTAAGGTCAAGGAAAACATTCTCAGTGCTGTCAGTATGCTATCAGAGTTGCAGTTGTTTGCAGTCGTGTTAGAGTTCAGCTCAATCTGTGCTCCTGAGCAGTGTGACTTAGAAGCTGACAAGGTTGTTGCCAAGGTACTGGTGTTGGCACACTGATATTTTTGGAGGCTGTGGTGAAGTTGTCTCAAAGAAGTGCTAGTCTCATCCTCTGACCTGAATGTCTGCTAGTGGCTGGAAAGCACTAGGTCAGTCTGTGGAAAGCATTTGAATTCCCAGGGTCACCCAGCAGGAATATAGCTGTTCTGGTCTGAGTCTGCTCCTTGGCATGAACCTTGGTATGTGAAGGCAATTGGTAAATTCCTTTTGAAAACACACTTCCCATCTGGCCTACAATGCTAATGTATCTGTTCTCAGCCCTCCTCACTGTGGAAGATTGACAGAGATGTTCTTAAGACTGGAATTCCTGTGCTGCAGGTTTGAGGTGATGATGCTGTATTTCTGAAACACCCAGGCATGCAGGGTTTAAATATAATAAGTCTAGGTACATATTAGTATTTCTTTCAGTATAAAATGGTACTGTGAAACTGTGCATGCTGACGTCTCCCTCAGCCTTGAGTTTGTATTTGATATTTTTAATGGGACTATTGATAAAATTAGTTCTCTGTGTTTTTTTCCTAATTCATTTTGATTTTGGTTGGTTTTTGTTTGGGTTTTTTTCTGTGGGGGGGACATCCCCCTCAGGCTCTGTTGCGACCTACTGAGTTTATAATTAGAGGCAAACCAAAATAGCACCACCAGAGAGTGCAGCAATGATCTCATTAAAAAGTCAACATTTGCTAATAGAGAACAACTGATGTTGAAAATGCCTTTAGGTGGAAATTCTTAACAAGCTGGGTTCACTATAATGATCACTTACATACCTATTAAGGTTGCATTTCTTTTTGAAACTTCATCAGTTTATTGTAGAAATGTTGAATAAAGATGTAATTTCTTTTTTAATGTGTCATTTAGAAGTGGACTAAAATGCCATTATCTGCCATGGAAGCAGCAAAATAAAGGGCTTATAAGGTCTGAACTCTTTTTGATACCACAGCTAGTACTGCTGCTGTTTAACCATCAACTAAGATGACATAATTTGCTGCTGAAACAGAAAAGGGCTTTTAAGTCATGAACTTTTCTTCATACCACAACTAGTATTGCTGATTAACTGTCCAATACCTACTTTAGGTTGGTTATTTGGCATCCTGTTTTAAATAAATGAGAAAAACCAAACCACTTAAAATAAGGGAAAAAGATCACCCGGGAAGTGAGAAAGTTTAATGAAGACTTACTGGTTTTGAGTGTTTGCAAAAAAAGGAGAAAAGAGTTTGTCTTGGCTTCGTTTGCCAAGTTGGGCTGCAGATTTCAAGGCACCTGAAAGCCTTTTGGTGAGGACGACAAGCTGTAATATCCAGCCTCCTCAGGCAGCTGGTTCAAGGCACTGATCTTAGCTACAAGTCTGCATCAAGCAGAATGGTTGATGAAGTAATTTTAACACCAACTCAGAGTTTCAGATTAGGTTTACTAAAAGTGAAGAAACTCCTCTGAGCTGTTTGTAGTTTCCATGAAAGATGGGTACAAATCCTCATGGGACTGACTGTGGCTGCCAAACCCAGCAAGGCCTTTCACTTTGAGTGTATAAGCAGTGTATATATTCATAGAGGCTGAACCACACAGTATTTATCATACCCCAGCCTGGATATCTGAATTGGGCACTCTGTGGGACAGAGATTTAATGGATCAGGGGAGAAGTATGGCACATGGTCAAGGTTACCAGGAAAAGGCAGTGAACCAAGGGCTGGAATAAAAGATCAGTAAAAGGACAGGATTGCAGAGAAAAAATAACATCTGAGACAGCCTTGGAATAAAAGGTCTTTTGGAGGTGATGCAAAAGAACTGGAAGCACCAGGGGAGAGGAGGTATGGGTTGCAGAGCAAAAGAACGTGGAATGCGATGCACAAACCTGGCTCTTTTGCCTTTGATTCCTCATGCAGAGTGGACTGTGTAGGAAAATCATATCCTGTTATATGATGTACGTCTATCAGGAAGTTATAGAATCACAGGAAAATTTGGCTTAGAATGGACCTTTAAACACCATCTCATCCAAACGTTCTGCCAGGGCAGGGACACCTAGACTAGGTTGCTACAAGGCCTGAACAACCTGGGACATGTACATATTTCTCTCTGTGCAATCTGTTTCAGTGCTTAAGCATCCTCATCATAAAAAATATATCCATTTGTCCAATCTCAATCTATCCTCTTTCAGCTGAACGTCATTGCTCATTGTCCTGTCTCTACAGGCCTTGGTGAAAAGTTTAATTTTACTTTCATTTAAGCCCTCTTCATATACTGAAAGCAGCAGCACAAGGTCTCCCCAAAGCCTTGTCTTGTCTAGGATGAACAGCTCCATCATTCTCAGCCTCACAAGGGGTTTCAGCCCTCTGATCATTTTCATGGACCTCCTCTGGACCTGGCCAAACAGGTACACCTCTTTCTTGTCTCTCCTAAATGGAAGCCCTCTAGGTATCAAGAGTAAGGCAAGATTCTCCTTCTGCAAAAGAGATGACCAAAACCTTCAGTTACAATAATATTGTGTCTGAGTGAGTAGAACAAAACTAGGTGAACTTATAGAAAATAAAGCCAAATTTCTGTAACAGAAATTCTGTGAAAGCATTTGTCATTTCACAGAAGAAGAAAGCAAGTAAAAAAATCAGATAAAATTTTATTATCTAAAATGGGTTTATCCATTCTTTGTGTCAAACAATAGCCTCTATAATTCATTAAATAGGAATAATAGAAATTCCTTGCTTTTCTTTCTAATTAAGAAAACCTTTGTGGTATAGTGCATAAATGATTCAAACATATGGGAAGACAGTCTTAAGAATATGAAAAGAGAGGTTTAGGTGATTTAAGAAGTGATGTAGTGACATGCAGCTAGGAAACATACTTCCTCTCTTTAATTAATAATGTACACTAAACTCTTCATCTTGAAACTTTCACAGACTCAGAAGTTCAGTGTGAATTCAAGCCAATCATCACTCTTTTTTAAAAATATAGAATCAACATTTAGTCACAAGTTGTCTTAGAAATATCTGTTTGAGTTGTAGCACTTTGCCCAGTTGTTTAAAGTTATTTCAAGTGTTTGAGTTGCTTATTTGAAGTGTCAGGTCCATGTAGTACCTATTAAAAAAGTCTGAATTTTGATAGGGGTTTAGTTGTTTGGTTTGTTGGTTTTTGTTTGGTTTTTTTTATTGTGTGCTAATTTTTGTTACTGTTGCTTTTTTTTCTTCATTTTTTTGCTTATTGTGGGTGATATGTGAGGGGTCAGGGAGTTTCTGTTTACTGTTTACTTACCTCTTGCTTTCTGTAACCACTGACTTGCATTAGCACCTTCCTCTAAGCAGGAGAAAGAAGACTCTGTTATGTGTTAAGCACTTGGTTACATATTCCTTTTGATCAAAGGAACCTTGAGGTGAATGCATAATGTGAACCAGAATTCCCTCACGTAAGGACGAAAATGGATCTCTTTTGTCTGTTTACTACAGATCCAAACCAGAGCGTTCAGCACTAGGAATACACAATACAGTAATTTGGATAAGAAAATTATGATTTTTTTAGGAGGCTACTGCTGTAAATGTTCATCATGCCCCTCATATCTGTGGTGCTTCTGGACCACAGCAGATTTCACTGAGAAATTTGCAAGTTGTAGAGTTTTGCAATAATGTGTTTTTAGAGTGGTTGTTTTAGCAGATCAATAGAAATTGCTGAAGAGATTATTTCTGTGTAGTTTTCTGTCACTAAGAATCCCATGTCTGCTGTGGACCAAATCAGCTCTACTATCACGGGAACAGGTAGTTCCCTCTCTGTCTACTTTCTTTTCCTTCTCAGCCCCCATGTCTCCCTAACTACTGCCCTCCCCAGACTGTAGGATCTCCCTGTAAGGCAGGGATCTGGCTCTGAGAGAGCTTCACTTCACAGTGTCTGAGCCAGGACCATGGTCTGGGAGCCTGCTGTGCAGCTGATTCTGCTGGGACCTCCTCTCTCACTTCATCACTCTTACAGTGTGCCAAATCAAGCTATTTCTCTCTGCTATTACAGCCACCAGACCTGACAAAATTAACTATCTGAGGTCTGATTATCATACATAGGCTCTCTCTCCCACTTTCCAGAGGTGTTAAATATGAAAAGTAGTGTCAGTTCCAGTGCCTCTGAAAAGCCCAGGCATTCTGACTCTCAGCAGTGCAAACCTCCACATGCTGTCCATTCTGAAGGCACATAAAGGGTGTTATCCCAGAGGCATGGCTGGAGGACAACTCAGTTAACTCTTGAACCCTTCGATTCTTGAAAGGCTCCTCACTTCCTGCTTCTATATGTTTCTGAGATAAAACTCCTCTGAAGTAGACTGCAAGGGCTGCTGTGGATGAGAGAGAAGGACATCACCTGTGTCCTGACATCACCCACGCAGTTATGGTCAGGCCCAGAGGGTGTTTGTGACAAGTGGCTGCACAGAAGGCTTGTGGTGCAGCAGGACACCCGAGTACCCTGGCTGGGGCAGTGGGATGGTCCTGGGGGGCCCCCAGGGACCTCCCACCAACCCTCCAGCTTGCACTGAATTGTGATATTGCTGCTCAGTCTCACCCAGATCTGTTTTTGTTGTAGCACAATTGGAGAATTGCGCTGGGATAGTTGGAGGCATGTATAAAAACTTTATAGGCAAAAACTAAGCAATGCACATAATAATTAATTAATTAATTAATTAAATAAATAAATAAATAAATAAATAAATAAAATTAGAAACATTTAATATTTTCAATGAATTGGAAATCAATACTGACTTTTTGCTATTAGGATTTCATCTCTTGCTATCATTTTAAGACACTTTAATAACAAAATCAGGTCATACTGGTAACATTTAATATGAATAGTTGTGGTATTGAAAACTCTGGCATTCATCTGAAAAGAAAACAACAGTTTCTTACAAGCCATTTCTTCCCTCTTTTCCCACCGAATTCACTTTAATTTATATCTGAACCTCTGCAGTGTTAGCATAATCTGAGATCTCCAAAAATTTAGAGGAACTTTAGAAAGCTTCTTTTACTGCTTAGAATGTTTACAAATCAAAGTCCAGAGAATAACGTTAGGTTTTTTTACTGTTTACTGCGGATGTCATACCTCTCTATCACCTACATATTCTTTCAAAGTCATTAATTTTTCATACTGAATAAATTGCCAATCACTGACATCCTCAAAAAGTGAAGACAAAATCTGTTGGACATGCTATAGAAATCAAAATCTATTTTTGTGTGCATCAGCATTTCAAAAAACAATTTATATGATGCACCATCACACACTACAAATCAACAGTTATCACTGATAATCTTTTATTACACAATTTACATTTCAAAGAGTTTGTGTTAATTTTTCATCTTCCTCTTATACCACCCTTATATCCTTCACAGAAAAAAATTAAATGACATTTATTTTGAAACCAAAGATAAAATGACCCAGTTCTACTTTGAATAAGGCACTTCCACATACAAGTAGTAAGATGGATGAAAATTTACTCTACAAATGAATAAAAATTATCTCTTCATCCGTATAAAACGTAATTCTCTTTTCATACTGTTTAGAGTCCTGGAAGCAACTGGATGTTTTGCTCCAATGTGTTACATAATGTGTCAAAGAACAAGTATTTTTGCTTGTGGGAGAGATTTTATTCTCATTTATTTTTACAATAGTGCATTCTGCTCTTTTTTGTGTTGTTTTCTCTGGCTTAAAATTTTGTACCCCATATCAGAAGTATACTCTAAAACCCTCACAAAATCTGATTATATCCTATAGTGATATAGGATATAATCAGATATCCTTTTCTTCACAAGGAGGGCTACATTTAAAAAAGGATTTATGTGCTTAGCTTTCTTTAGAAGTCTCTAAGGCCAAAATTAGATATTCGAAAGTTTTCTGCTCGGTTTCATCTTAGTCTGCAGGCTCCAAAGCCTTTATCATCCTTCATCTGCTGAATTTCTTTGCAGAGAGCATTCAGCAGCACGTTCCCCTCCTTTGCATAAACACCTTTGGATGCTTCTTACATCAGTCTCTTCAAGAACGATCATGAAGGAAACTAGTAACCTTCTCTCATCAAGCAGCTCATTGTCAGAATCGTCTTTCATTTATGTATGAAATGAGTTAACCCCACACCTCCTACCATGTTGTTTTGACTCCTAAGATCCAATGTACTCTCTGGCAGGACTGTTGTGGTTCACTCCTATAAAGCTGTTCTCCTCCATCCCCAGCCTACAGTGAGCAGATGCTCAGATTTGCTTTAGAGCATCTTGGAGTGGCAGCAGTTTTGTGTGTGTGAGTGCACAAGCACAGACTCATTGGGCTTGGACAGGTGTCTCAGATCCTTCCAAAGGAGGTGTTCAAATTTCAGCTAATTGCTGGTATTCCTGCTTGTATTCATATGCCTTATGCTTAGATCACAGTTATTTCAGCCTTCCTTGCCTGGGGCTTCATCAGTAACTTGTTCTATTATAGTCTCTGCTAGTTTTCACTTAGCAGAGTTACTTAGCAATAAGAAGGTCCTTTGCCACTCTTCTTGTTGCTGTCAGACATGGCTGTGAGAAACTGAAGATGAGTCTTTGCTATGCTAGCTCTGAGCAATAAAGAGTCAAAATAAAATGCCTCAAAAAGTGTGGAAAGAGAGGCAGCTCACAAGTAGAGTTTTTGTGTTAGTTGCTGACAGCTCGGGTTGCTTTTGCCGTGGTTTCTCTTGGCTGGATTTGCCATCTGGCCTGTCTCTCCATTTTTCATCCTCTGAAGCACTGTGGGTGCTTGAGCACTTGTGTCAGGTGGCACCAACTAATCTTGGCTCTGACTGGGTGGGAAACCTGTGGTGACATTCTCTGGCTTACAGCTGTGACTCTTTGTTCCTCATGGGGCAGCTGCTGCTGCTTTAGCTGCTTCTACCATTTCTCATCCACCAGACTGTTGCGCTGTTGCTGCAAAACCTGATGGACATTTCTCCTTGAACTCACTCCTCATAAAGGGGCAATGTAGATACATACTGCTAGGTCAGATATGTGGATATGAAAATCTCCAGGCTGCAGTGCCAGGGAACTGAACTATTTTATAGTCCATTCATGGAGTAGTAATGCCACAGCAAGTACCTCAGCAGACAAAGGCTGAGTCCATCTGCAGATTCAGCTCATTTTATTCAACAATTTCCAAAAAAGTTTACATTTTAAATAACAACTCAGAAGTGTTCCTTTTCTTTATTTAGAATGTAAAAATGGAGCAGCTGATTTCTATGACGGCAATTATCATGATGTTGTGATGTAGCTGATACACAGACCACACAGCAGAAAATGAGGACCTACAGATTAAGGTGTCCAGTGGGAGAGTATAGTGCAAATGCTGATCAAAGCTGATTTGTTGAGGGGGTTCATTTGTTTGTTTGTTTATAAGTAAATGAGTTGCATTAAGACTAATCAAAAGGAAGCAGCTGTACTGTGTCTATGTACCAATTCTTAAACAGTATTGAAAAGCAAAAGGAAAAGAGAGCTGAATGATAAAAGAGGGACATTTTAAAAAGTCATTATTTGGTTTCTCAGGAAAAAATTGCTTAGGAAAAACTGCTTAAAGTAGAAATTGTGTACTTTTTTCTACAATCTGTAAGCTGAACTCTGGTGTTATTAATCTCCCTTTATTTTCTGTGAGTGGGCCAATTCAAATCACAACAGTCTCTGTAGTCAAAGGCTTGAACTGCACCGGGATGGGAAACTGGGATGAGTTTCTCTGTTCATTTGAATCTATTTTCAGAGCAAGCCACAGCATTTTCACTAGAACAATAGAGACTCTAGAGAACAATGAGGCTAGAGGACTTATATTATCTCTTGGCTCACAGAGAACCAAATACTGAAGCACATATATATGTGGTCCCTCAGTATCACTTCTTTCTTCTCGTACCATTGAGAGGATGGTCAACATCCTTTCTTGCTTTTCCCATGTCCTTTCACTTTTTCTTTCCCTGGGGAAGGCTATGTCTTTCAGTCCATCTTTCAGTCTATTCCTGCTGCTCCTGAGGCACCTTCTCCTGAAATCCACTGAGTGAAATGCAGTCTGTCTACTGGGTCTCTTAACTGGGAAAAAAATTACAGTGGTTAAAAACTTGAAGCTGCACCTCAAGTGACTGAAAACAGCACTTGGCACCAATTGATTGTTTAGTATCTAACTTCTACCTGCACTAGGGGTGCAGACACCCAGTGTTCAGCACCGTCCACACACAACACAGAAATTTTCCCTTACCTGGAAAATTACTACAGAATAACCTCAGGAAATGAGCAGATGCAACAAGTAGGAGAAGGGATATAAATCAACAGTGAAATAAAATTGGCTGGTAAAATAAGCAATAGTCAAAGCACACCATCTGCATTTTTTGCAGGGCCTACAAATCACTAAACAATGGCTGGAGTGAGTTTAAAAGCATTTGAGGGGGAAAAAAATGTTGCTGTGGTTTCTGAGCATAAGTGGAAGAATGGACTCCAATTGTATCTGCGTCTTTTTCAATAATTCACATTGTGTTACAATTCAATACCATCTTATTCAAAAGTATTTCTATTTCTGAACCAAATTTCAATGGCCAAAGCAGCAGCTATGTTTACAATTCAGAGGCACAGCTCTGCTGTCAAAGCTCCAGGAAAAGCATCCGTATTGGAAAACTTTCTGTGAGCCAATGGCAATCCCTTTCTTTTCTGAAGGAGCATAACTCAAAACTGCTATGACTTGTGATTTTGCAGTGTTTTCTCAAAACACATGGAAAAATTGCTACCTTTAAAAAGATGGTCATATGTTCAATGAAAATATTTGCCGAGAGCCACACCTTTGGAAATTTATCCCCACGGGAATAATGCGCTTCTTCTGGTAGTTTCACTGCAAGTAGACTTTAGACTGCATTTTTTCCCTATGGCAAGAGATTTGATAATCCAAGCAGTACTATGAAGGACATCCCAAATATACTAATGGCCCAGGACTTGGATGCAAAATATGGGTCTCTAGTTCCACACCACGTACTTCAGTGAAATTGTCACTCTCTTTATTGAGACCTGCCATATCAAGAGGATACCAAAATCTACTGCATACAGTCTCCATTTTATTTAATCTGTTTTCTCTGAACTGTGAGCCTAGTGGCAGATACAATTCCTCCTACCAAACCCCATCTTGTCTTGAAGTTTTATACCATGCACATTGGAAAATTGTAGTCCTGCTAAGTTATTATTGGCACTAAGGGCAAAACAATAGTGTTGGTCTCATATTTTAAAAAATCACTGGAGTAAACTCCTTATTTTTATCTATTATACTAAGTTACAAACAATAGAAACTAGAACCCAAAGTAAAAGTATGATCTCCTGCTGTTTCCCTCCTGATACTACAGGTACCTCTGAGATTAAGTGATTCTGTTCTTCATCTCCACCACTTGTCTCATACCCTCTTTTAGGTGTATCGAATCAGTTATGTGGGAAGAAGACCCACCTCATTTGCTTATTTTCTAGGCTTTTCTAAATGTGAGATTGTAATAGTCAAAATACTTGAAAGCTACTATATTTCCAGTAGACAGCATTGTAAAACAGGGAAGCAGAAATAGGCAGAAATGTTAGAGAGTTAGGACTTTTTAGCTCTGAAAGCCAAAGTGTGTTACCTAAGCTTTGTCAAGCCCTAAATCTTCAGGCCAGATTATACTCTATATTGCAGCTGATAACCATCAAGGGACCAGCTCACATTCTGCCCCACCTGCTTTAACAGTGTATGAACAAACATTTGGGCGTTCAGTAATCTCTTGTGGGCTTTTTTCTTGTTTGGTAGGTTTTACTGCTGAATTAGGTCTCAAGGGATCATGTGCTTATCATTTTCCAAGCAGCTAGCAGATGTAGTCTGTGGATGACCTGCTACTATGCCATGAAGAACCCTGTATTTTGTTGTTTCTGATGTGGTCTAATGAGACACAAGAGTCTTACTTTTCTATTACAACTGCTCATCATTCATCATAGAGCATGCAGTTAAAACAAATACATATTTTCTTACACTTGCATACCTCACAAGGGCCACATTCCCATGCTCTACTATCATGTTTTATTGCAGCATACCTCAGATGATGATTTGAGACTTTCAGGGGGAATAAAAAAGACCACTCCCATTTATGTAGAGTGTTTTTTTTTCTCTATGATTCTTAAAATCTAGGATGTATGTGAAGTATAAACTTCAAAAACAAGTAGTTTTTCTTGGTTTTCTTGCAGGGAGTCTGAAACACATAAATGTATTTAACATATATTTTGTTTTGCTACTTTCATGAGAGAGGAGAAAATGTTTGTGAAGGGGAATGGCTTCTTTGCAATCTCTTTCTTAGTGAATTGGAAAAATCAAGGAAATAAAAAGATGCTTAAGTCCTGGCTTTCTTTTTTCCTCCCAAAAATATGCAGGACAAATTACCCTCTGAGCTCTTTGGAGAAAATATTTGTACATAGAAGTGTGCTTGGACAGGGAGGAAATCAAAGCCTATTCATCACACTCCCCGGCTTCCACCACAGTTGTCTGGCATAGCTCAACAGGGTAGGTAACATGAGAGAAAGAAACTCATAATAACTAAGCACAGCCCTGATTCAAGTATAGTCTCTACCAACTGCCACTGAGTTCTGGATAGTTTCCAACATTACAGACAAATGCAAGAACTTATTCAGATGAATGTATAAGTGATGTAAAATTAATCCTGGATCTACAGAAGTTTTCACTGTTGTCTGATGCAATCTGTGAGGGGATTTTAATTTAACCTATTTTGGAAAGGAAACTGAGAGTTCTTGGTCAGAAGAAGACAGAAACTTTGTTCTTTATAGGAAATAATTTCCATTGTAAATTTTCTGTATGTGTTGGCTTGTAAGGCACCAGTCTAAGCACTGCAATTTCTGCAATTCTGTAGGGGCTATCACAGTTTTCCAATTTAATTGCTCTGCTACTGTTTAAGGCTGCTGGACTTAGAAGTGCATCCAACTTTCTTCAGAAAGTTCTGAAACCTGATTTGATGTGTCAATATAGAAAAAAAAAGGCAAGGCAAGGCAAGGCAAGGTAAAATTAGTATGATGAGCAATAGGAGGGCTTCTTAGCTAGCAGTGTGCACAATGTATGAGGATTTATCTTAACTAGGGTTTTTTCCCTCTCTTTCAAGTCATAACTCCCTGTGCTCTCTTAGAATGTCTTTCTCTTCTCACTGTGTGGCTGGAAGGGGTTTACTTGTAAACTTCATCTCTTTTCCTCTCATCTGTTTGACTACTTAAACTTGGTGACTTCTGAAGGATAAATAAAAATCGAGACATTTGTCCTTCAATTGTCTTGGGAAAAGGCTTATTTCTACAGGGTGCCTTTAGGCATCTTTGTATTCATCTTTGGTTGATGACATGCTGTCTGGCAAGCTGTGGCAGGCTTTGGGCTGCACCACAGCTTTACCATCCTGGAAGTAAAACTCTAGGTAAAACAACCTGTAAAACATGAAAAAACAACCTGTAAAAAATGAACAAACAGGAAACCTACCAGGCCTTTTGCATAGACCAGACTCATGTATTATTTGTTGCCAGGTGCCACACCATCTTGGATTCTTACCTGCTTACAGGAAAAAAATGAAAGAAAACACATCAGACTTTTGCTAGCTACTGAATAATCATATTATCATTATTTTTAGTTGTCTAGTGATTACAAGAAGGTTTTTTTTTAAATCACACCACAGTTAAAGGAGTTTATATTTTAGGATCCTCTGTGAATGAAAACCATAACAAAAAAAAAGTTGAAATACCAAAAATAAAGTATTTATCACCTACTACAGGAGAATTCATACATATTAAAAATTGCTCAGCAGCCACACTGTTTCCCTCTAACTTTTGATAGTTTTCTCCTTCTTGGGTTTTCAAAAGAAGGGGCAAGGTTCTTTCCTAAAGACAGCATAACTTGGAATTTTTTGCTTTGATTAGCTATTTGATTTTCTTGTCAGTCTTGCTTCAGTAACTTCATACAGACATTCCTGAGATTTTTTTTTTGTATGTGGATTTATTTTCAATGATCTGACTGTTAATAAAATGCAAACTAAACTTGAGGATTTAATTTTACTTTTTCACTTGTGTGGCTGGTCTAGTTTTTACCACCGGGTTTTAAAAGCATAACTTATTTCTCTCACCGTTAAGAGCCACCTGCATTTTTTCATGATCTTTATTCAATGAAACACTAGCATTTCTCTGTCTCCAAGGATGCAGCTCTTAAACAAACCTGGCATTCAGTGGCCACCACTTAAATCAGACATGGTTTAGAGTTGTGATGTGACAATGTGACACATTGTGACAATGTGACACATGTCCTCTTTCTCTTCAGGAGCAGGAGTGCAACAACCACTGTATGGTTTATTATCTTCAGGCTGCCATGGATTGCTGCTACTTGTTCAATTGATGCTCAAGTCCAGACCTCCGGCTGTCTCAAACCCACTGCTTCATCTTCACTAAAGAAAGGAGTTTGTATGCTGCAAAGTTTGGACCAGTAAATCTCATTTGTTGTTATTGCAATGTCTTTCAGCATTTGTGCTAAGTTTACCTTTGGATTATCAAAGATAAAAGGAACTCCAACCCAGGTGGACTTGCATGGTTTCACAGAAGTCTGTGGGAAAAAAAGGAAAAGCAAAAGTATTAGTCTGCAACATCTCACTAGTATGGTATTAAAACTCCTCTGTGTTTCCATGATTAAGGTGGTAGAATTAAAACAGTTAAAAATTTATCAAGTGTCACTTAGATGTTCAGTTCAGAAATGTGTTGGATTAAAAAGCTATTTTCCTTAGATTGTTTGCTACAGCTCTTTGCCAGAACTTTAAACAAAGGGATGGAGAGGAACATTGCAGTGTTCATTATTACCCTCAGGACAATAAGAACCGTATTGACATTACCATGTTGTAGAGGTCACTCTGCAAAGGAGGCTGAGCATGATTCCCAATGGTTCTGGGTGAGGAACTGAACTCTCACTTTCGGCAATAGGATTTTAACCATTGTACCAATTGATTCAGTAAGCATCTGTCTCTGTTTATCATCTTGCTTTGATAGAAATATGAGAAAAACCTGAAAGACATTTTCAGCTTGTTATGAAGATATCCTTTTTCATAAATTGGTAAATGGTTTTAAGGTCTAAAATGTTAATTTTCTCTCTGAATGCATTAAGAGCAAGCAAACAAAAAATTAAATTTATTTTGCTTGGACTTGACTTGTGCTAGCAATCTTTAAGAATTTGCATATTTTTTGTATTTTATTGCTGAAATTTTAGAGGGAACTTCCTCAACATCAGCATTTTGTGATCTGACTTGGAACAGACATTAATTTGAAAATTTGTGTAAGATAGGCTGATTCCTTCTTATTTCTGCTAATTGCAGACTCATGAAATCATAGAACGGTTTGTGCTGGAAAGGGCATTAAAGATCATCTAGCTCCAAAACACCTGCTAAGGGCAGGGACATCTTTCCCTAGACCAGGTTGCTCAAAGTTCCATCCAGCCTTGGACACATTCAGGGATAGGGCATCCACAGCTTCTCTCAGCAACCTGTTCCATTGCCTCACTACCTTTACAGTAAAGAAATTCTTCCTAAACTTTCCCCTGATGTTTTCTTCTCCATTCTTTTGACTTCTTTGAATTAGATGCAATTGCAGATGCAGGCCAGATTTGAAACAAAAATATGTGTGATATATAAGTAGATTCTTGCTCATAAGATTCAGATATTGCTCTTTTGGTTTGATGCAATAAAGAAAAAATCCTTTAAAAACTGTCAAAAGAAAAAAACAAAATAGAGTGACTAAATAAATTATTTTTCCATAGCTCCTAGAAATAAATACCTGTCCCTTGACTTTATTCCTTCTCTCATTTAGTTTTTTACATGCATTGTTTCTTTATTGCTGTTATTGTCTTCAATTTGCACTATCTATCTTTTGAGCACCTGCAATACATCATGCTGAGATTACATGTGACGACAACATTGTTTGAGGTTCATGTTTTATATTGAATTGCAAGATGATGGGGAAGTATCATATGACTGTTGCCAGTACTAAAGAGATATTGCTTTATAGAAAACTGGATACAAGGCTAAGCTGGTGCAAACTCTGACACTGCTTGGATATTCGCCTTACAGTGAACTCCCATTCAAAGACCAAAAGATTTTTATAATCCAAAAATCCCATTTTTCATTGAAAACACCAAAAAGGTCATTCTTTTGAAATAAAGAAAGAACCAATCAACAAATTAGGGCAGAACAGAAGTAAAATGTCTCTATATAAGACCTGCAGTCCACCTTTGTCTTGTCAGCCAAATGCTACGGTTGTTGGCACACCTTACCCCTCAGATGTCACATGAGGTTGAGAAAGTTCAGGCAGAAGAACAAAGCCCTCTTTTTTCTCACCTCCAGGGAGCCCTGTCTACTTTAGTCTCCTTAAAAGAATACATACTTCTAAGTCAAGAGCAAAACAGACACTCTCTGTGATGTGCAAAATTATCACAGTTTTCTTGGGCATCGCCCCTAATTTTTTGCAATCTGGGGCAAAAGAGGGCCTGTGGATGGAGGTGTTTTTTCCACAACAGTAGGAAAAGATCAAGCACTTAGCTCTCATAAGAAAATCTGCAAATGCTATTTGTTTTTATATGGAATTCCTTTCATAAGATATGAAGATATATTAGCATTTTAATTCCTACTTCTGTTGCAGGCTGATGGAGGCAAATTATCAATCAAAATATTTAGTTTACTGGAATGACAGAATCATAGAATGGTTTGGGTTGGACGAGACCTCAAAGAACATCTAGTTCTAATCCTTCTGTTGTGCACAGAGAGACCTTTCACTAGACACTTTCTCAAATCTCCAACCAACCTGGCCTTGAGCACTTCCTGAGATGGGCGATCTGCAACTCATCTGGGCTACCTGTTCCAGTGCCTCACCACCCTCATAGTAAAGAATTTCTTCCTAGTATCTAGCCTAAATTACTCTCAGTTTGAAACCATTTGCTTTTTTCCTGTCACTACATGCTCTTGTAAAAGAATCTCTGTCCAACTTTCTTGCCAGCTCCCTTCAGGTATTGGAAGGCTGGTTTGGTTAAAAAAAAAAAAAAAAAAAAAAAAAAAAGGGAGGAGAGAAATTATGATCCAAAAGAATCAGTGTCTCCTGCTCATTGCAAAGAGGAGTTATTTCCAAGGAAGCTAAAATGTCACACAGGAGTGTAGAAAATTAATGAAGAAAAGTTTTGGCAGAAAGATTTAAATTCTTGCTTTAAACTGCCCAAATGAGACATCAGTGTACAGAAACCCCAACTGTGAACAAAATTAATGCTTCACAGCTATGCAAATTTTTAACATGCATAGGAGGATAATAATATGATAGAATAGTTATTTTGCATTGTAATACTGCCAGTGACTGTTGGATCAAAGACAATGAAAAAACTTGATGATGTGTATCACATTGTGATAAGTATCTATTAATTAGCACACACTTTTGCATGCCAATGTATTCATAGATTATGCATCTTGCAAGAGAGTAACAATGGGTCTGGAACAATTGTATATGTTCAGGATTTGGTTTTGAATTACCGAATAAATGGTGGCCCAGAGTGTTCATCTGCATTAGAAACTTTCAAAACAATTCTCACCTAGGCAATACCCTAGCAAATTGGATTTACGCATCAAGTATGTCTGACGGATTGTAAAAAAGGTTAATGTTTTCTTCCACGCTTGTACAGAACAACCTGCCTGAGGGACAGAGTGCATAGAACACGTCTGGTTTTTTTCCCCTTTTGTGGTTATGGTCAAGAGGCATTCAATGGGGAAAATTCTGCAGAGTGCCAAGAATGAACTGAAATCTTCTAGAAATGCAACCCATGAGGGCCTCAAAGAGAAGTACTTTTCTCTATGCTTCTCACTTGCTTCACTTGTGGGCTTTGACTCACTCCAGAAGAATGCAGTGGTCTTGTTACCAAAAATTGGTGAAGTAAAACTCTTTACATCAATGTAACATTAAGAAGCAGACATTCTTTATTCAGCCAGATACACAAGAGGATATATACTCTGAAACTCTGTACATGCTGAGTACAGAAAAGGCTCCCATTTATATACTGTATTTCACATACATTTACATTGGTTTTCCTGGAATGAATATGTAAATGATAATAATTTCTTCAAAAATCTTTAAAATATGTTCATTCCCCTTTGTGCATGTGTTCTTCTGTCCTGGGGATCTCTTTGGTGGTCCCTGGTGGTTTGTGACCCCAAAGCCATACCTGACAGCTTGATGAACTATTTCTTCAAGGTTAGGAAAAAGCTGGTATAAGTGGGCTAGTTACTCTCCCATTCTTCTTCTTGGTTAATGTTTAACCTGATTCTACAGGATAAGCATTGTGTTCCATGGGCCAGTGGTTTTTGAAGAATAGGCATTGTGTTAATCCACCAAGTGTGCAAACAGTTCATCAGTCTTAGAGGACTCCTAGAGATGGATGTGCCTCTGGAGCATGAAAACCTGTAGTGAAAACAAACTAGGGCTTCACAAGAACAAGCTGAAAAGGGTTTTGACATGTCACATTGTATGACTAAACTATTTCTACATTTTAATTCATTCATAGATGTGTATGCACTTCACATACAAGATTTACCACAGTCCTGGATGAAGAAGATATGTAGCAAGATTGCTTCAGACAGGTTGCTCTTTGGGTAGTTGCAATGTCTAGTGAGCTGGAGATAAAGGTGCAGTTGTCTTGATGTAGTGGTCTGTTCATTCATTTTTGGTAATTAAGACAATTTGAGGTGCATATAAGATCATGGTCTACTAAGTTTTTTTGATGTAATCTATCCTCTGATATCTATTATTTCAGACTTTCCCGGCCTCTCCATGTTGAAGGCTGATTTAATATATCTCAACTTAGTTTCCTTTAATTTTTTAATGCTTTTCTGAAGACGTAAGATTTTAGATTCAGCAGTAACTAGAGAAACTTCTGTTAGTGAGTATTGCTATGAAAGTCAGAGAGAATGACAAGACTGAAATTTGAAAGAAGTTTGCCAGTAGTGAGTAGCGTAATTTTCTCAGACAAAATATGGATCATTCCTATAAATGTTATTGTTTCTAACAACGTTCTGCAATTTCCAATGGAGGAGTGGGAAAAAAATGTTAACAAAGATAATTTTGTGATGATAGCAGGGACAGAGGAGAATTTTAGTGGGTTCTAATCAGAGAGATTACCTATACCATTTATTAAAGTATTTTCAACTTAGAGCTTTTCTTCAGGAGTAGAGGAGAAAGGGTGAACACACAGCTTTGTTTACTGTGGGTATCAATCCAAGTCTATTACCAGAACTAACTATAGTTGGAATAAATAAAACCATTTGTTACTCTAAATTAGAACCATCAAAAAGAAAGGAGTCTATTGTTCTGAGGCATTGATGAATTTGGCTCAAGGGGTCATTGCCATCAGCAGACAAAAGCTGACACATTGTGCTGCACTGCACGTTGTGCTCCAATAGGCATGCAAACACAATGTTGTTCACTTTGCATCATTTGCCATTGGTAAAACGCCATAGTCCTGAAACACTGACTGCGGAGAACTATCTGTCCTTGTGCACTTGTAAATGGAATTTAAAATTGTGTCACAAGTACCATTAAATGGAACTTTCAATTATGTCACCCCCACAGAGCAGCTCATAAAAAAGAGTAAGGCGGGAACAGTGCTGGATTATTTTTTTAAAATAAATTTAATTAAAAGTGAAACAACAATGAGTTTGGAAAAGGAGTCTTCCCTCCAGTAATGTGTCAGGAAGCAAAGCACAAAGTAGGTCAGGAAACATAGGTTTTTCTAAAAAGTCGGTGCTGTGCTGGAGAGGCAAGTGAGAGACAGCAGTACTGACTCTGGTGAGAATGACATTCATTGCGTCGATTAGGTCCACAGCAGAAAATTAATGACCCAAACTTGTGAGCCGCTATTCACACTGGGCCAAGGATGTGTTGTGAACTTTTCTAAAACTAGTTCAGCACAGGAGATGAATACTGAGCTCTCCTAGACCAGCAACAAAAAATACAGCTAGGAGGGACCTTTTAAGAGTATCTAGTTCATTCTCAACCTCAGGAGCTCTTCCTGAAATTTTCCTGGCAAAAAAAATTTTCCTCTAGAAGATCCTTTCTTGCATAATACATTCTCTCTGTTAACCATCCATACTATCATATGCATCTTATTTATATGCAATTTGGGAGTATTGTTCTTGTCCTGCATCCAGGAGACATAGGGAAATACTTATTTATTGATTTTCTCATTGAAATACTTATTAATTCTCTCATTGAAATGTAGTGTCTTGGATAAATAAATATCTCCATCATTCCTGATTCCCCCAGCACCCTGAAATTTTGTTACCAGTTGGTGTTGCTCTCCTCTGAAAGCTTTCCCTTAATATAATAATTCTTTAACTGTAGTGCTCAGAGTAAAATGTTTCCACTAGTAAGGATTTCACTTGTGTTAGTCCTTAGTCAGTTTGACTGCTGATAGTTCTGTTAATAACTCAGATGATGCCATATTGGAAAAGTATGAGTTGTTAAAGCCTCTTTGGTCTGTGAGTCATTCTATCCCCAGTTCCTTTCCTACAAAGCCGCTTCACAGATGTTCTTCCAGTTGAACTTGTGCAGTTCACTATTCCCACAGAAACATAGCACTGTGCACAGATTATCTCCTTGACTTATCAAGATAATTTTACATTACTTCTTTCTGCCAAAGTGGGTGCAATCTTTTCCACTTCACACACACACACACACAAACGTATTAAGTGTGCAGTCTACTCAAGGGTTCAGAACCATTAATGTAAAAACTCAGTTGATAATTTTTTACAGTTTGATGGTGAAGCAATAAGGACTACCCCGACTATTATTTTTTAATCAATTCTATATTTGGTTCATGATAGCTCCCAGCTGAACTGTATTTCTGCAGTAAAATTATGGAAAGGTCATGAAAGGCAGACAAAACCCTCCCTAAAGTAAGAGGTATTGCATCTACTCCCTTTTGCCCATCTACAAACTTTTCAAAGACTTTTTCTGCCCTTGAGGAGATTGTCTTAGAGGGCAATGTATTTTCCCTCTACTTGTAGCTTTTAGGTTAGAGAAACCGGTGTCAGGAATGCCAGAAGGGAATTGCCTAAGAGAATTGAGTATATGATATCTTGAGGTCTATTTCATCCCAATTTTCTGTGATAGAAAGACATTGCTGGCTAGATTTTTCTTTGGCACTGCTAGCTTTATGTAAGCCTGATGAATACAGCCTCCAGAGACTTATCACATAAAACTCAATTATATGTGCTCCAAGAAAGAGCTGGAACAAAGATATACTGGGTAGTTAGGGAAAAATATATTTTGGGAAGTGGAGACACATTATTTGAGTATACATCTCATCCTTAATAAAGGATTGAGCCCACAGTAAAATCGTAGTGGAGTCTCTGCTTACATATCTTCTTGGTAGTTGTATACTTTGTGCTTCACCAATAAAAACAGCTTGTCAGTTTGCACTGGACTCCTCTCTGCTCTGCTGTCATTTCCTACTTGCAAAGCCACCAACAAGTTTCAAGCACTCTGATTCTGAATTTTGAAACCGGTGCAGTTTAAAGCAGAGTCCATGGAGTTGCAGGAGCCATTGGCATATCCTAATCTCAGACCCAAGCTTGTGTCCACCTGTCTCTTTGCAGAGCAGTGTTGTGACATAACTCTGCACCACCATTTCAGAATGGACAAAGGGTAGAAAGGGAGAATTGTGAACCATACTTTAAAGAGAAATGTTTCAAAATGCATTGAAAAGAGTCATAGCAACTGCTTTTATTTGTGATTGTCAGAATAAGGAGTACAGAGAGGATAAAATTGTTTTGTTTTCCATTTTAACTGCATATGATTAGTTTTTGCTTATGTCAGTGTTTTTTACAGCTCAAATAATGTTTTGTACCCACCTAGCCTTGTTGTTGCTGTTGTTGTTGTTGCTACCCTAGCAACTCAAGAGCTTAATACTATTTGATGTGTGCAGCTTAGAACCTGGACTTTTGTCTTTACCAAAATTAAAATTTTGATCAGGTAGTAGTTACATAACAATGCATTTTTTGTTTTAATCCAGCTCTTGCATTGTACAGGTAGTGAAGTTTGACACCTTGTTTCCATGTTTTCCACTGCACAAACACATTAAACAAGTGCACATAGAAACTACATGACAGTTATCATAATACTCCCAGGAGACTTAGGCAGAAAGACTGGATTGCACAGAAGATAGGCAGAGGAAGAAACTGTAGGGCAAGGTATGCCACTTCTGAAAGCTGAATATTTTCTAAACCATGTACTTGTCAACACTGGTTTCCTCTTTCGGTAAGAAATATAATTTGTCTGTTTCTTCTGGGGACGAAATGGCAATTCTTATGTCTCAGTAAATGGGAATTGTAGAATATGTTATTTTCCTGCTGTAACTGAGAAATGACATAGTAAGCCATTTTGACTTAGTGGGTATTCTGGCACTCTCTTAAGAAGCTGTTTTTTTTTCTGCTGTTTCCAATGTTTCTTCATGGTCCAAATGGTCTATTAATTTTGTCTAACTACCTCAATGACTGGTCTTAACAGAAAGGCTGTCTGTTATACTGAAATAAGTGGAGATTTGGTTTGTAAAAAATTTTTTTAAGCTCTCATCCCTACTTCTGCATATGTGAACATATGTACTTAAAATATTTGGACTAGAGATATGAACATTTGAATACTTGGGATTATCAGCACAAGTACTGGCAAATAAGTGAACCCTCTGTGGATAACCTTATACTGATTTTTTATAAAAAAATGCATATTTCTGCCCTTTTCTCCTTTTTTTGTCTTCTCAAACTAAACAGTGAGCAAACTCACTCTTCCTAAATATTTCTGTAACTAAATGAAAATGTTTGTTTATGATGTAAGGGATAACATGATCTTATTATTGATTTTTCAGTAAATGTATTAAGTTTTTCACCCCTCTTGTGCAGAGTAATTTACTCAGGAGCTACCTAGGTTTGTTTGGCTGCTGATATAGGGCAGTTTAACCCAAAAGTGAGTAATGCTTTTCTTGCTACTATTGAGATGTAGGCTGCTATGCTCCTAGTTTCACCTGCTACCAAAAGAATAACTTTCAAGAGCAGCCTAACATTAAAAATATGAAGGTTTATACCCAGGCCTATAAAACTATTCAGGGTTATACCCAGGCCTGAATCTATTCTTATTTATGGCCTTAATCAAATCATAATATAATATGTAATGCTTACATCCAACTAACTGAAACTCTTGCTCACTGAAATATTTCCACTGTGTTCCAGACTTGAGCTAGAGACATGGATTTTTTCCAGTCTTTTGCTCAGGATATTAGAGAATGCCACATACCTTTTGTTCAGTGTGTTAAGTCATTGTGAAAGCTAGGATCTGCTGTGAGTTATTATCCCTGGAATGACTGCACTATCTGCATAAAACTACATCTGTAACTATGGACAAAATGTCCCAGGGCTTCACTTGGTTTCTAAAACTTTTGTCAGTTACTGCGAAATTCTTAAAACTGAATTATCGCTTTCAGGAATCATATGTGAGATAAGAACATTTTTTCTATCATTTAACTTGCACAAAGTAGGCAATTTCATAGAAGATGCAGAAAGGTTTGACTAAGTACATCATAGTAGACTCTTTAGTTTACAATTTTGTGAATTTGAAATCAATCCAGGACTACATCAGATCCATTCTAGAAAATAATGCAAGTCTAAGGAATATCAGAAGGAGTTTCATGTGTTAAGCCCTCTCAAGCATAGTGCCAACTGGAATTATCTTGTTAAAAAGGAGCGGGAGAGTAAGGGGGTGGGGGGGAGGGGTGGATATAAATATTCAGTCTGGATCAATATTAAATGAAAACTCCAATCCACTTCTGTAGTCATAAGGTGGGAGACGTGACTACTCCTCTAGAATCTTACACTTACAAGTGTGTTGTGGGTTGTCCTGTCTGGATGAGGGTCTCCAATATGATGCATTATGACAAACTTGATATATAATAGCTGTGTTTTGGGGGACTTCTTAATTTTTTTTTATTTTTTTTTGTCTTTCTTTCTTTCTTTCTTTCTTTCTTTCTTTCTTTCTTTCTTTCTTTCTTTCTTTCTTTCTTTCTTTCTTTCTTTCTTTCTTTCTTTCTTTCTTTCTTTCTTTCTTTCTTTCTTTCTTTCTTTCTTTCTTTCTTTCTTTCTTTCTTTCTTTCTTTCTTTCTTTCTTTCTTTCTTTCTTTCTTTCTCTCTCTCTCTCTCTCTCTCTTTTTCTTTTCTTCTTTTCTTTTCTTTTCTTTTCTTTTCTTTTCTTTTCTTTTCTTTTCTTTTCTTTTCTTTTCTTTTCTTTTCTTTTCTTTTCTTTTCTTTTCTTTTCTTTTCTTTTCTTTTCTTTTCTTTTCTTTTCTTTTCTTTTCTTTTCTTTTCTTTTCTTTTCTTTTCTTTTCTTTTCTTTTCTTTTCTTTTCTTTCATTACCTACTATACTTTTTAAAGTGCACCTACTTGAAAAAATTCTCAAAATATCATTTAAGTGCAGTACATGTATGATGATTTGAATCCTCCTCCTAGAATTGCTACCATACAGTCATATAAGAAGGTTGTTGAGTATGTTCATAGTTCCATTCCAGGGTAAATACTTATTTATAAATCAACAGATAATGCAAAGAATTTCTTAGCTTCTAAGCTTGTCACAGCTTCCTTCATGTCTACTAGCATTTAATGCTTTATATACCTGAACAGAAGACTAATGATTGTAGCATAATAAATAATGAAATCAGAGACCTATGTAATTTAAATGCAAAAGCAAGAGGCATCTGAGAAATCAGAATGCTATGGTTAAAAGAATGAAGTCTTTAATTGTAAAAAATGCACCCAGCAAGTCAGGGATGGTATGAAAGCTTTGTATGAGTCTATCTGCTCGCAGAGGGGAGCTTGGTAAGTAAGGAAGTTCTTAGCAAAATTGGAAAAAATTAGATTTTGTTAAATCTGATCAAAAGCCGTCTAATTATGTTGGAATAATAGTGGTTGAGGCCTGTGTTTCTCTGTTTATACAAATATTTATTATTTACTTTATGTTATCAAATTAAATTCCAAACTGCTTTAGTTTATTTTCACTTTGGAAGAATTAACTGGGGGCAAAAATGTTTCATTTTTATCACATTGTAATGGTTTGGGGGAATGGTTGAACAAAATTGCAATTCATACCTTTAAATATTTATCTATCTTGGGCTCTACAGCTTGGATGATACTTAGTTTAATCTGTTTACGTTTGACTTTATTTTTAGGTGCAAATATCTTGGGTCAAATCCAGCTTTATTCATGAAAGGTACTGAACTCTATCATCTAAATCAATGAATACTACAAACACTGATTTTAACAAGATGCAATGAATCATACTTTCAAGTGTTCAGCCCATCTCAAGGCTTATCTCATTATGTGATTAATCAGGCAGAATTTGAATTGTAACATCTTTGCTAATGTAGCAAAATATGCACTAATGGTAATGAAAAAAAAATAAAAAAATTCCAGGATCTTTTCAGGCTGAACAGTGTCTTTCTGACCTCCAGCCAGTTTGTTGTTCTAGTGATCTTAGAGAAGGTGAAGAAGATGGAGTGGGCTGTTCACACCGTGGCGTAGCCAAGCTCTGTTTGCTCATGTGAAAAGATTGTATGTGGCACTAGGGACAAGCTGCCCAGGTCTTGAGACAAGAACAATGTAACTGCACTGCTTTTGCAGTTTACAGACTGTAAACAAAAATGTTACAGGAAGGTGAGATGGGACTGGCTCAAAGGCAGAAAAATGTCTGGCTGTGCTACTGCAGTTAAAGGAAAAATGGGAATTATATCTTTGTAGATGATGTAAAAACACCTGTATTTTCATGAACTGACTGGGGAACATGGCTGAGAAGAAAAGTGTATTTCTGTGTGAAATACCAGGTGAGGGTCAGTGGTTAGGGCACATTCAGTACACATCTTGTGTTCTGGCTGTGTGCTGAGACAAGTTTCTCTAAGAGGCTTGTCACACTGAGGAGTGCTGAAATATCACAGGTTAAGAAACATAAATTCACCTCATCAGTCTCTGTTCCAAAATTTACCAAATTTCTCTAGCTGAATAATTTCAATATTATGCAAGTCTCTGCTGTAACAACCATTTCCATTCATTGAAAGTGTCTACATTTATAGCCTTTGTTATGCAGGTCTATTAACCTGCGCTGAACCTTATTTCATCCAAAGCACCACACAAATAAATTTTTCTGATCAATGATGTCCTAACTTTTCACATATTTCTCTCTCTTCATAAAGTTTCATTAAGTAAACTTAAAGGAAAGTAAAATTTCTTTGGCTTTCACATATTTATAGCTATTCACATCTGCCTGTAAAAGTGGCAGACCTGTGGCTAAATATCAGAAGACACCAAACCTTTATAGAAAAGAAAACAGGAAACATTCTTTATCAATTTGGTGATGATAATAAGGTTCAATTATTTTACCAAAATGAAAAGTAATTTCTAGAGCTGATAACATAGTGTATGTATATAGTCAATCTCAATAATTGCTAACATATATATTCAAGCTAATATTACTTATTTGCTGAAAATTTAAAATGGGTTTGCTGTAATTGTCTATTCAAAAAAAGAAAAAAAAACAATACCAACACCCCTCCTTCCCTCTCCAGATTCTCAGCTTATTGTGGGTCCAGTGAATTTTGTTTTCTTTACAAATTGTGCCCTAATTATCATGACTGGAAGACAATGCTTGACTCAGACAGAAGCCTTGGAGAGCATTGAGACTCTGGGCATTTTAGCACTAATAGGATAAGACAGCCTTGGGCTTGTTTTTTTCTGCCACTCACCTTGAGATCATAAGTACAAGAAACCAGACCATGGGACATTCCTGAGCTGACTGGATAAAAAATTTGTTCTTCCTAGGTCAAAGTAATATGCTCTCAACAATTTTACTTTCTCAATTTTTATCTGTCAAATTAACAGATACACAACTCTAGTGAGAAAAAAAAAAAGGGGGGGGGGGCGGGGGGGCTGAATATAGTCAAACACATACAAATAATCAAAATTCAACCCGGGGAATATTACCTAAAAAAGGCAGAATCAATTTTGCTGTTAGCCATCTCACTTGAGTCCAATAAACACATTTTACAAAATCCTAAAGCTTTTGTTAATGAATTACAGATAAGATACCTCAAGTGAACCATATTTTGTGTTTTCTTTCTTATTAGAGATCAGTCACAAGGAAAATGTAGGCAGACTCTGAATCACTAGAACAATGTGGGCATGCCCAAGAGTGGTAACATAGGGGAGCTCAAGATTTCAGCTGTGCTTTGTTGCTGTGTTAATACACAGGATACATAGGCATACAAGATGAGGGAGATTTTTATATCCCCTCCTCTCCTTGCCCACCTGAAAGCAATAATAAAAGCGTGATAAGTATTCACAAACATTCATCTGGGAGGCCTTTTAGGGTCTGCTCAACTCTAACCTACAGGACCTAATCCACAATTATTTTAGCTTCCTCCTCTAAAAGTTTCCTGCACCAGAAAACACTGCCATACCTTTGTTGTACAGCTAACACATAATCTCACTTCAGAACAGAAATTAGATGTTACTACATCAGCCCCTTTGAGGCAGTGATCTGGTAGGCTTTCATAGTGCACACATTGCACAAAATCTAAAGGACTGCAGTTTTCATGAAATGTAATAACCACAGACATTGCTGCTTCCAGCCACAGCTGGAAGAGGTAATGGAGGTGATGCTCTGGACTAGTATAGGACAGATACCAAAGTCTTAGACAACAGGAATCCCTGTCCCACTAAATACTATAGGCTGTATGCTTCTTACCTTTTTCTTTCCCAAAGACTTTATTCAATGATTTGGCAGGAGAAACATACTGACAGTAAAATATTATTCTGGGAGGGTTTCCAAAAGATAGGAGGTGAATTTCTCATTCCAAGGCTATGATGCAGAAGGTAAAATGCTGATTTTGTTTCTGTCTGTCTTCTACATTGACATGTTCAGGAGAGGTTTTGGGTTCTTAACTGGAAAGAGATATTTGTCTCTGCTTAGTAACCTGGGGAACAAGACACATGTATATTTTTTACACTTGTGTTTATCTATTAGCTAGCTCTTATAGGTCCTCTTCGGGAAACAGTATCTGCACAGGAAAGCCTAGGTGCTCAAGGCTAATTCCCCTACCTCAAAGCAAAGTTTTTGCAATGCTCAGAACTGTGACACCAGAGTGGCTTCATGACATCACATACTAAATGTGACAGAGAGTAGAGAACACTGATACCACTCTAAGAGAGGGTTGATTCAGCATCTGTTGAAATTAATATCCTTTTACTTACTCTTATAGGCATTTGATCCTACTGAGTATTTGATTTTCAGGTGAGGAATTTGTCTTACATACTTCAGAAAATAGAGAACTAAAAGGAAGTCTCAAACACAGTTATGTTAGGGATTTTATACAGGGACTGGTATTTCTCCTTGCATCAGCAGTAGTTACATAGAGCAGGTAAAAGTCCAAGAATTTCACAGGCCTGCAGTGACTTTGGAAACACTGCTTTTGGTGATTTCAAATATTTTCAAGGTGTGATACTTGGATTTTCAGCAACTTCTGAAGAGCAAGACACTGTTTGAAGTGTCAATTATATCTTCCAAGAACTAATAGAACCACCTTTTAAACTCATTTTTGAAAGAAATAAATTAATTATTTCAAGAGATATAGAAAAATTACATTCTTCAGCAAAGCACTTATGAGGAAGCACACTGATGAATTAAGCAAATTAACATGAGATATTCATATAGATATGATGGGATAAACCCCTACTCACCATATTGTGTTATCCAGATCCCAATTTAATTTATGAAGAAGAGAGCTAGAAGAATTATTCAGTTCTTTGGTGCCTCAGTATTTTTCAAGCACTTTCCCCTAAGTTAAAATCAAATCCTTTGTAACTCATCTGCAAAGTACAAATATTGTGGGAAGCAATTTTGAAGTAAAAATACACCTTTTTCACAATACTGTATGCTGCAAAACTGTAACTACATCTAAAATAGATTTTTTTTTTCTCTTTAGCTTAGCCATGTTAGGAAGTACAAAAAAACAAAGTGAGTACTAAACAATGTCCTATATATTTATAGACTATATAAGGCTATATATAGCCCAGCTGCAAATGTTGAAGTTCAGTTTCTAAAGTTCTTTTACTTTTCTAAAAAGGCTATGAGATAAGCAACATTATTTTTATGTAGATTGCTAATGCTGCTCCTGTTAGATGAAAGACAGAGAATTCAAAGGACAAATTAATATGCAAAAAATATTTGACTTCTTCCATTAACTGAGTATCTTCCCTACTGAGGAGCTTCTCTTTTTGTAACATCAGCATTTCTCAATGCTGTTCTTTCTCTTTCAATAATCCTACTGTATTGTTCCCCTTCATATACCTGAAATCAATACTGTCAGCTAAAACTGCTTCCTAAATTCTGTTCAATGAAGAGGAGTGATAGAAAGCAGTGAAATAGTAATTAAATCCTAAAATTTTAATTTTTTTTTTTCTCCCAATGACAAACAAATGTTAGGCATAAGATTCCTTTTGGAAAGGTGAAGAAAAATGTTGCATGAAAATTACTGACCAGCTGTCAGTTAAAAAGTGATTCAAGGACCCTAGTCCTAGTGACCTCCATTGCTTTGGGTTTTTTAAATTAAATCAGTCTGCAATTGCATATAGTTAGGTATAGAACTCAAGCTACTATTATAGCTTGAGTAAAGCTATACGAAGAGGAGGAGAAACTTTTATGTGTCTCATCCTTGATGAATCTATCATTTTGATAAAAATCTATATCTGTTTCACTTTAAAACAGAATTATCCTAATTCAGTCATGCGGAAAATCTTCCTATAAAACCCAAGCAAAAAAAACTTTTTCAGTATTTATTTACCTGGATGGTTTGCTGGAGGAGTCTCTCTGCCCACTGACTAATGAACTAGCCACTTCAGCAGCAGTATTCCTGACACATGGCTCACATCCTCAAAACAGGAAAAAGAAAAATATGCTGTATTTTAGTGTATTTTTTTCATATTCAGTTTCCATTACCCTTTTTTTTCATTTATTTACAGTAGAGCCTTGATAGAGCAACAGTAAGATTGTCAGGGGTGCTCTGCACCCTTTTAGTACCTACAGATAAATTCTGAACATGTTTTTACATAGAAAAAAACCCCAACCCTTGAAATAAAAGAATTTGAAATGCTTTGATATTACTTGGTATTTTGCTTCACTAAATGATTATGTAAATTTTAGTTTTGTGCTCTTGCAACAAAATTAGTCTATTTTAACATTTAAATAGAATTTTATGATTGGGTAGAAATGGTAGTGATTATTCACTAAAAAGACAACTTTATTTCAGAGTCCTCTACAGATTTTGAAAATCCAAATGTATTAAATGGTTGTCCCTTGTTAATACCATTGTGTTGACTTCATCAAGGAAATCCATTGAATTTTCAGATAGGACATCTGCTGAAGGAGAAGAAAAAGTATTTCATATTTTCCCAAACTTGTATCAATTATGTATATGTTACTACTGTATTTTAATATAGTTCTTACTCATTTTTGCAGTTCTAACATCAGGTTTACTGGTCTGTAGTGTCACTTATCTTCCCAGGAACCTTTACACTGTATTTGCCTTTTGCCAGATACCTGGTGCTGATGTAGTCTATAGCAAGAGGTCATATATTCTGCAGTTAGCAATTCAGCAACTTTATCCTTAAATGCATTTATAGATACTGGCTGATATTTCTTCCTTTATTTGTTTTTACTATATCCTCTTTTACCGCAAAAACAATATAGGACTCAGTATTCAAACTGTCCATCTTTTTCTTCTTTTTGAGGTATTTGGTGAAAAATCAGGACTCAAGGCTTTGAGGTATTGATCATATCCACTACTTGTTTATACAGACGTTGCCCCTTCTAGTAGTCAAATTCTCATGTCACTTGTTTTTGGGAATGCCCAGGACTAAAATCTTACATATAATGATCAGCTAAGCACCCAGCTCTTGTCTGTATTGGCCTAGAACTGATTTTAAGTATTTTTTCTACCTCTGTCTCACCATCATGGCTAACTCCACTGGACATCTTTACAACTTGCTATCTAATTTCTCTCCTTCCCTCACCGCTCTCTTCAGAACAGAAGTGTTACTCCCTGTTTCCACAAATTCACTTATTTAATAATCTTGGGAGACAGAAGTGTCCCCAGCATGTGAGAGACCATGCATAGATCTCTTCTGTGTGATAAAATTTTAAATCCCGCTGAGCAGGATCGCTAATTGCCAGAATATAGGGTAAGGTTTTTTCAATTACTCTTACTGTTGAACAGAATAATTAAATAGCCACTGCAAAGCTCTTCAGACTAATGGCTGAGGAAGTCATTTGGGACTTGGAAACCTTTATTCCAATCCCTGTACTAATGAGTGTTTAAAGTTCATTCTATTAAGTGTTTTATTTCAGAAAATCCTTTAAGTTAGTGGCTAAAGCATAGAGCTAGAACATGCACATTAAAACTCATCAAGCAGAAGGAGATATTGACCCTATTTTTTCTGAAACCTGGGCATGTGCTGAGCAGGTGAAACACTGCACAGGCACTCCTGCATCCTGTTTATCCTTTCTTCATCTCCTCTCCATTTTTGCAGGGAGAGGTGGTGAATTCTTTACCCCAGGAAAAATTTGGATGTGGAATCTAACTTGGGTACTGTGTGGTAGCATCTCACTTCCCTGAAGTGCCAGCATCCCTCACAGAGCAGTTGCCTCCTGGCTAGCTTAGGTTCAGGTGTTTCTTCTCTATTGTACAGTTAGGTGATTAACTCTTCAAGTATATCATGTAAAGTTTCAAGTTGTAATCAGCAGGTGAAGAGTCCCTATTATATATTAATTGTATTATATTATATTATATTATATTATATTATATTATATTATATTATATTATATTATATTATATTATATTATATTATATTATATTATATTATATTATATTATATTATATTATATTATATTATATTATATTATATTATATTATATTATATTTATTATATTATATTATATTATATTATATTATATTATATTTATTATATTATATTATATTATATTATATTATATTATATTATATTATATTATATTATATTATATTATATTATATTATATTATATTATATTATATTATATTATATTATATTATATTATATTATATTATATTATATTATATTATATTATATTATATTATATTATATTATATTATATTATATTATATTATATTATATTATATTTATTTTATCTAGCAGCTAGACACCCAAGAACAGTTATTATGTTGAGAAATACAGCATTTACAGCTACTGGTGATATGGTGCACAGCTTTTGAACCTCTCAGGTTGCAGAGGTCAAGTGATGCTCTGTGGAGCAAGGTCTGTATTCACGAGTGAGGAGTTTCACTGATTAACAATTTTAAGTATGTATCATTTATGTCCTAGAATAATATAGTTCATAATTTTATGAAATTATTGTCAAGACATACAATATGATAGGTGAGAGACACTGAAAACCATGATTAAGAAATCCATCTACTAGGAAATTTTCTGGAAGCAAAAACTTACAGTATGCAAGCTAATGAGCAGTTATTCAAAAAGACAAATGTGTTCTAGGATATGTAATACTTGCCTACCTTAAATAAGCACCTTTTCAAATTAAATTCTAAAATTAAGAAAATGCAGTACAAATATAAAATGGCAAACTAATCCTAATTTGGATTTTTTTATAATAGTTCCTTCTTTTACCAGTGGTCTTGTGTGCTTCACTGATCTTTTATCATTTCTCAAGTACCTGGATTATTATTACATCTTTACCCCAGTTTGGTCATACATTAGTGCTCCTTTGGCTCACTGAAAAAGACTAAGACGACACAGGCAGTTTAGTGGCTGAAAATCACCCCTTAAAAACATCACTCTTGAGATAATCCAAGCACGCAGGGATTCAGACAAAATGAATACAATGCAAAAGGATCAAGTTATAAAAATGTCTATATTCTTCTTGCCAAACAAGAATAATTTTACTTATATAATTGTAAAATGTGGATCTTTACCTCCACAATCAACTGGAAACACTACTGCAATATATATTATTCCTACATGCAGGAGCTGTGGGGAAAAAATGCAAACAGTTTATTCATGTTTATTTGTTAACTGCTTATTTAAAGTTAAATGCCTATTCTTTCATCTCATTCCTTCATATTCTGAGATTCATCAGTGATCTCATTTTTTCATATTCTTTCAGCTTGTCAAAATTCGTAGGATTTCTTCAGCAAAATAGATTTAAAGGTATGACTTTGGCATAAGACATTTCTAGAACATTTCTAGAACACAAAATAACAATTTAATAAGGTAATTCTATTCCTGGAGATTCCTAGAAAGCTCTATTGTGTCAGGCATGTATACAAACCAAAACCAAGGATTATTTTCCTGTAAGAAGTAGACATAGTATGCTTTGAATCTCCTTGCCTGTTTCATTCATGAAAATGTTCACAAAATAAATACATTCATGCAATCTTTTTACACGGAAATACAAGGGTACTACAGCAGCTGGACAAACACAGTAATATTATGCAGAGTTCTTCAAATTTCTCCTTGAAAGTTCTTCTCATCTAGCATGGCTTATTTGTATCCACTGTGATATTGTTACTGAGAAAGAACTCTCCAGTTTTCCAGGGCATCTGATTTCATTATTAAATGCCTGTTTTCATATATTTTCTTTCTTTCCGAATTAGTCTAATTCCAGTAATCTACTTTTAATGTATCCTATTGATATTATTTTAGAAAAAGTGTTTCACACAGGGGAATCACCCGAACTTGCATTGGCACTGTGACACTGTTTTCTTCAGGCCTTATATTCTGCCTTATAGTATAGGGATACTTCTGCCTTATATTAAAAAATAAAGCCTTGTACTAGAAATAAGAAAGAAAACCAAATCTGCTAGCACAACAGTAATTGGCTTTGCTTTCAGAATTCCTAAGCACTTGATATAATTGTTGATTTAGCAAAATACATCAATAAAGAAGTTCCAAAATAGCTGTCACACCATCTCCAAGAGTATGACATAGGTTGCAGAGTACCTGAGTCGTATTCTTCACAGGTATAACAGAACCAAATCTGTCCCCTTGACTACAGTGCTCTGTGACAAGTACTTTTAGAAAAACGTGAACATTCACAAGCCTCCTGAAAAGTAAACTGGGTTAATCTTTGCTCATGCCTTAACAGGATAGAGGATGTTAAGAGTGAGCTCATCATTACTAATCCTGTGCTCTATGCTTGAACTTTGGAGATAAGCTTGGTTGCAACCAAAGACATAAAGCTAGGAACCTTAGGAAACTACTGCTTTAATGTAGCAATAAATGAGGAACTTTTAATATTCTTTTACAAAGTCACTTGAGGTAGGAATATTAGACATCACTGTGGGTAACTCAGTAAACAGCTTCAGTATGTTGTCACTGATAAAGATGTATATAAAAATAATAAGATGAAGAATAACAAGAATAGTTTAATAACTTTGAAGACACTGCAGCAGTGTTCTGTTCTGAAATGCTTTTCTGGACATTCCTTCTCAAGAAGGGTGTTTCAGTTCTAAAGGGGCTAAGAAATGGATAATTTCCATTGGCCAGGTATAGAAAACACTTTTGAACCAAAAACTACATGGACTTCTCAGTTCTTAACTTTTTTGAGTCCCCTTCTCTTGTAAAACACAATGTTATGAGTGTTTATGTTAAATAAAAAGGCCTAAAAATAAAATGCAACAAGAACAAAAGGACTAAGACCTGTGCCTTCTTTCTCTTATCAGAAAAGTTAGCAGCAAGTAAATGAAATATTAGAAACAAGATTATTCAAAATTTATAATGTGAATCTTTACAAATTACTATCTTGGTGAGTCTGATCTCTAAAGTCAGAGAGATTAGAAAGTGGATGGGGCATCAATTTAAATTTATAACTAGTGCTTCAAATAAGAGACCTTGGAAGAGGGATCCAACCTATTATCTCATATAAATCACTTCCAAAACTGCTACAGGGCACATCTGAGACCAGACAGGTCTGTGCACCCTGTCAGCCTGCTGCATACTGGAGATGCACTGGAAAGGGGCTCCTACCGGCAGCAGAGCTGGTTTCTTGCTCGACATTGACTGATCCAGCCCATCAGCCACCAGGCTTCTGTCACCCACAACATTTAAGGTCAGGCTGAACACATCCCCTAGCAAGGGGAATGGATTGTCCCCTTATCTACTGCCAAGTCCTAAGCACTATCCATATACCAAATATCTGATTAGCTCCCATCAGGGATAGGATACTCCCCTATACTTGGGGTCTGGGGTCTGGGCTCTTCCTTCTCCTCACAGATTACAAAGAGGGGCAGTCCTGGTGCTCACAGGCCTTGTCTGCTTTCTGTAGCTGAGAGGAAGGACATTGCCAGGACTTGCTGAGGACCTAGATCAAGCTTGTAAAAATGACAAGATATTTTCACTAGTAGGACTACTCTTAAAAGAGCAAGTACTTTCCACCAGTAAGACACTTTTCACTGCTCAGGAGTTAAGCAGAAATGGTATTTGTATTCTACTTAGATAAAATGTATTCCCAGAATTTAACACATATTGTATTTCTGGCCAAAACATCACCTCTCCTTCTTTTAACCACACTTTTCAAACCCTGTGTCTCAGACATTTTTTTTTAAACATCTGCTGTCACATCTATTTAGGAATTGCAGATTTTTTTATCCCTCATTACCATTTTTCCACCTCACATAGTTCATCTCTATAGTTCCACTATTCCTTCACAGTGACGGCTGTCTTGTTTTCATTTACAGCTTTGCTGCCATAAGTCACTTTTATACTACAGATCAGAGACCAGTAAGCAATACTGCTCTACTTGAATGGTTTTATTTGCTTAAAAAGAAATTGTTTGTGAGCATACTAGGGGGCATTTTCATGCAAGTTCACACTTTGCATCATAATAAATAGAAATTACACTCTTCCTTCCAGTGTGCAATCATTGACTGTGCAATCACTTCCAGTGCTTTAGCACCCAACTTCCCAGCCTGCCTGAGAAGTTATTACTATTATTACATAAGTACACATATAGATACAAACATATTGGCAGAGTTTGTGCCTACCAAAAGCAGCCACCCTTATGCAAACGTAAATCACTGAATTTCATTAGAAAATTACACCTATAATTGCATGTCCTTTTATTAATGCCTCCTGTATTTCATTTGCTGTAGATCTATCATCCTCACCTAGAATCTGCAACTACATTTGCCACTGTCTTTTAGGACAGTTTTCAAAAGCAAGTCTTTGGACTATGTATACAAAATATATGTTTACTTGTGCAAAGAGACGCTTCTGTAGGAAGACATGAGCAAATGTTAGCCAGCATATATGTTTGAACTGTGCAAATACTTGCTTGTGGATATGAAAGCATTACACTCAAAACAGTTGAACTAGACTAAAGGAGTAAAACAGAATAGCTTATTTTCCACAGAGCAATTAGGTAATTTAGGTTCACATCAAAAGAGGTTTAGGAATTCTTTTTAATTCCTGATGAAACCAGAAACTGGAAGCAGTTCTGTGGTTGTAAATAAAAGAAAATAGATAAACACATAATTTCATAGTAGGTGCCATTATTCTCTTTATTCAGTAATCCTACTGCTAGAATAAGCCACCCATGACCTTGCAAACTTCTGCATTTGTTTGGGAGATACAGCCCCACAGGGCAGCACAAAGTGGTCTGAGCAGAGACATTCCTGTGCCACCCTTTTGGTATTTTTGCACATTGGATAGATAGATATTCATCCCTGCAGGAGCAGAAAGCACAGTATTCACCTGCAAGTCTTAGCTGCCAGACCTCAAAGGCCTGAATGCATTCCATCATTTTTCTTGTTTAACATTAAATTTAACAGCCTCATAAGGGGATATGCAAAACCTTCTGTTCTAATCCCCTCATGCACAGAAGGAGACATGAAAAGGGCATGGAAGTGCTTCCATGACATGGAAGCACTGCTTAACAGCTGATTGTTTGAGAAAGAAGAGATGGGCTTTATTTATTTTTTTTTTGTGAATAAACACAGACAAACTTTTTATCATGTGCTTTTTTTCATTAATGTCACATTTCACATCAAAATAAATTCACATCACAAATAAAATTTGAGGATATTTGAGTCAAATATAAAGTATTTCTTCCTTTTTCTGTTATGCAAAACATGCTCATAAAGCACAATTCATAAAAATCCTGGTGAAGTTGAAAAAGAAATTGCCAAAGCTGAAGTGGCTCTTCAGAGTAAGTAAAGCATGTGTAAAAGAGACTTAAAATTATTTTAAACTAGAAGCTCCACTTCTTGGAAAAATTGTCCTGTCAGTTATGTCAGCATGTGCATGAGAAGGGCAGCAGGGCAAAAACTCATCCAAACTGACATATGTATATAAGCTGAATGACAAATGAATTTGATGGCATTAGCTTGTAGTGAATGCTCCTTTTCCCACATACCTAAAAGGAGAGATGGAATGCTGAATTTAATAGGCGAGAAAAACAGTGACTACAAGTTGGCATGTTTTAAAGTATAAGCAGTCCTTGAATGTCAGATTAAACTCCCAGACATTGTCAGTAATTGATAGCAAATAAGCCTCAAGCCCCAAAATTTCATGGCAATTCTGAAATTACTTTTAGGATCTAGGGTTAAAAGGGTTGTGTGCTTCCCTGAGCATTCAAATACTGATACTGCACTGAGGCAGACAAAGAAACTCGATCATGAGAAAGTCTGGAATTGGCCAACTGGCTCCTGTGGCTCCTCCAAAGTGAACAGCACTAGATGTTGCTGTGGTTTGGTGAGTATATGCACACTGCTTTTTGAGAGGTGCCTGTTAAAGGGCCTCTCTGCACTGCCTGGTGCTGGAGGGGGGATGTTGTTCCTGTTCCTGTTCTGATGAGAGTGACTGATTTTTGTCTAGATATGTGTCTTGTGTACTTTCCTGCTCAATGACCCAATGAATCATCTCGAATTTCATGAGTAGACAATTGTCATGGGTGGAGATTGGTTGCTTCTTCCCTCACAATACAGCTTGATTTTTAGGACCTGCTCTCTGAGATGGAGTTCATCCAGGCTGGCATAAAATAAAATAACATTTTTTTCCCTACTGTGTTTAAGCAAAGAACACCCAGATAGACCTTTCATTTAAGAGGTGAACGCAAAAGCTAGTTTTACTCAGACCAGCTTGAACACTGATAGATTTCCAATATTAGTAAAATTTTCTGAGAAATAACTTTCAGGTCGTACTTTGTAAGAGTAACAGCAGAGATTTCATAATTAAAACAGATCTTTTCCACTTTGAGCTTGATTTTGATCTTCTGAAAAGATAAAGAATCTAACATACTGGTCAGGGTGAAGAAACCACACTGTCCATATATTTTGCCTGTTTGCATCAGACTACTCTAATGCAGAATATATTTTGAATGTATGAAGATGTATAAAATAATAATTTTTAAAAAGTATTTTTCTGTTGAGAAATCATCTGGTTATCCAAACTTTTTTAAGCAGTCTACTTGTCTGACATATTTTTAAATGTCACTTTGCTAACACAGGAGATACTAATCTCATATATTGCATTGCAGAGATATCTTTTACCCATCTGGAAGGAATTAATTTTAATTCTATAGAAATTCTATTTCCTGAATAGGGTAGGATTTCATTTGAAAAGTTGCTGTGGTTTAACCCCAGCCAGCCAACAAGTCCCAGGCCGCTGCGTGCTCAGTACCCCACCAGAGAGACCAGGAAGAGAACGGGGAAGGGTAGAAGCTAGGAAACTCCTGGGCTGAGATATAGACAGTTTAGTAGGGAAAAAAAATCCATGCACTCAAGCAAAGCAAGAAAGGGAATTATTTCACTGCTCCCCATGGGCAGTGTTCAGCCATCTCCAGAAAAGCAGGGCCCCATCACGTGTAACACTTGCTCAGGAAGACAAATGCCATCAATCCAAATGTTCCTCCCTTTCTCCTTCTTCCCCCCACTTTTATGTACAGAGCATGATGTCACATAGTCTGGACTATCCCGTTGATCCCTTGGGGTCCCCTGTCCCAGCTGTGTCTCCTCCCAGCCTCTCAGGCACCACCAACTTCCTCCCCAGCATGGAAGTACAAACAGCAGAGAAGGCCTTGGCTCTGGGTAAGCCCTGCTCAGCAGTAACAGAAACATCTCTGTTATCAGCCCTGTGTTCAGCACAGGTCCAAAACACAGACACTATGAAGAAAATTAACTCTTCCCCAGCCGAAACCAGCACAAAAGTCATAAGCCTTTTCACTGTAAAATTTGTTTCTTTAACTAAAACTGTCTAGTCTTTTCTTCAAAAACATAGCAAACTTTTGGTTAAAATTGAAATAAAGGACAAAGAAAAGAATTGCATTCCTTCAGGGAATGCAAATTTTATAAAACTTCCCATCAAGTTCTGGCGTATCATATCAAATAGTTGTTTCAGTTGCACAGCTTATCCAGCCAGAACCAGCTTGAAGCAGAGGCTGTTTGAGTAACTCCCTGCTTTGATAAATGCTTCCCTGTCTTCTACCACCTCACCCAGAAGTGCTCTCAAGTAACGTAAGTGTCCTGTTTCCTCTGCAGCAGGGAAGGGTGAGAAGGAGGGGTAATGTGAAAAGTAGAATAGGGGAGAAAAGAAAGTGCTGCAGACACAGATAGCTAGGAAGGAAGGAGGTGCTCTTCCTCGGCAAATGCCCTGCTCCTATTCTCAAACTCACTTCTCAAACCAGCCATCTCATAAATTAGAAAAAATAAGCACATAATCATGTGTATATTAGAAGGAAGGATAACTGCAGGTAGCATAAAATTGAACACTTGCTTTCATCTTTTCCCCGCTTCCATTAGTTCAGCAGGTGCATAAACTTTCCAGACTTGTTAAAGAAATTATTTCTGTGAGCAGGACCACAATGTACATTGATATTTTTGTGTACTATGATCACATCCAAAAAACCTTAGGTGTGATGATGACAGCAATAAATAAACAGACTTCTGTGATGAGAGATTTGAATATGCTGCAGAAATTGCAGTCTTTCAGGGTATCAGGACTGAGGAAACAAATAAAAAAAAATCTGCCAGTAAATACAATGAAGCAACCTTATATTTTATATGTGTTTTGAACTGGGAGGGCTACTGACTTGAAGAATCTACCATTAAAGATTTGAAAGCACTATTACACACCTGATAAAAGCAATGTCCATCTTGCACAGTTTACAGCCTAATAAAGGAATCTGTTATTAAGTAACCTTGAAGAAACCTTCCAAATAGAACAAAGATGATGCAAATCTATAGCAATTCTGTTTTTAAAGCTAAACGGAGCACTGATGATAAACTACCTATGGAAAAAACACTCCAAACCTTATTTTTAAAACATGGACAAATTTAATTATTAAGAACCAATGGCTACATGAACCACAAATGACATATTTTATTGAGCGAAAAAGCATGGCTAACATCCACCTCTGCAAGGTATAATCTTATATTTAGATGTAACTGCTGTCTCACTGCATTTGACAGGTCAAAATGCTACAAAAACTACATTCTGCACAGTGAAAAGTAAATTCTTACACTTGATAATCCCATGCACACTAAAAGTCACTCTGTGCTCTTGCATAGGCTGAAATAGAAAAAAACAGCATTAAGTTAGCATTTCAGTAATTGTACTGAGTTATCTGAGTTCTATTATAAAACTGCACCAATTTGTGAGAATAATAAAAGGCAGTCTGATTAAACATAATTTAAGAGTCACCTGCTAAGAACCTGTATCAGCTGGCTAAACCAGTATTAATGTCGATGCATTTAGCTAGCTAAGAAATTCTTTAAAGGTGGCAGTATCCCTTGATAATGACAAAAAAGCAGAGGCAAAAAAGGAAGTCACTAGGTTTCTGTGACCTTCAAGTACTATAAAAATATCCAGAAAAGATGGGAAAGTGAATTAAGTGAGGAAATACTTTTACCAGGTATTTTTTGGAGCACATTCAATATTTCAAATATTTATAATAAAAATAAGAAATGTTTTTAGTAAAAAAAAAAAATAAAAAATCCCCCATCCCTTAATGCCCCTTAACTGGAGGAAGGGCATATAGCAATTCTAGATATTTCTTAAGCTACATCCCTACAAATGAAGACATCCCCTCTCTTGAAAACTTTTGTTACTGTTTTAGACCTGTTGTTAATCCAATGTCCTTATGTGCCATATCCTACATATCCCAGACTACAAATTAAGGTTTTAAACTAGAGTGAACATGCATTTTTACTGGTGGTGTTGCTGGAGAAGCTGAAGAAAATGCAGATTATTCAAATTGTATAAAATCAAAAGTAGAAACAGCAAAACATGCACGCTCCTAATACATAATTGTGTTATCTGTATGGAGGCATAGTATTTTCCTTGTCCCATTAATGTGGAACATTATCAAAAGGTCTTTGAAATAAGCATAGGTACAGCAGAGGTGGTATTCCAGTTAGGGTATATAACTACATGACACCAGACATTGCTGGGGTGAATGTTAGACGTGTCTGGTGTGTAAAGGCCCTGACAGATGGTAGGGAAAAGGTAACTTACACCATGAAAGGTGGTTCATAGTTAGTTCCAATGCCCATCATCTCAGCAGCTATACTGCAGTCATTTGGTATGGTCTCAGAAGCATTTTTACTTCTATACAGATACCTTTGAATGAACCTGTATTAATTACCCTGTTCCTGCTGGCATCACCTGTTTTTATTAATGTGATTCTGCTTTCACTGAATGGCACCTTACACTGTAATACTGAGCTCTGCAATGCTTGTTTGTTGTTGTTTCTTTTTATTAATTGGACAAGGCTTTTCCTTAACCGCTTTCTAAAAACCCCTAAGTGCTGTGAAGAATATGCTCTGAGAATAGAATTTCATAGGCTTTTTTTTTTTTTCTATTTTGTCTCCTTTTATTTATTGGCTTTCTATATTTTTGACCTTATTATGAATGCATAATTCTCAGTTATTTTAACAGGAGTTTGGCATTAGTAGGGGCAATAAGGTAACAGCCAAAGTAGCTTTCTAGTATTTTTTATTGTAGTCTGTATGTGTTGAATCTCTCTTGCATGTTGCTATGTGAACTTTTCAAATGACCAGCCAATACATGTAATTTCAAATACTTCATAGTGGCTTTTAGCCTCTCAAAGATCTAATTTTTCTTGTGTCTGTTGTGTTTCCTGTCCTGTTGTTAATACAGTTTTGCTCAATACTGCTCAGCACTATTTATCTTGTTCTTGCAATTAGAGAGGTTAGGAAAAAAAAAATCTGTTTTTTTTAATATCTCCATTAATCATAATTATCAAGTGAAATCTGCAGTAACTGTTTCTATCTTACTTTATATTAAGGTGTGCATGCACATGTGTGTAGACACACTCCTGTAACATCAACCTTTTGGGCACAGCAGAAACAAGCCCTATGACAATCAGTAAGAGCAGTTCCACCCAGTATACAATGAAAAGGTAGGAAAAAACCCAAAGCTTTATTCCAAACAGATAATATTTCTTTCATAAGCATTCACTGCCACCATGTTAGCATGATTTAGCAGTTCTGAGTTGCCACACTAATTACTGGGTGGCACAAAAGAATGTAACAATTCAGCTTGCATGAAGAATATATTTTTTTTTCTTAAAACAAATTCACTCATTCTTGAAAATGAACTTCAAAATTATTTAACAATGGAAGAGAGAAAAAAGAGCTAATTTCTGTTCTTTCTTATTAACCATTCTATAGAGAGCAAAATTTACCTTATTTAGCTCTTTAAATGCAAGCTCTCCAAAATTCTTAGTTTATACCTTGAAATTGTGATAAGATATCCCAGACAGCACAATGAAATTGAAGTGAAACCCTGTTTAATCAGTTTTCTAACAAGCTGTGTGATGAGTATGACCTCTTGTGTTAGACATGGGAATATTCATTTTTTTTATTCACACAATGAAACAACCAAGCAAGTAGACAAAATATCTAAAAGCTTGTAACAGCACTGTCCTTGTATTTCAACAAATAAACAAGATAGCAGGAGTAGAGGGATAACATTTGAGACTTGCAACATCTATATATGAATTAGAAAAATAAATGCAATAATTTCCCAACACAGAACAAAGATATCAGATATTTTAGTATAACAGGACTTTAAAAATATGCATTTTTTCTTCTTCACAATTCTAATACAAGCTTCCATGATAAGAGTAGATGAAGTTACAGGACAGAATCTTGGTGACTTCTAAATAAAACATGGAGATTTAAAAATTTCTTAAAAGGCTTTTCAAGGTTAACTAGGTCATGAGAATTTATCTCCTGGTAAAATGAAAGCTTAGAAGAAAGTACCTTTAAGCAAAATTAAGGACACAGCATGAACTGAAAAGATGAAACCTTGCCTATCTAATCTTTAACTAGTTAACAAAATATGTATTTTTAAAGCGTAAGTCTTGCTGCAGCAAGACTTTTATTGATAGAATAGTAGAAGCCCAGGTTCCCTGGGGTTTTAATTTTTAAAGATTCCTGAAATTCAAGTGTGTTTCAAAACACAGGCAAAATGGGACCTGTAAAACAGAATTACAGCACTGTGTTTTTTCAAAGAAAAAGGAATATATGAAGCTGTGCTAAACAGCCTGTTCATTCTTAAAAATAAAAGCACTTTTTATCTTGGCCATTGGTGCTCAGGGAAATTAGTGCGATATTGAACATCCTGATATACTTTTGGGTAACTTAAAAACTGAAGTATTTTATCATTTATACAATGAAGTATGTATGGATGTTTATTCAAAAAACAAAAAAACCCCAAAACTTGGTTTTAAGACAAATTTTTATTTATCACAAGACATTATAATTTTGTGTTTCATATATATTCCCACTTATGAGTGCTTTTTCAAAATACCAAGATATGTAAACATAATTAAATTTTGGTCTGTCTCTAAATAATTTATCTATATTGTAAACCATGTTATTTACTATTTTAGTGAGGGTTATTTCATTGTGTGCATGATACATGTGCTTGCTTTAAAATTAACAATTTTAAATTAACAATTAACAATTGTTACATTAACAATTAACAATTAAAAATTTTACAACAGAGCATATTTAAAAACTTTTTTAATGAAACTGCCTCACTCATCTTTCTAACCTACACTTTAACTAAAGGTTTCAAAGGAAATTGAACATCACAGGAGACACGGAAATTACAAGGATGCAGGCTTTTATCCTAGAAAGACTTGGTGGATTTTGTCTTTAACATTGCTGAGAAATTAAAGATGTAAGGAAATCTTCCACGCTATCAAATATTGTCTGGAGGAAAAAAATAAATATATATATATATATAAAAGAAGAAACCCCCTCTTTATAGTCTTCCCTAGTTGACAGGAATGACACATCTGTAACAAGGTAAATTACTTCCCGTTTTCGTAATTCTTTCCTTAAACAAATGGAGAAAGGAGAATTTACCTGGTGCAGGCATGGCTCTGCCTAATGGAGCTACCAGAGCGGATTACTCAGTGGGGGCTTGGGAGGCAAAGAACGGGGAAAAAGCAAAATGGCAGCAGACAACCGACTGTGCCGGCAGCACACGGCAGGGAGCCAGAGTCGTAGGGGAGCTACTCAGTGACACTGGTCCCGTTTCACCGTACAGCTCCTGCCGACCCGGCGGAGCAGGTCTCCAGCCCCCGAACCAACCCCTGCTGCCGCTGGCCTCACGCCCCGGCTGCGCCTCTCCCTCCACCGGCTGAGGGAAGAAGGAGCAGCCGGCAGACGCCGTCCGTCCCCCCACCCGTCCTTCGAGACAGGCCCGGGATGTGCCGGGGAGGGCTCCCCGCTCCGCGCCGCGGCCGCGGCCCCTTCCAGCTCCCTGCGGCCCGGGGCGGCGAGCGAGCCCGACGCTGTGTTTTGCAGGGCGGCGGCGGCGGCGGCGCTGCTGGACAGCTCCGGAGCGCGACGCGGCGCCCATGTTCCGGAGACGGCGCAGATGTGAGTGGGGAGCCGGGGAGAGCCGCCGGGGAGAGCCGCGGCGGAGCCCCTTCGCCGACAGGCGAGGGCGATCCCGGGAGCGAGCGCGCTCCCCGCCCCCGGGAAGCCCCGGGTTTCCGCGGCGCGGGCGGGGGGCGAGGGCAGCCCTCACCTGCGGGGGGCGGGAGGCGGGATCCCCGCGGGCGGGGGCCCCGCGCCTCCCGCTGACGGCCCGGCCGCTCCGCCCCCGCCAGGTGACGTGATGCCCGTTGTTTTGGTGCGCCCGACCAATCGGACGCGGCGGCTGGATTCTACGGGAGCCGGGATGGGCCCGTCGTGGCGGCAGCAGGACGCTCCCCTGCCGACCGTCACGCATTGCGCAGGGTGCACCACCGCCCGGTCCTCCTGCGGCTTTAACGGCCCCGGCATGGACCCGCCGCGCCACTTCCCGGCGGGCTTCGGCCCCGAGCAGCAGCAGCAGCAACAGCAGCAGCAGCAACAGCAGCAGCAGCGCCCGCCGGCGCCGCCGCACTGCCAGCAGCACGGCCAGGACAAGCAGAGCCTTCTCCAGCAGCAGCAGCAGCAGAGCCCGTGCCTCCAGTGCAACAACTGCGCCTACTACGGGGCTGCTGCGGCAGCCGCGGGGGATAACCTGCCCCTGCTGCTCCGCGCCTCCTCGCCGCTTTCGGGCGCCTTTCGGACGCACTCCTCGCCGCTGTCTTCCGCCGCCTCCTCCCGGCACGGCAGCCAGCTGAACGTCAGCGAGTTCACCCCGTCCAGCCATGCTGGCGCGTCCAGACAGCCTCACCAATATTCCCAGTACCACCAGTGCCATAGCCTGCAGCAGCAGCAGGCAGCCAGTCCCAGCAGCAGTGTCAGCAGCAGCAGCACTCACCATCACCATCATCATCACCATCACCATCACCACCACCAGCAGCAGCAGCGCCGGGAGAGCAACCCCTTCACCGAAATAGCCATGAGCAGCTGCAGGTACAACGGCGGCGTCATGCGGCCGCTCAGCAACCTGAGCTCGTCCCGCAGGAACCTGCACGACCTGGACTCCGAGTCGCAGCCGCTCCAGGCGCCGCTCGCCAGCCCCGCTGCCGCCGCCGGCGCCGGCTCTGCCCCCGCCGCCGCCAGCCCCGCCGCCCCGGAGATCGTGGTCTCCAAGCCCGAGCACAACAACTCCAACAACCTGGCGCTGTACAGCTCCGCCGGCCCCGGCCCCGGCACGGGCAGCACCAACAACGGCGGGGGCAAATCCAGCAAGAAGAAGAACCAGAACATCGGCTACAAGCTGGGACACCGCCGGGCTCTCTTCGAGAAGCGTAAGCGCCTCAGCGACTACGCGCTCATCTTCGGCATGTTCGGCATCGTCGTCATGGTCATCGAGACCGAACTCTCCTGGGGCGCCTACACCAAGGTACCAGCTCGGGCGGCAGCCGGTCCCGGCGGCCCCCGCCCCGTGCCCGTCCCGCGGTGTCCCCACGGTCCGGTGGCGCGGTGCCGCCGGCCGCCTCCTCGGGCCGGGGTGGCGGTGGGGCGGAGCGGCCCCCGCGCACGGGTCTCTGAGGAACGGCGGTGTCTTTCTCTTGCAGGAGTCTCTGTATTCCCTCGCTCTGAAATGCCTTATTAGCCTCTCCACGATTATCCTGCTCGGGCTCATCATCGTGTACCACGCAAGAGAAATCCAGGTAACGTTTCCCTCTGTGGGTCGGGGAGCATTCCTGGCTTAGGTGCGGGGGTGCGAGGCGGTTTTTCCAGGGGAGCCTTGGTGGTAAGTACTGGATGCGTCCTGCCGCTTCAGAAAGCAAACGTGGTCTCTGCAAGCCTGCCGAAGTTGGTGAATGGACCTCAGCCGTGGAGATGGGCACCAAACGACGGGCAGAGAGGAGCCAGGAAGTTCTGCCTGCTAGGGGCTGTTGCCTACGGTTATGCTATAGGATCGCTTAGCCCTCAGGTTATAACATGCTTTCTAGGTGATGCGTCTGTTGTCTCCTGTAGCAGATGTACGGCAATAGACTTTTATTTCCCATTGCCTAAATTTCATGCTGTGCGTTTTCTCTTGACGGCAAGGTTAATTGTCTTCATTGTGCAAGGTATGTAATCTTCAGTGAGCTGTCTGAGATGCGAGTATACTTGAGGAGAGTGTTTAAAAGGAGGGGGGAGATTGATGTTTGATTTGTTTTATTTAATGCTGCAGTGTCTAGGAATGTGACCAGAGAAAAATGTCAGGAAGGATAGGGCTAAAGGTAAGAGGAACATAATGGTCAAAGCTATAGAATAAATCTCACAGATACTTTCACAAGTTCTGTCCAGGTGACTTAGTCCTAATTTCAGTTGTAATTTTTTTTGACCAAGAAATTAAATGTGGCATTTCAGCATAACTGAACTGTAGAATGGACAGAATTCAAAGTTTTGAAGGGAAAAATACCTTGCTCATAGATACAGTGCTTTTGTTTTTTCAGATTAGAGACTCGTTGAGCGGAAGACTGAAATGTCAGGTTTCAAGGGCAATGAAGACTTTTCCACTGGTACCAATCAGTTAAATAAAAAAAAGTTGTATAGTACAATTCTTCTGCACAAAAGAATGCTGTAGTTTCAACATGAAATTGTACATAGTCTCCTACTTAGGGTAGAAGACACTATTGAAAGTATTGAAAAGTATTATGTCTCTGAAGACTTTTTGCCAAATCGAGTCCTGTTGTACAGTCTTTGCACATGCAAAACTTCTTTTCCTGGCTCAGAACCCAGTTTTTCTGAATTAATGTCAGAGATATTGTTTAATGCTGTTGTGTTGAATAAATACAAGGTGTTCTGAAGAGAGAGCAAATTTATAAACTACAGGAGTACTGATGAACAGGTTTCTTTATCAGTATAAAAATAAATAAGTATCAGTACTGCAGTGTGGGAGCCTTCTCTGGTGTATCTTCCCACAAATGTTTCTTCAGGCATGAATAGCAAAGCTGAGAACAGGTCTTGTCTAAATGTTTAAAATATTGTATGCATTTTTCAGAACCTTTTAATGGAAAATTTTGTGGAAGATAATGAAATAGCTGTAGGTCCATACAGGTTCCCCAGCTTATACTGAGTTACTCTAAGATTCAATTGTTTGTTGAGTTTTTTCAGGTAAAGATTTAGAAATTTTCATTGTCTTAGGAATCAGATCCCTTATGGATCAGAAAAAAAAAAAAAAATTAAAAAATTTGTCATTCCATTTGGTTGTTTTTTTAATCGATTGTTTTAAAGATTTTCCTTATATACGCAACTACATGGAAGGACTTGTGCAATCATATGACTTAATCACAGTTAATGTAGTTTTCAGTGCTGCCTGACAGAGCAAAAGTATAGGTGCCTGTAAAACAGCAATACCCCATGTTTTTGAATGAGAAACACCAGTAGTAGTACATGCAGTAGTCATGACAGTGCCTGGAGGAGCTGCAGCTTCAAGGGGTTCTGTCATTCACATCAAAAATGAAAAGTTCTCTGCTTCAAGGAGTTAGTTAGAAGGAAAGGATGTAGTACCCTCCATAGCTATCAGATAACATCTGCTCACTTTCGAATTTAAGCATAGTATGTTTCTATGTACACACTTGACTTATAAAAAAATAAGATAATGAAAGTGCAGGGCAAATGCTATGTCAATTCTATGGTAATACAATTTTTGTTGCACTAGACACCTGGGAAAAAAAGTATCTTTAAAATCCCTTGGCTAAGTACATAACGTGCATAATGTTATCCAGGCAAAAGAAGATACTGTGTAACCCTGATAATGTAATGTTTTTTAAATAACCGTTAAAACAGACTGTTTTCTGAAGGCAGACGTGCCATTAATTCAAATAAACGTTCTGCTCTGTGTAGAAGAATGAATAAGGTCTGTAGAACAGAGCCCACAGATGTCTGGTTGTGTCCTGGAGGACTTCTTGCACCAGCTATTTGTCGGTCCTTTTCCTATTGGAACATTATTTTCTGATTATTATCTGAAACATACTTAAATATTTGTTACAGTTTAAATAAGCAGGAATTCACTGAGAGAGGGAAATTTGTTCCATAGAGCAGAAGAAGGTGTCTGTATTCAGCTTGCATCTGTGGTGCTTTTCACACTGTGGTGGGAGCAAACCAACCTAAGCATAAGTAGATTTTTCAAAAAAGCATGAGGCAAAAAAGTGTTGGGAAATAAGGAGCTGACAGTTTAGTGATTATTACTGATGGCAGAATGAATACTGACTGAGAAACTCCCCATGACCTAAAATGCTGGCAAGTAGAAATCAGCTTTTTCATTCTTTTCAGTAGTCTTTGACCTTGATTTATTGGTAGGAAGATCAAACAGCCATGCTGCAAGGGTGTCCACGGAACAGTGCCTAGCATGCTATATAGCAGGTGGCTTTGGTCTTCTATTGAAGTGACATTGCTTGTATGTTTTATTTTGAAAACAGTCAGCCAGTCAAACCAGTGTCTAGAGTTTGCCTGTCCCAGACTTGCTGCTTTTTTTTAAGGGAGTTGGGAGGGAAGTTTATAAAGGTTTGCCAAGATTCTTTCCAAGCCGAGAAGTGATGCAGCACCGTCAGACAAATGAGTTTTCTTTTGGTCTTTTCCCGCGGTCGGCCCGCGGTGGGTGTGCGGCGGGGAGCTGCGGTGCCTGGGGCAGGGTGGTTCAGCACCGCGGACAGCTCCGCGCGGAGCGCCCGGCTCGGGCGGCGCATCCCGCCGGGCCATCGAAACCTGGTACCTGCGAAGCTTTGTCCGGGGCTCCCCGAGAGCTTACGCACAGCTCTGCACCTTTGGCAGACCAAAGTCTCCAGAAGAGGGGTAACTGCAGTGTTTAGACACGGCTAGCTGTAGGGATGCTGGGTAGTCTTTCTGGAATACTGGAACTGTTCAAATGTGTTCCACATATACGTTTTCAGTACTGGCACTGTATTATTTATTCTGTATGACTCTAGGAGTAAAAATGTGAGCTGTTATGAATTTTAATAAATGTGAGTTACTGTTAAGAATACAATGAAATTCAGTTGAAAATGGTTGGGTTCAAATGTTAATTTGTAGCTTACTTTATCATTTCCAGAAAAGAGGATAAAAATTGCAAGCAAGTTTTCTTCAATCCTTCCCTCTTCTCGAAAAAAATCCTAATGAACAACAGTAACAGAGTTGGAGTTGAGGCTAGTGATAAGCCAAAAATGCGTGTTCACTTTTTATTCCATGTTTGTCATGCCTGTAATGCTACTAAAAACATTACACTTGGGAGATAATGAAATACACATTGCTCTCTCTCCAGGCCTGTGTGGTTGTTGATTCAGTTCTTCAGAACAAGTGCTTTGTGTTTGAAAGATCAATGGGAAAAATGTAATTCATCATTATCCCAGCCAAGAACAGGTATTTCTCTGACTGTTACTCCAGTTGAGAGTTTAAAGAGTTGAAGGAGGGAAGAGCTAAAAAGACAGCATTACACACTTATCATAATAATTTTTGATGTATTAATTATTCACTTCATGCATAAACAGTTTGTTACTTAATACTATTTTACATAATTAAAGCAGAGGCAATATGTAACATAATTAAAATTGTATTCTTTAGATCTTACTGTTCTATTCCACATTCCTCCAGTGTAATTCGATCCATAAGTAAAACGGAATTTAAGAAAGTTTTAAGTGGCAGTTTACATAGTAAAGCTATAGTTTTTCTACCTTTATTTAAAAATGGACCTCTCTGCCTATCTCTAGTATGGTTAGAGGTAGAAATTCTTTTTACCTGCACCCTGAACTTCTACTGATGCTTTCTTGTACTGCTAAGAGCAAAAAGATTCTGTGAGACTGCCATTCAGAGGTCTTTAATGTCCTTTGGTGGGCATTCCACCACAGTCTAGTATTTTTTGAGAGATCGTGGTCAGTGGAAAAATATATCCACTGGAAGGCTTCTTTAATGTTGGACTGCTTAGTGTATCCTTTCTGTAAATAAACATACTGCCTGTCCTGAATAATAGTAACTTGAGTATTGATAACCTGGGCAGTCTCGGACAGCATCTGAGCCTCTTTTCCTTCTCCCTGATACATCCCTATCCCTGATACAGATACTGTCATTCCTGCAGAAACATGAAAGTTGTTGGTAATTGTTAAAGCAAATAGAAATCTTGTGTGTGTGTGTGAGAGAGAGTGTGTATCAGCTGAGGTTTTTAACTACTTTTAAAATGTATTGCTAGTTCATATTTTGATAGAACACCCGTGGAAAGGCTTGCAAACTCCAAGGTTAAGGTTAAGGTTAAGCTGTTGCATGCATGTTGCATGCATGCAGAGCCTCACACTGCTGCAGGGAAAAAGTACCATCAGTCCCAATGGTTCTGAAGCGGTGGTAAAATAACGTGTGGCAAAATAACGTGCTCCTCATAAATTTAGAATGAAACATTTTCAGTCTTCGTTACCTTTCTTTAAAATTACCACAGCCAAGAGGCCAAGTATCTTGCTGAAGAATCAAGAATCTTCTTTTCCCTGTGCCTGAAAACTTGAAAAAATGGAACAAGCATTATCAGGTAACAGGAAAGAGTGGTACTAAATATATAATACCTGTTTATTGTGTAAATACATCCCATAATGCATGATGGTAATAAACACAGTTTATGGGAATTTCATTATTTTTCTGGCATTAGTGAAAAGTTTTGTGATAAAAATTGTGCGCTTGTGAACAGTTAAGCTCCCTTACAGTTTCTTATCATAAGTAATACTTATTCTACAGACCAACTTACTTATTTTTTATTTATCTGTTATTTATTTGTTTCTACCCCTGTCATCATTTTGCCTTCACTGGAGTGGTACATGTGCATTTTATTGGCTTGCTGGCAATCTTTTCACTTCGTGTGGAGTTCAAATTGTCTTTGCTTCAGTGTATTGCAGCATCAGGAATTGCTCGCAGAGACTAAATCTTCAGCTTAAGAAATGAATGAATTAGACTAAGAGCACAGAGAGCAAGTCTGATGAAAAACTGTTGAAAATCAAGAAATAAACTCAGAATGTTACTTAGGCTGACCTGAAATCTCTTGAGAATTAGTGATTTTTTTTCTAATTATTCTAACAGATTCTGAGTCAAGCAACAGCAAAACTCATTGTGTGGCAGGTGATCAAGGATATGGTAACTTCATGTGCAGATTCAAAAATTCCCCTCTACCAATTAAACTTAATACACATTTCTCTTCTGTAATGAACAGGAGAAAATCAAACAGGAATCCAAGGACACTGTATTTGACAAATTAACAGCATATCTGTCAAGTTAACACTGTAGAGTATTTTTATGAAAACAGTTTCAATTCTGTTCAGTACATTTTTGATTGTGCAGATCCTTTTGAT